>NC_137954.1:676648-878068 GCF_963924665.1 Micromys minutus
AGATAAATAAAGAAGAAAAGCAGGAAGGTTAAATAACAGTAAGAATATATGAAAAAGTCATGTGAAACCATATTATTTACTATTCTGCCTAAAATAAATTATATTACAGCTAATCTTGAATATAAGTATACATACATAGTTTAGTTTATATATACAAATAATATATTTCTCATCTAGGCTGACAATGTTCCTCCAATAAACCAAAGCAAAAACTACAAAAATTACACACACATATACATGTGTGTGAGTGTGTATATGTATAATACATCTCATATCTGTATATACATATATGTATATTTACAAATATATATGAACACCTCTTTTTCAGTTGTTGGTCAAGATTGCTCAAGAGATCCATAAAACACAACGGTGTTTGCTATTGTGCTTTGTTTTGCCCCCAGGAGTTAGAAAGTAAGTCCCTGAAATTTCATCATATCAGAAGATGTTATGTAAGCTTCCAAGAGAGGCAAGAATTTCATAGTACTACTAGTTATGATGTTGATTAATCATAACAAGAACAGGTATAGAATGATAACCTTAAGTGTACTTAAGACACACTCAACAAGAAGAAAATCATGGCTGGTACTGAAAACCTAACCAAACATTCAGGGCTAATGAAGTCATGGATGTTGGAGAAGAACCTACAAATACCACTTTAATAATAATATCCCTAACTGGGCTCTAAATATCTGGCCTTAAATCCACAAATAAATATAGCCCTCACCTCTCACCAAGTATGATTCTATTTGTGACATTACAGAAAATCACAACTAATAAAAACACAGAGTTGTGGAGCCCAGTCTTGCTGGATACAACTACAAAACACTGTTCTGCCTAAGGTTCAGGTAACATTGCAGAAGAGGAGTGGCTATATTGTAAGAGCCAGAATATTAGGGTATTTGCTGTGCAATTGTATCTTCTAGTAATAGAGAAGCTACACTCATGAAGTCTCACCAACGTGACTGCCTATACATGATCTGACCAAGGATGAAAACAACGGACATGCCAAAGTAGATGGGAGAAATAGCATGAGACCTCAACCTACATAAAGAATTACAGATCATTAAGGAAAGCTGATAATGGGAGAAAAAGCCATGTTCTCCAGGTAATATCACACCAATTGGTATCTAATAGCAAATGGCCAGACTTCAAAACTGTAAAAAACATAGAAGCCAAGCAGGTTATGTTTATGTATTTAGTAATAGATAGATAGATAGATAGATAGATAGATAGATAGATGATAGATAGATAGATAGATAAGTAATATTAAATGGGCCATGAATTTGAAGGAAAGTTGGGAGTATATAATATGAAATGTTTCAGAAGGAGGGGAAAGAGGAAAAATGATGAAATTTATTATAATCTCAATAGTAAAAGAGAAAATAGCATAAACTTTATTTGGAACTTTCTACATGAATTTGTTTATTTAAACATTTGATTCAACCCCTTCACAAATGTTTTATAATATATTTCAAAAGGAGAGAAGACGTTAAGACTGATTGATAATCTTAATCCTATACATGTCTAGAAATATTTATATCTCAACACTAGTATTGAAAATTCTACTACAGAAATTCATTTCCTTCATTTATCATTGCCTATACATTTACTAGACTACCTTCTCATGACTTTTATAGCATATTGCTAAAGAAAATCATAAAGCAAATACATAAATTAAAGTATAAATGTAAATTAAAAGCAAAACTACCACCATGGCCATTGTCATATGAAAGTGAGACTCTAAGTTAGCTGTTTTTAACCTGTGGGTCATGGCCCCTGTGGGAATCCTCTGTCTCCAAAACAAATGTTTACACTATGATTTATAACAGTAGCAAAATTAAAGTTATGAAGTAGCAACAAAAATAATTTTATGGTTGTTAGTCATCAGAACATGTACTGCATAAAAGGGCTGAAGTATTAGGAAGGTTAAGAACTTGCTCTCAATGGTCACAATGAGATCCTGGGAAGAAAGTCCCACTTGAGATGTTTCTAGCATCGAGTCTAATCTTGATATTAATTTCTATATGAATAGGATATCTAAATTTGCACTTATTTAAGCATAATTTAATATCCACACTGATATATATAAAGATATATACACATACATAACATTATACAGAAAGTGTACATTCATACAATTACACACACACACACACACACACACACACATAATTTGTGTATATTAAACTCAGTTCCCTTTTCAACTATGCAAATTCATTTAGTTTCAGGCCTATCTCACACTTTTATCATAAGATGTGATTTGGCCTTGTATTTACTTTCAGACACAATTGGCTGTATTTGAAGAGATATTGCAGCTGTGTTGGATACTGGTGAAAATTCCTAAGTATGATTCAGATGACAAATTGCATTTGATAGGGAGTCTAATGGAATTTTCAGAGTAGAGCTTCCATTATGAGAATGACTGAGTTAGCCAAAAGCCCAACAGGGAGACCCTGAAATCTTACAAGAAGTGGCTTCCCACCATTTATCAGTCCTTAACACACATAAGGCAATCACACAAAAAAGTTGTCGTGTTAAAGAGATTAATTTAATTTTTCTATAAGATTCCAATCATAATCACATAAATTATGATGATAGTAAGAAATGCTACCACATAAGCATATGGATAAAGACTTCATTTCAGGTAGCACAATTACAGGAAGAGTTGGGGGAGGCAGATGTGCTGTAGGTAGAGTACTTATGTACAAAGGTTCTTTAAATTATATAAAAATAAAAACTTACATCACAACATTATCACTTCTTAATCCCCATAACAAATAGCCATTGTTAGAAAAATCTTTCTCATAAGTCATGCAAAATTGACTTATTAAAAATAAAATTTAATGCTAGTATAATATACAACATTAAATTTATAGATGATAATTTAGCTTGCCTGTGAATAAATATGATGACTACTGAGTGATGCCTTAGTTCAAAACACAATAACCATGTATCAAAATTGTAAACAAAACAAGACAAACACGCTCAAACACCCCCCACACACAAACACAAAGATATACATATTTGAGCAGAAATCCAGGGACACAGGCCTGGTGAGACTGTACTGTGAGTAGCTGGGGCCCAGAGAAGTCAGGGCTGAGCCCGTGGTAAGCACCCCCACCCACCCAGTGGCTCAGGGGAGCAGGAACTTTGACATAGGGACTCAGTTTCCTCCTGGAGGGCCCTTGTGTGCAGAACAAATGCTCAGACCATCTGCCACCAGGAACAGCAGAGATCCAGGGACACAGGCCAGGTACACGGGAGAGACTGGAACCAATCACCGAAAACAGGACCACGTATAATCACAGACAACAAGATGGCAAGAGGGAAGCAAAAGAACTTACCCAATGGAAACCAAGACAACTTGGCAACACCAGAACCCAGCTCTCTCATCACAGCAAACAGCAGAATGCCAAACACTCCAGAAAAAGAAGACTCAGACCCGAAATTATACCTCAAGATGATGATAGAGATATTTAAACAAGAAAGGGAGGAAAAGCATGAAGAAATGGAAGCTTTTAAAGAGGAAACAAAAAAGACACTCAAGGAAATCAAAGAACTAGAGAAAAACAAAACCAAAGAAATGAAGGAATTGAAGAAGAAATTTAAAATGAAAATAGAAACAATAAAGAAAACACTAAAAGAGACAACCCTAGAGGTAGAAAACCTAAAACAGAAATCAGTAGTCACAGATGCAAGCATCTCAAACAAACTACAAGAGATGGAAGAGGGAATCTCAGAGACCAAAAACAACATGGAAAACAGACAAAACAGTCAGAGAAGATGCAAAAGCCAAAAAGCTCCTAACCCAAAATATCCAAGAGATGCAAGACACAATGAGAAGACCAAACCAAAGGATAATAGGAATAGAAGAGGGCAAAGAATATCAAAAAAGAGGTACAGTAAATATCTTCAACAAAATCGTAGAAGAAAACTTCCCTACCCTTAAGAATGAGATGACCATGAGCAGAAAAGAAGCCTACAGAACTCCATATAGAGTGGACCAGAAAAGAAATTCCTTTCCACACATAATAGTCAAAACACCAAGTGCCCAAAGCAAAGAAAGAATACTCAAAGCAGTAAGGGAAAAGGGTCATGTAACGTGTAAAGGCAGACCAATCAGAATCAACCCGATTTCTCAACAGAGACTATGAAAGTTAGAAGATCCTGGAAAAACATCATGCAGACCCTAAGAGAGCACAAGTGTCAGCCCAAGCTGCTATACCCAGCAAAACTCTCAATCACCATAGATGGAGAGACTAAGGTATTCAGGGACAAAACAAAATTTACACAATATCTTACCACAAATACAGCACTACAACACATTATATGTGGAAAACCTAATACAAGGAAGGAAATTATATCCTAGTAAAAACAAGAAAATACCTAAGCAAGAAAACCAAAAGAAGAAAGACACAAAGGCACAATTCTACATCAAGAAGCAAAAATAGAAGGAAACAGCAACCACTATTCCTTAATATCTGTTAACATAAATGGACTCAAATTCCCAATAAAAAGATATAAGCTATCAGACTGGATACAAAAACAAAATCCAGCATTTTTCTGCATATAGGAAACTAGAATCAGAGGCAAAGACAGCCACGGTCTCAGAGTAAAAGGTTGGGAAAAAAAACTTCCAAACAAACGGACCCAAGAAGCATGCTGGAGTGGCCATTCTAATATCAAATAAAGTAGATTTTCAACCAAAAGTTATCAAAAAAGACAAGGAAGGACACTTTTTACTCATTACAGGGAAAATTTGTTAGGAGGAACTCTCAATCCTTAACATATATGCTCCAAATTGAAGAGCACCATATTTATAAGAGATACCGTACTAAAGCTCAAAAAATATGTTGCACCCCACACAATAACACTGGGAGACATCAACACCCTATTGTCATCAATGGAGGGATCATGGAAACATAAACTGAAAAGGAATACAGTGAAACTAGCACTGGTTATGAAGCTATTGGAATTATTAGACATCTACAGAACATATCATCCTGAAACAAAAGAATACACCTTCTTCTCTGAACCTTCTCCAAAACTGACCATATAATTGGTCACAATACAAGCCTCAATAGATATAAGAAGACTGAAATACTACCAAGAATCCTATCAGACCACCATGGTCTACTGCTGCTCTTTACTAAAAACAAAGACAATAAAAAGTCCATATACACATGGAAACTAAACAATGCTCTATTAAAAGATAGCATGGTCAAAGAAGAAATAAAGAAAAAAATGAAGAATTTTCTAGAATTTAATGAAAATGAAAATACAACATACCCAAACCTATTGGATGTAATGAAAGCAGTACTGAGATGAAAACTCATAGCTCTGAGTGCTTCCAAAAAGAAACTGGGGAGAGTATATACTAGCAAATTCACAGCACAGTTGACAGCTCTAGAACAAAAGGAAGCAGATACACCCAAGAGCAGTAGAGAGCAAAAAAATAATGAAACTCAGAACAGAAATTGACCAAATAGAAACAAAAATAAACATTCAAAGAATAAACAAAACCAAAAGCTGGTTCTTTGAAAAAAATTAACAAGATTGATAAACCCTTAGCCAGACTAACTAGAGGGCAAAGAGAGAGTATCCAAATTAACAAAATCAGAAAAGAAAGTAGGAACATAACAACTGAAACTGAAGAAATTCAAGAAATCATCAGATCCTACTAATAAAAGCCTATACTAAACAAAGCTGGAAAATCTGGAGGAAATGGATGAATTCCTAGACAGACACCAGATAATAAAGTTAAAACAGGACCAGGTAAACCATCCAAATAGTCCCATAACACCTAAAGAAATAGAGGCAGTCATCAAAAGCATCCCAACCAAAAAAAAACCAAGATCGAGATGGGTTCAGTGCAGGATTCTATCAGACATTTATTGATGACATAATATCAATACTCTCCAAACTTCAGACCAATCTTACTTATGAACATTGATTCAAAAATACTCAACAAAACCCTTGCAAACTGAATCCAAGAACACATCAAAATGATCATTCACCATGACCAAGTAGGCTTCATCCCTGGGATGCAGGGATGGTTTAATATAAGGAAATCCATCAATGTAATCTACCATATAATCCAACTCAAAGAAAAAACCACATGGTCATCTCACTAGATGCTGAGAAAGCATTTGACAAAATTCAACACCCCTTCATGTTAAATGTCTTGGAAAGAACAGGAATCCAAGGGCCATACTTAAACATAATAAAAGCAATATACAGCAAACCAACAGCCAACATCAAACTTAACAGTAGGAAACTTGAAGGAATCCTACCAAAATCAGGAACTAGACAAGGCTGCCCACTCTCCCCCTACCTATTCAACATAGTACTGGAAGTCCTGGCCTGAGCAATTAAACAGCAAAAGGAAATCAAAGGGATACAAATTAAAACGGAAGAAGTAAAAACATCACTGTTTGAGGATGACATAATAGTGTTTGTAAGTGTCCCCAAAAATTTCACCAGAGAACTTCTACAGCTGATAAACAAGTTCAGCTACGTGGCTGGATATAAAATTAACTCAAACAAATCAGTAGCCTTCTTCTACCCAAAGGACGAATGTGGAGAAAAAAATTAGGGAAAAGATACCTTAACAATAGTCACAAACAATATAAAATACCTTGGTGTGACTCTAACTAAGCAAGTGAAGGACCTGTATGAAAAGAACTTCAATGCTCTAAAGAAGGAAATAGAGGAAGATCTCAGAAAATGGAAATATCTTCCATTCCCATGGACTGGAAGGATCAACAATGTAAAAATGGTCCTCTGACCAAGAGCAATCTACAGATCCAATGCAGTCCCCATAAAAATTCCAACCCAATTCTTCATAGAGTTGAAAAGAGTAATGTGCAATTCCATCTGGAATAACAAAAGACCTAGAATAGTGATATCCATCCTCAACCAGAAGAAAACATCTGTGGGAATCACTATATCTGACCTCAAGCTATATTACAAGGCAATTGTGCTAAAAACTGCATGGTACTGGTACAGAGATAGGCACGTGGATCAATGCAATAGAATAAAAGATCCAGAAACGAGCCTTCACATATATGGTCACTTGATTTTTATAAAGGAGCTGTAAATATGCAATGGAAAAAGGACAGCCTCTTCAACAAATGGTGTTGGTCCAACTGGCACTCAGCATGCAGAAGAATAAAAATAGACCCTTTCTTATCTCCTTGTACAAAGCTCAAGTTCAAGTGGATCAAAGATCTCCACATTAAACCACTGAAACTTTTAGATGAGAAAATAGGGAAAACCTTAGAACACATAGGCACAGGACAAATTTTCCTGAACAGAACACCAATGTCCTGTGCTCTAAGGTAAAATATCAACAAATGGGAGTTAATGAGATTGCAAAGTTTCTGTAAGGCTAAAGATACTGCCAAGAACACAAAATGACAGTCAACAGATTGGGAAAAGATCTTTACTAACCCTGCATCAGATAGAGGCATAATATTCAAGGTATACAAATAACTCAAGAAGTTAGACACCAGAGAATCAAACAATTCTATTAAAAATGGGGTACAGAGCTAAACAAAAAGTTCTCAATTGAGGAGTATTGAATGGCTGAGAAGCATCTAAGGAAGTGCTCGACATCATTAGCCATTAGGGAAATGCAAATCAAAACAACCCTGAGATTCCACCTTACTCCAACCAGAATAGCTAAGATCAAAAATTCAGATGACAGCAGATGCTGGCGAGGTTGTGGATAAAAAGCAACACTTCTCCACTGTTTGTGGAGTTGTAAACTGCTACAACCACTCTGGAAATCTGTCTGGTGATTCCTCAGAAAATTGGACATAGTACTACCTGAAAACCCACTTATTCCACTTCTGGGAATATACCCCAGAGAAGCTCCAAAATACAACAAAAACACATGCACCACAATGTTTATTTCAGCCCTATTTACAATAGTCAGAAGCTGGAATGAACCTAGATGTCCTTCAGTAGATAAATGGATACAAAAATTGTGGTATATTTATACAATGGAGTACTACTCAGTTATCAGAAACAATGAATTTATGAAATTCTTAAGAAAATGGATGCATCTAGAGAATATCATCCTGAGTGAGATAACCCAGTCACAAAAGAACAGACCTAATATGCAGTCACTGATAATTGGATACTAACCCCATAAAGCTCTGAACACCCCAGAAACAACTCACAGAATATATGAAGTTCAAAAAGACAAATGCCAAAAAAAGAAAAACATATATATACATTCTTTTACATCTTTTCAGATTGTTCTCTAAAGTATAAATTACTAGATGTTTAATTCATTTAAAATTTACTCAAGAGTTGATGTGTCCTTAAGGAACAGTGAGGAAAAGGGACTTGTTGCTATGTCTGATAACCTGATTTCTAGCACTGGAACACATGAGATTGAGAGAAATGAGTTCTACAACCTGTCTTTTTTCCTGTGTATATAAACTACAGCACCCACGTGCAAATATTTTCACACACACAACCACAAAAATAAAACTAAAATTAAATTTACTTAAGTGCAATACTAATAATTATTAACTCAAACAATGTTATAATAAAATAAGAAATGATATGATAGAAAATAGTCACTTGATACAATCAGTGACTAATTCAAGAGAAAACCATTTTAAAACTATGGAAGTATGGTAATTAATTCCAGCTACAGCTAGTAACTTAGGCATACAACCTATCTGAACTTTCTTTACAAAATCAGGTAAATTTCATCAAACCCAAACTTAGATATATAAAATCTTGGGTATAATAACAATTATTAAGATAATAGTCACCATGAAGTTGCTTGATATTTCCAAATTATTTAGCCAATGTCAAAGCTATTTAAGATTTGTACAGAAGTGAGAATCACTAAAAAAAAAAAACTAATTAAAATAGTTCTATACACACAGAATAAGAAGACAATATTCTGTACCATGGGGAAGATCACAGTAACCATTGTATTGCTTGTCATGTCCAAAATTACTTATTAGCTGTGTTTTGAACCCATTGTTTAATTTTGGAAACTTTATGAGCATGTATATTTGAGTCTTTCAGCTATAATGGGAGATTTTTCAAGAATATCTCTGGAATTAATAGGCAGATATTATTATTAAAGTTCTTTTTAAATTTCACAAAGACAGTACCACCCACAAACATTGAATATACAGTTCCATCTCCTTAGGAAAAACAAAAGCTTATAATGTACTCCACAACTGTGTGGTCAATTCCCAGATTATTCTTGTCATTCTGATAAAGATTCCTCATAGTTTATGAATGACATCACAGGTGCATTTTAAATGGTCTTGTGGTGATTCAAAATTCCCACCATCAAAACTCTGACATATAATTGTTTCCGTCTGAAAGAACTGCAGGGATGGAAATGAAAGAGAGTATGAAGAAAATAAAGCCCAATGACAGGCCCAAAGTGGGATCCAGCTGAAAGGAAGGCTCCAAGGCCTGTCATAATTACTGAGGCTATGAAGTGCTCACTAAAAGGGACTTATCATGACTGCCCCGAAAGACTCAACAAGCAGCTGAGTCAGATGCAGATATTTACACCCAACCAATGAACATAATCTGCTGATCCAGGTGGCTGAATTAAGGAAAAGCTGGAAGAAGCTGTGGAGGAGGGTAGAAGAACCAGCGGTCTCAATAAATCAGACCCTGAAGATCTCTCAGAAACTGGATCACTAACCAGGCAACATACACCAGCTGATATAAGGCCCTCAACACATGTACAGCAGAGAGCTAGTGGGTCTGGTTTCAATCAGAAAAAGATGCACCTAACCCTCAAGAGACTGGGGTCCCCACGAAGTTTAGAGGTCTGGTGGGTTGGGAGAGTTGGGGACATCATTGTGGAGACAAAGGTTGTGGGGATGAGGTATGGAATGTGGAACAGTCAGAGTGTAGACCTTAGGGAAATAAAATCTGAAGCATAATAGATAGATAAATAGATAGATAGATAGATAGATAGATAGATAGATAGATAGATAGATAGATGATAGATAGATAGATAGATAGATAGATAGATAGATAGATAGATAGATAGATAGAAAAAACACAAAATTTCTGAAATGACCATAAAAATAAATAATTAAAGAATATAGATTAATGAAGTTGACAAGAAGTTGCAGGGCACAGGAGGCATTTAGGGGTTGGAGAATGGACTAGTAGTGATATAAATATAGTATGTATATGATCTACATATAATATGACAGTTTGCCTCACAAAGATAATATATGAATAAAATATGTCCTCATTTGATAATATCACAAATAACTTTAGACAATGGAGGGGAACAAAAAGAAAAGAAGAGAAAGTGATGGGCAGAGGGAAAGAGAAAGAAACAAAGATAGTAGAGGGAGAGTGGAGGGAGAGAGAAAAGGCACAAGGGAGAGGAGATGAGTTTCATGTGTTTTTCAGGATGGAAATAATTGATTTTCTTATGGCAATACATTGCTAAAAACACTGCTGACATTCCTTAGCGTGCAGAGTTCATCACAGCTGGGCTTACAGCATTTCTCCCAAGCTCAGCTTTCCACTGAAGATTTGAATTCTTGGTTGATAACCTGCCACACCCTTGCTTTGAGTCATCTTTCCAGCCATTCTTGCCCAGAGACAGATTGAGTACTGCTTTAACTGAAGCAGAAATTTATACTTTTATCATGTTTCCAGATGAATATAGTAAACTAACTTTATGCATCTTGTTAATATCAGACAAATCACAAATATATAAAAATTTGTATAGGCCACAAGAGTGCTAGATTTGCCTGATATGGTTTTCCATGTTTCAGCTATAGTAACAATAGCTCAGATCCACACTCATCTTGACACTGCACTATGAAACACTTAGATACAAGAAAACTAAAGCTCTAGGACATAGAACACAAAGACTTGTGAAACAGAACTTCCAGCATACTCAAAGTAGAGAATCATGATAAGCCAGACAATCTGGAGGATTAGTTCTCTCAGTCTCTCTCAAAGCCTTAAAATTAAAAACAATGCCTAGATCTGCAAAACATCAATCATGTTTCTATAGTGATTATGTCAATCAGGAATTTTTTTCTTATGCATGAAAGGCTATTTTCAGAATTTTAAAAACATATAAAATACGAGAGGAATTATACATAACCTTCACGAAATAGTGCTTACAAAATTTTAAATTAATACAAAAGTATCATTACATATCTTTTACTCAGAAATATAATCCTACTGACAATTTTCAATACATCCTAATGTGTATAGTCTCCATTTAGAATGAAGATAAGGTATTTATATGTATAAGTACTGGTTTTTGTACACTGAAAATAAAAGAAAAACTTATGCTTCTGAGGTGGTTTGAACAGAAGAAAACATTTAGGTAAGGATAAAGACTGATAACAGAAACACATGCATACATGTCTGAGCCCAGCTTCTTCACTCTGACCCAAGAGCCCAACCAATCTCAGTAGTTCTACTCCCTGCTTCTTCCAGCAGCTCTTCTCCAATGAAAAAAGAAGATGCACAGGGGATGGATTTTGTCCTATTTTCTTGCCACCAAATGACAACACTTTTCTCCTTTGAACATCTCAGTGTGGGTTCCCTGTGAGCAGGAACATAAGGAGGAAGGTATAGCATTTTTCCTGCTTGTAGCATTGATGTTTATAAAACACACATTTAAAAAATACTATTGTACATTAGAAAAAAATAAAATAATTCTAAGTGAGATGATTTTCCTAAAGAGGAAAGAAAGTTGAGCTGGGCCTCAAACATATAGGCACAGGGAAATTTTCCTGAACAGAATACCAGTGACTTATGCTCTATCATCAAAAAATGGGATCTCATAAAATTGCAAATCTTCTGTAAGGCAAAGGACACTGTCAACAGGTCAAAACAGCAACCAACAGATTGGTTTAAAAAAAAATGAACTGAAGGGATTTTCCACCCTATAGGAAGAACAACAATGTCAACCATCCAGAACCCCCAAGCTCCCAGGGACTAATTCACAAACCATTGAGTACACATGTAGGGACTGATGGCTTCAACCACATATGTAGCAGAGGATGACATTATCAGGCATTGAGGAAAGGAGAGGAGAGGCCCTTGGCCCTGTGAAGGCACAATGCCCCAGTGTAGGGGAATGCCAGAGTAGAGAGGTGAGAGGGAGTGGGTGGGCATATGGGGAACACTCTCATAGAAGCAGGGCACCGGGAATGGGATAGGGGGATTCCAGAGGGGAAACGGAGAAAGGGAATAACATTTGAATTGTAAGTAAAAAAACAAAAATCCAATAAAAATATCTTTACCAACCCTGTATCCGATAGAGGGATAATACTAATATATAGAAAGAAATCAGTAAGTTAGACTCCAGAGAATCAAACAATCTTATTAAAAATGGGGTGCACAGCAAAACAGAGAATTCTCAACTGAGGAATATCGAATGGCAGTGAAGCACCTGAATAAATGTTCAACGTCTTTAGTCGTCAGGGAAATACAAATAAAAACAACCCTGAGATTCCACCTCACACCAGTCAGAATGGGTAAGATCAAAAACTCAAGCTACAGAAGATGCTGGCAAGGATGTGTAGAAAGAGGAACACTCCTCCATTGTTGGTGAGATTGCAAGCTCATAAAACCACTCTGGAAATCAGTCTAATGGTTCCTCCTAAAATTGGATATTGTAATACTTGAGGACCAAGCTATATCACTACTGAGCATATATCCAAAAGATGCTCCAACATATAACAAGAACACCTGCTCCAATATGTTCATAACAGTCTTATTTATAATAGCAAGAACCTGGAATGAACCCAGATGTCCTTCAAAAGAGGAATGAATACAGAAAATATGTTACATTTATACAATGGAATACTACTCAGCTATTACAAACAACGACTTCATAAAATTCTTAGGCAAATGGATGGAACTAAAAAATATCATCCTGAGTGAGAAAACACAGTCAGAAAAGAATGCACACTGACAAATGGATGTTAGACCAAATGTTTGGATTACCCAAGATACAATTCACAGACCATATGAAGCTCAAGATGAAGGAAGACTAAAATTTGGATGCTCCAGTCCTTCTTAGAAGGGGAAACAAATACTCACAGGAGGAAATACAGAGAACAAGAGTGGAGCAGAGACTGAAAGAAAGGCCAACCAGAGACTACCCCACCTGGGGGATCCATCCCATATGCAGTTTCTAAAACCAGTCACAATTACTGATGCCAAGAAATGCTTCTTAACAGGAGCCTGATATGAATGTCTCCTGTGAAGCTCTTCCAAAGTCTTACTAATGCAGATGAGGGTGCTTTTGCCCAACCATCGGACTGAATACTGGGACCACAATGAAGGAATTAGTGAATGGACTGAAGAAACTGAAGAGGTTTGCAATCCCATTGGAAGAGGAAGAACAACAATATCAACCAAGCAGACCCCCAGGAGCTCCCAAGGTACTAAGCCACCAATCAAAGAGTACACATGGATGTACCCATGGTTTCAGCAGCATATGTAACAGAGGATGGCATTGTATATGAGAGCAATAGGAGGAGAAGCCCTTGGTTCTGTGAAAGCTTGTTTCCCCAATGTAGGGGAATGTAAGGGTAATAAAATGAGAGTGGGTGGCTAGAAGGGTGAGCATCCACATAAAAGCAGGGAGAGAGGTATGGGAGAGGGGTGAACCAGGAAATGGGATAACATTTGTAATGTAAATACATATTATATTCAATAAAAAGGAAAAAAGAAATAACATTAATGAATTGGTTTAAGGGAGGAAATTTTTAAGTATACATATGCAGATAGGGCACACTTCTATGAAGTTAAGACTAAAGAAATAAACCTATAAGACCTTGATTAAGATCAAAATGTCTACTATAGATATTAGAGATAAATGAAGGAATAAGGGACTAATTATCAAGTCATAAGTTGGTCATTAACAACATCATAATAAGGGTAAAAAAATACACCTTTTTTCTGTAGAGATTTAATCAGAAATATAGTGGTATTTATTCCTCAGCAAGATCTAGAAACACACAAAAGCACTGCAGATGAGGACTAGAAACATAAACACAGAAAAGACCAAATATATACATATTTGTGGTAATCATTACATTAGAAATTAGAAATTCTCTTCCACACACAAAATTTTCTCGTTTGCAGTTTCTTACAAGGACAAGACTTGAAAAGTTTGATTTTATTTCCCTTTAGTAATGTCTATTCTGATTTCTCCACATAACACATAAACTGGAATTTTTACAGTTAAATAGTCAGGGTTGCTAAAGAAATTCGTGAGAAATGGAAAGAGGAGTGTAATAACAAAAAATAATCTCTTAAGATCTGTTCAAGCATTACTTAAAGACAGTTTTGTTACAATTCCCTCCAGTCTAACATTCAGAACACAGAGTGGGTGGTGAGTTCAGGGCCTGCAAAGGTTTTTACTTTATTAGTCTCTTACATTTCCTGTTAAAATTTAGTCAGGGTGAACTCCAGTATAAAAGTCTTCTAGAAAAATAAAAGTTACAAAATGACTATCCCGGAGAATGAGAGTCAAACACTTTTTCAAATCAAGCAGTTTTTGCTGTTTCAGAGTGAAATTTGAAAACATGCAAACAATTTTTGTAGATGATCACAAAACACATTCCTCTGTGTTCCTGTTACACAAGTATGTATTTAAGACTAATTCATGTTATAAACATATACATAGTCTATTGTACACACCCTCCAGATGTGCTGTTTCTCTAAGTCTGTGGGCTGTGTCCTCTATATGCGGGGGGAAAAGAAATATTAATCATTGCTTTTACTGCTGAGGGGATGGGTTCTGCTCTCATATTTCAGAAAGGGGCTGGAAGTGAGGGAAGCCAAACTTTTTCCTATTTAAGGCCAGAGCAGAGGAAAGCCAGTGGCTGCGTTTTATGAAGGGCCCGGTGCTGAAGGGCAGGGAACAACTGATGGTGCTACTCTGAGCTGCTTCTTCCTTTCTCCTCTTTTGCACAAAGAGTCTCATGTCTGATATTTAGACATGATGAGCTTTGTGCAATGTGGGACCTGGTTTCTTCTCACCCTGCTTCATCCCACTATTATTTTGGCACAACAGTCCAACGTAGGTAAGTAAGTACTGATTTCAACAGGCTTTCTGGATTAATTTTGCCTTAACATCTTACAAAGAGTTTTAAGATAGGGGAAAAATCAGCCTATTAAGAATTTCCTGTCTAGCCTCTGACTGTGGAATGTTTTGCTAACCTTAATTTTGTTTTCTATATTTGTTTTTTTAGAAGTGATGTACATGAATAATACTGTCTAGTTGCTTAAGATAAAAACTGTTTTTAAATTAACTTGATGTTTTAAAAAATGCTTTAAAGTACTCCCCTCCTGCATTGTGAACATCTTGGAATGCTCCCAAGCCATCTGGAATTTATTGGTCTCATGTAATAATTTCGTGTTTTCCCTTGTACACTTCTCTCTTTGCAAAGATAGGATATTTAGCCCGTTTTCCAAATAAAACAATGCATTAATGTCTCTGGTATGAATTGTGCACAGCAAGATACTAGAAGATATCAAAATCTTTTGTGTATTTCTGTAAAACTATAACTGTGGACTATCTGTGGACCTACCAAAAATGAGCCCAGGCTGCTAAAATATGTCATTGTTTCTGTTTATATTGTATTCTGTAATTACACATATCTGATAAACTCAGAGTTTTGACAAAAGTTGTTTTATTTCTACATGTTCTGTTTAGCTGGATTTCCACTACTGTAGATAATATATTTTAACAGGAATATTTTTGCTCTTCTCCAAACAAGGTAAAGATACAAGTTTGCTGACTTGATATATTTTTGGTAGCCAAATATAGTGATCTTGATTCTCTTGCACCCCAAATTAAAAGCAGTTGTCTGGTGATTTACTTAAATACTTTAAATAATGCATACATTCCTCATCATCATGAGAAACCAGGGTGGGTACTTTCCTCAAAATAATTTTGTTGATGTAAATCTTACCTGTGGCTAAAAGAAGTTATTAGCAATTCTTTTTATACATTGTCAAACATGTTTGTATTTAAACCTTTAGTTTTTGGCAAATGTTTCATGAGTATTTATTTTTCCACTGTGTGTAATATCCTTAATATTTTCACAAATTATCTATGTAAGAGTAGATGAAGGGGATACCTGATAATATTTTTGTATGTTCAGTCCATGAATACACAGAGAAAGAGCACCCAGATTTCTTATTTCTTAATTTTCTTTCCCTTAACATACCCTTCCATCCCCCCTCTGTCTTTTCCTCCTCCTTATCTCTCCACCCCTTTTGGCTCCTTAGGAACTCCCCTCCCAGTTTTCTTTCCTCACTCATCACCCCACCCCCATCCTAGGCTTGTCCACCTCCCTCCCCCCAACCCCTTGTCCTCACCCCTCCTTGTTCCCAGTGAGCCACCCTCTGCTTCCCATCTCGATTTTCATCTCCTCCCCAGATCTCCTCACATTTTCTTTTCTTTGGATAGTCAATTCTCTTTTAGCTTTCTGTTTTCACTTTCTCCCTGCATCCTGCCCTCCTGGAAGATGTAACAATCCCAAGCTTTCCCTAGAAATACAAGACATGGTCCAAAGGAATGTTAATTCCTCAGCAGGTCAAAAAATATATTCTGATTTCTGTGAGAAGAATCACAGAATCCTATCTTTTAAAAAAGAAAGAAAGAAAACATGTCTTTGGAACACTAATTAAAATATCAAAATAATACCTGTAGTTTCTTAACCATTATATGAATAAAAGAAATAGTGTAGGCACAGTGGGTGTGTTTCTTCCTAGTCTAACTCCAGTAAAAAATAAAATAAACATGTTTGGTCCTCACCATCTTAACATCATCTTAAGATCATTTGCTCCCACCTTTAATTAAAGATCATATATATTTCACATTTTTAGTGTTTAGTGAAAATGCTGCTGGATGAGTAACTTTGGGGAAATTTCAGTAAGTAGCAGATATTTGTCACACTTCAAACATTCAGAGAACTCTAAAGGAGTATCTCCTATGTTCTCTGGAAACCTTAGAAGTAGTACAGAATTGCTGGACAGTAAATTATGGGAGTTTTATTAATATAAAACATGTCTCCACAAAGAATTCTGGTTTCTTTACAAATCTGTGCAAGTCTTACTTTATTCATGCATTTTATTTCAGCTATGGAAAAAAAAAGTGGTCTGTTTTATATTTCCTGTGGTTTTTAAGCATGCTGGAGTTTTAAGTGCTAAAACCTGCCACCTAGTGGCTAACAGTCAAAGACACCATTTACATAACTAGCGACAACACTTACCACAGGATCCTCTGTGTGTGTGTGTGTGTGTGTGTGTGTGTGTGTGGTGTATGTGTGTGTGTGTAAGAGAGAGAGAGAGAGAGAGAGAGAGAGAGAGAGAGAGAGAGAGAGAGAGAGAGAACTTTAAAAATTAAACATTCCTTTTATAATTAAAACAATTAGATGAAATGCTGCCAGACACAAGAATATACAAACAAACTGGCAAAATATTGTAAGTCTTTTTGAAAATGAATGTAAAAATTATACACACTTTACAGCCAGGCATGATGACACTGACCTCATTCTTAGCTACTTGGGAGGCTGAGTGTAGGTTAATACAAGTCCAAAATCTGCCTGAGTTCAATGTGAGTCTCAGAATGGGAGTAAAACTCTTGTCTCAAAATGAAAAGTTTACAGAAGTCTGGGGATGCAGTTCAGTGGTGGATACTTTGTCCAGAACATAGGAGGCCCTAGTTACAATCTCCAATACTGCCAAAGAGAAAGTATAGGCTTATGTAAATTCATCACATCATTTTTAAAATGTATTTTTCCTACTCATAGGCTAATATCATCCTCACTTAATGTTGCATTTTGCTGACTATAGGCCCATATACAGATGTTAGTACTATTGCTTTCTTAGGACAGGGACAACAAAACAAATGTCTTCTAAAATTTTAGCTTCTACATTTGCTATGTTGCTAACTTCACAAAAATTAACTGTGAACCATGAACTGATTTGTGATTTCAAAACTATAAATGGGCCGAGAGAATGAATAATGGCTTCATACTTTTGAGTTTATTTTTCATTATTTTTAATAAAATTAGTTATAACTAAGATTAACATTTAAATTTTCTCTGCTTTTCATTGTCCCAATTATTAAACACACAAGACCAATGGAATGAAATGTAGTATCATAAAATCACTGAAGTAATCTTACTTCTAATAAGAGAAAATACACAATTATGTACATATCTCAATATCAGTCATGTAACAGAAAGTGTGTTTGAAAAGCTTAAAAACACGGAAGGACAGGGTTAATACTGAAACTGAAAATTAATAAAAAAAATATGTGATTTGAGAACAAAAGCATAACTTTGAACATCTGCACATTTTTACTTTGGTAAGTATTTGTAAATAAATGATTGCAATTTCCATCATTCTAGAAAATTTATTATAAAGGTTTTTTAATGGTAGTCCTTTTAGTATTCAACATTTAAAAGATTAATCTGGTTTGTTAAGGAAAGGGTTAAGAAGTTATTTAATGACTTAGCCAGAAATTATCTTTCTTTCTGTAAAAATGTACACTGTAAGTAAATAAAGTACTACCAATAGAAGATTTTGTTGTTTCTATTCATGACTCCTTGTATTTCCTCAGCACTTCAACAGTGCTCCGAATGAGGGATGAAGGGCCTATAACAAATCCTGCACCATGTTGAGATCTAGGATGGAACAGTTGAGCACTATAAAAGAGAGCAAATCTGAAACCAGGCTGCTTGGAGGGAGAAGTGAAGAAGAAAGACTGAATGCAGACGGTTTGATGTTCTGCCTTTGGAATTTTTTATTAAAGGATTTGTCCAGAACTGTAGTAGATGCTAAAAGAGAGCAAGGTCTCTTTAGAAAGGCCTGTTTCATGCCCACAGGCTCAGGCCAGGCCTGGAGTGGTAACTCAGAAAAGACAGCCACCTACTGAAGCTCTGTGGTGTCCACAGAGAATGACTGTAGTGCAGGGTTCCTTTGTGACAGACATTAACTGATAGCTCCACCTTAAAGCCACTAAAGTGGATTGTTTGCAATTCAGAGCTGGGAAGATTAAAGATGAGCTTATCTTTGCTGGACCTGGGGGACATGTAAGCTTCAGGTCCACTGTGATTTTCTGGCAATGTGGGTGAGCTAATTCTCATAAAATGTTTCATTTTGTTTCATAGGGCTAAAAGCTTAGTGTCATGATTTTCCATGCTTAGGGGGAAAAAAAGTCACATTGTATTTTTTTTTTAATCCAAAAGTTTTAAAGGAGGAAACTTTGCCTGTTGGGAAAGCAATGGAAACTTTGAGCTAGCACTGCACAACACTCATTTGTTAGCTGCATTTTGGAGGATTATATTAACCACCAGAAGTTCTGTCTGTGCCTAACAAAAAACACAGCCCAAGTGGATTCCTTTCAGATTAACTAATCAAAGCCTTGCTTTTTCCATGACTGAGGTCAAGCCCTACCATTTAAAATGTAATCTCGATGAACAAAATGGAAAGGTCAAGTGGGAGAAGCACTTAAATTGCCTCAAAGAAGTAAAGTTTGACTATTTCCAGGTTACATCTTGTTTTACATGTACTTTATGCTCATTGTAACTAGTAAGATTTTCAGGCATACTATCAAACCTTTAAAATAAATCAAGTACTTACAAAATGTATTCATATACTGTTATGTAAAATTGCTTTTAAAATCTGTACATTTATCTTTGTTTTTTAAAATAAAGTTGTTCAATCAAAAAAAAAAAAAGAAAAAAAAGAAGTAAACTTAAAAACCCAACTAATCCAAACTTATCAATAGTGAAATTAGCTTTGAAAATTAACATTGAAAAATGGCATTTTCAGCTCACATGTTTTTGAGACATTTTATTTTTTTCCTTGTGTTTGTTATTGTAGAGGGAGGCAGACTACATTTCTCACAGGAACACTTTATGATGTTGAATAACATTTATAGGGCCCAAGTATCATTCAAAGGAGACTTGTGCTCAAGATAGAAATCAACAAATATGAATCATGCAGGGCCTGTAGTTTCTGAATTGTAATGCCTTAAACATCCTAAATATATCCATGTATCTCATGCAGTAAGTTTATGTTTGTTTTTGTCAGTCTTAGTGCCTGGCTTCCAAATCACATGTTCATCTTGCTGGTGGTCTGGATCCCATCAGGGTGGCCTGGGAAATACAAACCTTTCTCATAAGGTCAAGAGAAATAAACAGTAGGATTCAGCTCCAGATGGTATCTTCCCATTTTAAGATTAGAGACAGAGACATTTTGCAGACTGTTATTTCTTTAAAAACCTATACTTGTGAGGGTACAGAGTTTATAAGCCATATGGAAAAGTGTATTGAAACTGGTTTCTGTCATCCCATATTATCCTAGAAGAATAAAAAGTATATAATGAAACCAGCAGTATCTGATTTCAGAAAAACATTCTAGATTCAAATCTGAATTCCTTTAACTATTTTGTCTGGATAATTACTTAGTTTGTCCCAGGATCTTTGTGTACATTAAGGATTGTGACAGCATTCAACTGAAAAGTCACATGCATTAAGAGACTCATAAGATTGATATAAAGTATCAGGTACAATGGTACACACCTGCATTTACAGCAGTCTAATGCAGCAATACACAACTGCATTTCCAGTAGTTCGATATTAGTGATACATACCTGCATTTCTAGCAGTCTGCCTCAGTGATGCATACCTGCAACTGCTTTCCCAGTAATCTGAAAATTCAGAGCAATAACTATGGTTTCAAGGCCAGGCTGGATTATAGGTGGCATACATGATTTGAAAGAAAACAAAAAGAAGCTCTGTGATGTCCATTCAAGAGTAGTTCCTAGAACATGGACTTGATCTAGCATTAGTTTGCCAAACACTGTTAACTACCATGACTCTTTGAAAGAGTCATGCTTGACAATGACTTCCCAGGTTGAAGACTAACATCGGGTTCATGAGGTATGTATGCCAGAGGTTTGAATTTTGCTATCCTACATTGCTAACAGTAGACAGTCACATATAAGGTAATAAATCTGAAGAAGCTGTGCAACACCCCCTTATTAAGCAAA
Source organism: Micromys minutus (assembly GCF_963924665.1). Lineage (NCBI taxonomy): Eukaryota > Metazoa > Chordata > Mammalia > Rodentia > Muridae > Micromys > Micromys minutus. The sequence continues at coordinate 697,716 of NC_137954.1, forward strand.
GATGACTAAGAGAAACAAGAAATGCCAGTTCTCAGATGCAAGATCTACTTGTGACTTTTCCGAATCTGATTTTCAAGCATGCAATCTTTGTTTCAAAAAAATATGAAGAAAATTTTGGCAACAAAGTAGATCTATTAATTCTCTTTTCTTTTATTAGACATTCCAGGTTTCTTTATTTATGTAGAACAACACAACTTTCTAAAGCAAAATAACTTATGCAATATAATTTTAAATGTTCTGAGAAGTCTAAAAGAATGAACTCATAACAAATGTTCATGTCACATTAGATTAGAATGGTGGTCTCTAGAGGCAAAGGACAGGAAAAGAATCGAAGATTATGAAGAATGGGTGCCAATTAGAACTAACTGACCATTAGATAACATTAAAAAGTCCTGGTATAGTATTTCACAATAGGGCAACTATTAGCAACAAAATGTTTGATGCATTTTAAATGGTAGGTAGAAGTATTTTGAAAGGTTTTCCCATAAATTACAAATTTTTAGAGAGATAAATATGCTTAGTCTGGATTAAACGTAATATTTGTTTATGTGTGTCAACATAACACATAAAACCCCATTAAAGTGTAGAATTTTTATAACCAAATATATTAATTAAAATAAAGTAAAATATTTTAAAATATAAAAAGTAAAGGTGTGGTAAGATCCACTGATCATTAAGTTGAAGTCTATGCACTTTAAAAAATACCCACTAAGATTTCCAAGAAAAACTGATAACAGCTTTCTATTATATAACCCTAGGTTTAACATGTTCATTTATTCTTTTAGTGGGTGAATGTCAGTGTTCCAAACAAATGATAAACACTGTTTTTCTTCTGTTGTGAGAATACCCTCAATGAGGTATATACATGGGAGGAAGAATGGAAGAGAGAAAAGATTTATGGTAACTCCAAGGTCATATAAGAACACATGATGATTTTTAAAATATGAGGAATTTAAATCTATTTGCATTTTTAAATAAAATAATAATTTTAACAATTATTATAATTAAATAATAAAATAATTTAAATTCCATTTAATGTATTTTATTGCATATTTAATTTAGCATGAGTATCTAATAATACCTTTTAATCTGCATACAACATTAGATGTAGAAAGTTATTTCTCATGCAAAGATAAATTATTGAAAGAATCATTAGCACACTCTATTAGTGTTTTCAAAAGGTTGAGATTTGGCAGTTTGAAATTGACATGTTTAAGGAGAATATCCTAAGGTGAAGCTAATCAAGTGAGAATGCATCAGTCTAATTCAGAGAACCATATATTTGATTCACATTAAGAAAGTATTCATGCAAATATTTTAGTGATTTCCCTGATAATTTTCTATTTCAGTGCTTTAATTTCACTTTTTCTTAAATAAAAAATATCAGTTCTAGGTGAACAAAAATGGAATTAGAACTTAGCTCTTTCTTTAAAACATCACCCTTGACAGTCCTTCATCAATTACTCTGGGGTTACCAGTTTGGTATTTAGCTTTTATAATCATTGAGAATGAAGTTGGAGCCTTAGAATTATCTGTCCTGTCCTCATAGTCTGATGCTGACAGGAGGATATAAGACAATTTTGTCACCTTACATAGTTTGGTTTGATTTGGTTTGGTTTGGTTTGACTACATAAACTTTCTTCCCTATTGAAAATACCAAGGAAACTGTCATACTTTGTCTTTGATTAGCTGTTAAATTAGTAAATTGTTAAGACAAAAATATCGAGTCTTAATTCATACAGAAAGCTTGAGTTTTTTCATAAGATGATTAAAGCAGTATTGGCACAAATACATAAATGAGAAGCAGAAGCAACTCCATATTCTGTAGACACTTGTTGTTATGAAGTTTCTCTTAATAGTAAAGTTTTAGATTACTCAAAGTTTCTAAATACTAAGATAGTGAATCAGAAATTTTAAATTACAATTGGGATTAAAAATATTAAAAAAGAGGAAATGTAAAAGAACTGAACAAGACATTATTTATGTTCATATTTATTTGAAGATGTTTGAAAACTTATTATTTATTCATTTATGACTAGCAAGCTATCATAGTAATTTTTAAGCTCCATCTAACCTTACTACACAGTTAACACTTCGAGACCTCAGGCCAGGTTTTATTTTGGCATGACCTAAGTTGATTCACTGTAAGTGACTGCTGAAATTTCTATTTCTTATATATAATTAAGAACCAAGTCTAAAATTATGGTTGAAGCTATTTTACTTGCCATCATTCATGCTCCTCCTATTATTTTTACTTATTCATTGCCAATATTTGTTTCAAAGCATCACTTTATTTTGGGCATTTGGAAAACTCTTTTGTTCTTATATGATATATAATACATTATGTAATATAATGTTGACTCACTAATGTCCAACAGAGTGAGCAGTGACATTCAACACACAATCAGCTTTGTTAGTTCTCCCAGGACAATATGGAAGACATTTATACTGCCAAGATTAGCTCAGTTTTTCCATGGATTTCTAAAATAGGTTAATAAACTCCAGCAGGTCCCAGAATTAGTAACAAAAGACATCCTTTTAGTTGAATGTTCCCATCTGCTTTTGGAACATAAAAAAACAATTGGGTAAAAATGCTTATTTCCAGCTGCATAAGTCATAAGCAAGAGTTTGAATGTTTGTGTTATATCTACTGGTGATAAGCTCTTTAATGTAAATGAAGTAAAAACAATTAAATTTATGAAAAATTGTGATGTGGCAATTTTATACTAACAAATAGTGCCTTGGTACATAGAATTTATATAGGGAAAACTTTATTTATTCTTAATGAAAGAAGAAAAATGTTTGTTCCAAATTTTCTTCACTTTGATTCTTCTTCGTAAATAATTATTAGTGCATAACCAAGAACAAAATCACATTTTGTCAAAACATTTATTTTCCCACAGATGAATTGGGATGCAACCACCTTGGTCAGTCCTATGAGTCTAGAGATGTTTGGAAGCCAGAACCATGTCAAATATGTGTCTGTGACTCAGGATCTGTTCTTTGCGATGACATAATATGTGATGATGAGCCACTAGACTGCCCTAACCCAGAGATCCCATTTGGAGAATGTTGTGCGATATGCCCACAGCCTTCTACACCTGTGAGTCTATAGAATATATAATCTCTTAAAAACTTACCTCTTTAAGAATCATATTTAATCACATAAATAGCATTTATAGCATAGAAGCCTGAAAGAAATGCAAGCCAATTCTGTTAAGCACCCATGTTGCCATGACAAATGAATGATGTCACTTTTAGCAGAAAGGAGGGGATTGGGTGTAATAAGAGTTAAGAAATGAAAGTGCAATTTGTGCAGTAGTTTACTTATATTAATCTCTATGTTCTTTATATGTTATAGGCTCCTGTCCTTCCTGATGGTCAGAGACCTCAAGGCCCCAAGGGAGATCCAGTAAGTAACATCTCCTCAAGGACAATAGTTGCTAATGGCATTTCTAGAAAAAGCTGGTTTTCCTTGTTCCATCTGAATTTTTATCATTCTGAATTTTCTTCTGTTTTACATGTTAGAAAATAATGCCAAACTTACACTGAAAGTCTATAATTCTATAAGTAAAGATTCAGTTTTCCCAAGTTTGTAAGTCTTCAACCCTTTTCAATTTAAACAAAAATTGTAGGTCAAGATATAAAGGAAAAATAATAAACCTCAATTATTCATAAGATTTAATTTGAAATATACTTAATATCATTGTACTAATAGTGATTCTGAACCACTTCATATTTTCCCTGTATTTTTGTTTTGTTTTTCTTATTTTGTTAGGGTCCTCCTGGCATTCCTGGGAGAAATGGTGACCCTGGCCTTCCAGGACAACCAGGTCTTCCTGGTCCTCCTGGCTCCCCTGGAATCTGTGAATCATGTCCAACTGGTGGCCAGGTAAGAAATTACAGAATTAAATTTTGTTCTGTGTAAGTGGCTTACTTGTCTTTGTTTGGCCTATATTATGTCAAACAATGGCAACTTCTGTCCTCTGGTTTTCTTAATTATCAAACCCCCAACTTAGTGCTACTGCATGCTAAGAGCCTTAAAAGTATTCCACTGACACTGTGTAATATGATTGCTATTATATCCTTCTAAAATTTCCTAGTGTCTCAACATTTATATGTTATACTCACTATGTTTGATAAACAGAGTGTTAGCTTCTAAAATAGTTAAATTGGAGTATTTAAAAAGTGTCTTAATTACAGGCTATTGCCCAATTCTATCCTAGTATCAATTACAAAGACTTTTAAGGCTGAGCACTAAACAGCAGCTCCAAAAACTGCCTATAGGATTTGTGTAAAGAGTTGCCTTGCTTCTGTTCAGCATTTAATGCACATCTTTTTTCCTTCTGAATCAGGGCAACCAATAGTCTGCACATAAAATAAATAACAAAGAATATAAATATTGTAAAGTTCTGCTGTATGGGTTTAAGTGAACCTAGAAAACTAAACAAACAAATGTGCATGATTTATAAAAAGGTCTTTTCCAAAACAATTCAGCAGAAAGGAGCATCCTAGATATTAAATAAAACCTAGCTAGTCCTAGAACTCAAAGCAAGCTCTGAGCCTTTCTGATTTGTGTTCTAGTTTACAATTGTTCACAACTGTGTAGAGTTTCAGCTTTTATTATAGTAAATCAGATGGTATATATGTATGTATATATATATATATATATATATATATATATATATATATATATATATATATATATATATATAATTTTATTGAACTCTTGGAAAAAATAATTTTATTACCCATGTTTAGTTGGAGATTGAAGACTTGGATTTTGTTACTTCAAAGCTATTTTGTCCTCAGATATTCAGAAATTCTGTGTATAATGATATAACAATTGTATAGAAATAATGGTCTCAGTAATAACATTTGAGGCCCAATTGAAGAGGATATTTTTTATTTAATGCAGTTAGTTAAAATCTTCATACATTACACAAGCAAGTATTTCTGTAGTATGTTTAATAGTTAAAGTCATAAAATGACACAATAAGCAAGATAGACATATCACTCACATATGGCATGCCGAAATATCAACAAACTACATGTTTCATGCACTAACTACAAAAACTTTAGAAATAACTATAATTCTTGTATCAATGTTATCTGATCTATGTCCTTGACCCTTTCATCACAGAATTATTCTCCCCAATTCGACTTTGATGTCAAGTCTGGAGTGGGAGGAATGGGTGGCTATCCTGGGCCAGCTGTAAGTATACATTTTTCTGAGAATTTTCAAGTACTACACTGCCTTTCTTTCTTCTAGAAACACAAAATTATCATGCAATTGTACAAAATTGTTCATTGACTACCAAGGTTGGAAGAGAAAATAACAACCTGTCCGTGATTCTTCTACCCTCACTCATTCTGTCCCAGTGGTGTTTTATGTCAGTCCATATTGCTGCTTCCCCATGCCCACCTGCACCAGGGCCTATCCCACCACCATGCTCTGGCAGATGCTTTTCTCATCTATTGTCCAACTAAATGTAGTTTTGTTAAGGCTTGCTTCTACTTTTCATCTTCTTGCCCAAGTTGCTCAGCATGTTCTTTTCATGTTCTTGTGCAGTGACTTTTATATTCTAAATGATAGTTACAGTCATTAATGTTCAATATCACAGTCCATTTTTCCTTCAAGTTTTAAATCCATTATTAATAGTTTTAGAATGCATTGATCTTTTATGTTCCATGACCTTAAACAATACCTATTCACCTTGACCTTGAAGGACTTTCAAAACTTTCTAAATGGCCTAAATTTTTAATAACAAAAAAGAGCAAAAACCATTGAAAGCTGGATTTGAAGTCACCTATATTGGTAACTTGCATTGGAATAGCTCTCAGGAAGTACAGCAATATTGAAACCTATAATTCACTCTCCAAAACAGAAATATCACTATAAATAAATACAATATGGCAATATATTTGTATCTCTTAAAGTTAAAAATACCTTTTATCAGTAGATCCAATTAAAAGTATTGTAGTTGGTATTAAAAACTGAATATGTATATATTTACATATATTCTAAAGTTTTGATATTTTTAAAATCTATTTGAAAATAAAATGAAGAATCAAATAGTTTTGTGAATATTGGTTATTACACTCAGGTTATAAATCCTCCTTTATAAGACTAACAAAACTAAATAAAACTACAATTTATTGACATTCCAGAAGAATATACTAAAATTAATGTAAAATTTTGTTATCAGAATATATAAATAGTACAAATCTGTTTTTCTAGTTTAGTGTAAATTTCTAAATAATTTCTTCATCAATTTGTTTTAAGTTGTGAGTACCCCATGCATAATGATTCATGTTTATATCTAGATCTTCACATCATGACTGTGGTATATCAATATAGCTATGTGCTTTAGAGTTGACTGACATGGTCATTTTAGAATCTTGTATCATAAGTTTTATAATCTGTAAACATTTTTACAATATGCTTAGCCAAAAACATTGTTTTTCACCTAGAGAGGTATCAATGAAATATTATAAAGCTTATTATAACATGTTATGTTGTCTTTCTCTGGATTTCCTTTCTTAAGTATCAAGACAAACATATTTAACATTCATTGGTAATCTAGACTGACTCTCTCATTTCATCTGAAGTAAAGCTTTCATGCAAAAATCTTTATTGAAAATATCTTAGAATTAAACATATTCATGTGTGTTATCAGAAAACAAGATTTAAAGTTGTATTTGCTTTAATATGTGTTGGTATCATGTGTAAATAGACACCACTCTGCAATGTGTGCATTTATCTCCTCTGTGTTTATCATTCAAATTTACATTCCAGGGTCCACCAGGCCCTCCAGGACCCCCTGGTTCTTCTGGACATCCCGGATCCCCTGTAAGTATTGTTCCTCCTGGTGTTTTCCTCTTCATGAATATATGAAGCAAGCTAATGTAGATATGGATATAGAGCAGCCATTTCAGCATATATAATCCCAATCAATAAGCAATTCACTACCCAGCAATTATTAGCAATTAAATCTTTGGTAAAATTAAAATACATATTATATTTGTATACAACAGGCCTTTGAGGTCAGAATCATTCAATTTCAGTGCAATTAAATAAAACTAATGGAATATACTAACTTCATTTTTATTCTGAAAACCTTGTAAATAATCATAAAGTATAATAAAATTTCTGCCTGCATTTACTAACCATTACTTCTTACAATAATCCAGATGTAATTTACTCATGTGAAGCTCTTGTTACTCTATATGTATTTACATTATTGTTCTATTTTAGGGTTCTCCTGGATACCAAGGTCCCCCTGGTGAACCTGGTCAAGCTGGCCCTACAGTAAGTAACACTTAAGTATTACTGAACATGCTGAAAGTTCATTTCCCACATGAATTCTATCATCAGTTTTTAAGTCATTCTTTGGTTCATCTAGAGTGTAGACTGTACATGTGTTTGAATTTTTCCATGATAATTTAACATTTTTGTGAAGTTTAAGGTGAACTCAAAGATCTTAGAGAGTTATGATTGGTTAGTCACCAAAATAATCCACTTCTGAGACATAGCAAAACTTTCTATCTAGGAAATACATGTCTAATGTTTCTGTATATTTGTCTTATATGTATTTTAACACTATACCTACATGTATACATATATCTGTATAGAACTGAGATAAAGATAAGAATATTCCAGAATAATGTGCCATATAAGTATCCAAAAAGTAAAATAAATGTTATTTTAGCAAAATATTTTGAAATATTGAGAAATGTTTTTATTTTTTGTATAGTCAATATCTTAAAATATAGAAATAAAATATAAATATTTAGTATTACATAGATATATAATATTTAAATTTTTTATTAAAATTTAATCAACACTAGAACATAAATATAATAAAGGTATAATATCAACTCAGGGTGATTTTTATAATGAGGACAGAGGGGTGTTTCAAAGACAGGTTTCCTTCCAGAATGCACATATCATACAAAATGTAACATAAATGTTGATTATTTTTTATTCTAATTTCTTACTTCAGGGCCCTCCAGGACCTCCTGGTGCTATTGGTCCATCTGGACCTGCAGGAAAGGATGTAAGTACTTATAAGTTGAATAGAAATATAGCAACATTCATTTTGAATGACAAACTGTCTTCTATGCATCCACTACAGAAGAATTTCAGAAAGACAAACCCTTCTCAAAAAACTTGTACCCAACAAACATTTTAGCTCATATTAGATGTTGGGAGGAGTCTCACTGTATTTTAAACTGGATGTTCTAGCTTCAAATTATCTTTCTTGATGGTTATTTCCAGCACTGATCAATACTTCTTATTACTTAAGGGTAATTTGATGGAGAGTCACATTCTCATGCTGAAATGTTCATTAGAAATCTTGTAAAATTTATTTTATCTCTGAATCATTATGTGATCAGATGGTTGTTCTTCACACTTTAGGATATTATCATTGTATTAATGTAGTAATCTCAGGGTTATACTCACAACTAATAGAATCCTCAGATCCATTTTAATTTTATTCCAGAAATAGGATTTTTTTCTTTATATACTGTCACATAGACTTAATATATTAATATCATTACTTTATAAGCATAAATTTATAAATATTAAATCCTTATATTTATATTCTCCTTTTTTCTTATTTATAATTTCCAAAGGTAAATTATTTTTATTGATTTGGAAATATCTGAACATTTCAAGAATGTGAGACATTTGTACTATTTCTTAATGGGTTTATGTCAAGGTAGGATGGCCCCCCTCAGTCCTTCTATTGAGAAAACTGATTTTACAGTAAGCAGGTGACACTCCTCTGTAATCTTAGGATTCTAGAGGTGTGGCTGGAAGGTTCAAGAGTACAGCACCAGCCAGAGTTACCTAGGGAGATTGTGTCTTAAATAAAAAGATAATTGGAAAAAATGTAATCTCACAACTATGTGTTAAATCCAACCAGATTATTCCCTTCATGCTCCACATTTCTGCATATGTAAGTCTTTATATATTCTTTTTTTTTTCTCTGTCTAGGGAGAGTCAGGAAGACCTGGACGACCTGGAGAACGTGGACTGCCTGGACCTCCAGTAAGTCTTCATTTCATAAACTACCCTAGAACAGTCATAGTATTTTATTTTGACTTCAAAAAACAAATAATCAAATTAAAATAGACATCAAAGTAAATGGATTTTATTACTGGATATTGATTTGAATATTAATTAACATCTTTCCCATGCATTACTTTTAGGGTATCAAAGGCCCAGCTGGCATGCCTGGATTCCCTGGTATGAAAGGACACAGAGTAAGTGACCCTAAGTCTGACCCTGTATTCATGAACTTAGGAATAATTTATAAATAGACAGAGCATTTTTAGTTTTAAGAAACTTTAGGTAAAGTCAATCAATTCAAAATCTATCAACCTAAAAACAATATCCACCAAATTAGGTTATACTCTCCTATACTTAAGGCAACTTTAGAATCATACTAAATTGAATGTTCTCCTTAGTTTTACTTTATTTTTTTTATAAAACTATGCCAAATGTCCTCAGCAGCTAAAAATACTTTATATTATGTAAATTATCATTACAGATGGCCATATATAATAAAAACTATAATGAAAATTAAATATTATACTTACCAGTTTTACTGAGTTGTTAACAGGTTTTAACAATTTTTTTAAAAAAAATATTTCTAGGGCTTTGATGGACGCAATGGAGAAAAGGGTGAAACAGGGGCTCCCGGATTGAAGGTGAGTTGCAGCACACTGTGTTCTTTAGTAAACTCCTTTAGAGTCTGGAACTATGCTAAGACTTATCTTATAGGACCTAACTTTGTCTCACAACTGTTCTTTCCATATAACTATTGCTTAACTATATGTAAATCTTATATCTTCTATGAAAGCTAACTACAAAAAATTTGGCTTAAAATATTTGCATATCTCAGTGTGTCTAATAAATATTATGTTAGCCCTCCTATATTTAAAATGCAGAACCTTAAATATCTGGTAATTAAAATCAAATTCTTTCAACAACTTGATATTACTAAGCTTTTAATACATGAATTACACGTATTTCTTAGTATTTTCTATGATACAATATTTGTAATGTCAAAGTGTCTGTTTCACAAAATAATAACATTTTGTGTTTTCCTAGGGTGAAAATGGTCTTCCAGGAGATAATGGAGCCCCTGGCCCCATGGTAATTATGTTTCCTCTATTGTAATTATTAATATTACTATCAACCATCCAACCCTATTGACTTTCTCCTTCCCAGCTGTTCTCAAACATGTCCCGTTTACAGTTAAGGTTATACTTTCAATTTTGGTTGCAGGGTCCCAGAGGGGCTCCTGGTGAGCGAGGACGACCAGGCCTTCCTGGAGCTGCAGTAAGTATTGCCAGAGTGTACCGAGATGAAAGTTGGGGTGGTCTGTAATGAAAACCTTTCTTCGAATTCAGTTCAGTCAAGCGTTGGATATGATGATATAGAAAGGAATGTCTTAAAGTTGCTCTCTCTGATCATGATTTGGATAGCTGTTGTTAGATGTTAGTTTCATACATTCATTAATGTTATATATTCACATTCAATTCAAAAAGCCCAGAATCTAGTTCTGCTACATGTCATTAACATGGTGCCTCAACATTCTAACACTGACACTAAAACTGTGTGATGAATAAGTGGATTTTTAATATATCTGAGGCAAATTCAACTCAGCTGAGCTTGAATGATAGTCATCACATTACTTGTACCTAAACTTTCATAATAAAGAAAATGTTTGAGACAAGCCACTTTCTATGATATATTTGAGAAATATTCAGTTGAATTGATCTTGAATTGTTATCTAAAGTTACTTTTAATTAAACTTTCATAAATAAGAAAATACTGAGACAAACCTCTCTTTGTAGGGTGCTCGAGGCAATGATGGTGCTCGGGGCAGTGATGGGCAACCAGTAAGTAACTTTGTATTCAAACATACCTTGTTCTATAGTGTTTAGAGATTGTAAATTATACATCATATAATATTACATTATATTATACTATATTGTATTGTTATATAGCAAACCAATATTACTTCTTGATTATTTTTAACCTTGAAAATTAAAACATTTTTAAGGTGTAATACTCTATTGTAACCATAATCTATTATCAACTTAAATACAACTCAAGCTGATATTGACCCTATAAACCACACCTCCTTCTACCTATGCCCATTATTTTCAGTCATTTCTTGACATATATATGGCACTTGTGTTTAATAGCCAATATCAGAAATGCCAATGCAGACAAATGCAAAATAGGTGGCGATACAAGTTTAAAAGCTCAGACGTAAGTATCCAGGAATTCACAAGGTTTATGAAAAGGCACATAGGAATACTGATGTTCTAACTTCATATTTATTATTGTTTTTCACAATGTTTCTCTGTAGAATATTTATGTGGGGATGATAACCTCTATTTTATTTACATAGTGTCTTCTGCATTTTAGGGTATTCATATATTATTTCATAGGAGGCTTCACGTGATGATTATTCTAGATGTTCAGTCTAATCAACGTGCATTACATGCAAATTGTACATTGTTTATAGGGTCCCCCTGGTCCTCCTGGAACTGCAGGATTCCCTGGATCCCCTGGTGCTAAGGTAAGCATACAATTCTTTAGAAGAAAGTATACATATCTTATAGACAAAACTCATTGGAATGCTTCTCAAATTTTTACCAATAAAATAATCAAATGTATATTTTCATCTTCAGACAATTTTATTTTTTTCATTTTTATTAGTTATTTTATTCATTTACATTTCAAATATTATCCACCTTCCCAGTTTCTATTCCACAAGCCCCCAATCCTCCCTCTCCCTGTCTCTATGAGAGTGCTCCCTCATTCACCTACCCACACCTGCCTCAGTGCCTTAGCATTCTCCTACCCTAAAGAAAACTTTAATATCACAATCTTGTCTTGATTCTCCTCATACATATGTGTGTATACATATGTGGTATATAATATGTAATATTTATCATATATTATATATATATATATTATTCTCATTAGCATTCTAGCATCCTGATGTCGCTTTTGAGGGCTTTGACTTTTTTCATCATCTCTCTGGGAAACACCTAGAACATGGATAGAATCATATTTACCTTTGTCCTTTCTTCTTATGATTAATAATCTTTTGTTTTAATTATAGTATATAACCATAGTACTATAGCTTTTGGGAAGTGCGTTTGAACAGAACTGAAGTCTAAGCTAAATTACTAAAAGTGGAAACAATTTACATGTTGGGATTTGACTCTTTAGGGTGAAGTTGGACCTGCAGGGTCCCCTGGCTCAAATGGCTCTCCAGGTCAAAGAGGGGAACCTGGACCGCAGGGACATGCTGGTGCTCAAGGACCTCCTGTAAGTAGCAAATAGCAAGAAGCCAAGCTGATAGGATTAGCCCATATATGCAAGTTGCTTACATTAACCACCAAGCAGAAAATAAACAGAACTAATTCCTTATTCATGTATTTTTAGTAATTCAGACCAAGTATTTATCTAATTTAATTCATAATTACTTTCCCTACGTATATATGTTGTGCTGCATATATATATATATGAGAGAGAACTCCAAATACATGCTTTTTTGTCATATCTGATAATATGCTCTCTTACCTTGATTGCCTAGGGCCCTCCTGGGAATAATGGCAGTCCTGGTGGGAAAGGTGAAATGGTAAGCTACCTCACCCTCAGATCATCAACACACAGAATTAATTATTTAAGCCAGATAGTAGAAAAGAAGGTCCAAGGTTGGCTAATGATAGTGTTTGTGTTGTCTTTAGGGTCCAGCTGGCATTCCTGGAGCCCCTGGACTACTAGGAGCTAGGGGTCCCCCTGGACCAGCAGGAACTAATGGTGCACCCGGACAACGAGGTCCTTCAGTAAGTTCATTTCTTCTTTAATGCCTGGAAGTTTATGATTAACTCTGACAACAAAATATTGACATTCCTTTTGCTCCTTCTAAGTTTAATTTATACAGCTCTCCCTCTAGCTGTATAACATCTGGCTAATTATGATTTTGTTAGTCAATTCTTTGTTGTTTTTACATAGAGATTTTGTTTCATTTTAGGGTGAACCCGGCAAGAACGGTGCAAAGGGAGAACCAGGAGCTCGCGGTGAACGGGTCAGTGCTAAAACAATAATAGGCTTAGCTGCTCAGAAAACTGCAGAGTGATGAGAAAATGGGTAAGTTTCTCAATGAAATATAGTCACAATTCTTTATGCTGTTAGGGTGAAGCTGGTTCCCCAGGAATTCCGGGACCTAAGGGCGAGGATGGCAAAGATGGATCACCTGGAGAACCTGGTGCCAACGGACTTCCAGGAGCCGCAGGAGAAAGAGTAGGTTTCTATTTTTACCTCCTTCACCGCTGGGACACAGTAACCTTTGCTTCTTTTCCCTGTTTGTTGAGACAGGGTCTTACTTATAGACTAGGCTGGTTTGACCTTTATTCTGTAGCCAAGGCTAGTCTCAAACTTATCGCAATCCACCTACCTCAGTTTACCCCAGTACTTAGATTAGAGGTTTGAACCACAACACCAGTTTAGGAGACAATGAGAATCTGAAATGGTGAGTTCTTTTTACATAATGACTTAGTACAGGCTGGCGCCAAATTTAGGGATTCTCCTAACTCTTGTCTCTGAAGAGTGTAAAGGTGTAAACAAGAGATTTAAAGTTTGAGCCACCCTGTCCTTCTGTCTATTGTTTACTGTGGCATATCCAGTTTAAATCTAAAATCTGAAAGAGTTTCAGTTTTTTTATTTCTGTTTTGTTTGTGCACTTGGTTACTTGGTTTTCCTGTGATTCAGGATATTTCCCTGTTGAGGAGTTTTGAGTTTGCCTTTTGTTTTATTTTCTCAGTACTAAGAACTGATTCCCATGACCTGTTTGGTGGCAATGCTTTACCACTAAATTAATTCCCACCTCCTGTTTAAAGAGCTTAGTAATATAAGAATAACTAACTATATTGCAACCTATGGAGTATGAACAGTTTTTAGTCTTTTAAACTGAAATATTTAACTGTGATTGTTTCCAGGGTGCCCCTGGTTTCCGAGGACCTGCAGGGCCAAATGGCATCCCAGGAGAAAAGGTAACTACTTCAGCTCCTAAATGCCATCACCATCAATAGGCATTTCTTTCATGTTATACCATTAACTGGAAAAATAAATATTAGAAGGAAACATATCAAGATAAATAAAACACAAATCATTATCTTGTGACTCTGCCTCTACTTCGATACTTCCATAACTATGTGATGAATTAAAGCCCCTTTATGTAGTAATGTCAGAGTCACTGCAAGAATCATAGAAATCACCTGCACGTGTAGAAGCTCCAAAGGAACTTCTAATCATTAAATGTGCTTAATTAAGTACAAAGATTAGTAAAGCCCAATTGATAGTGTTGGTCATAATCATGGGATATTCATCATAGTTGCCTCAATTTTTCTTCTAGATGAAAACCAAACTGAAGCCAATGATTTTATAGAGAAGTCAGCAACAAACTCTCCTTGAAAGACCAAAAACTCCAATAGTTTTAGATTTAGTATTGTCAGTGTCCAAGTCAATCAAACATCTTTAAGATTTGTTATCTCACAATTTAGGGTCCTGCTGGAGAGCGTGGTGGTCCAGGTCCTGCAGGACCTAGAGGAGTAGCTGGAGAACCTGGCCGAGACGGAGCCCCTGGAGGTCCAGGGATACGGGTAAGAAGACACATTTGTTTGAATAATCCTGTAATATGGTAAGAAGAAAGACAATACAAATAATAACAGGTTAATGACAACTTCAACCAGATGATACTTTTCAAAAGTCTCAAATTCCTTTGAGAAAACATGGGTCAAGACAGAACAAAAAAAAGAGAATAAATTAAATATTTGACTAGGATAAGTTTTTAAACAGAAAGTAGAGAGTACATTTTCAAGAATACATATAAACACGGAAATCTTGAAGTTGTACATATTAAGTATGTCGTACTCTTACATTTTAAGTCACCTGAATGCTATATTTCTTATTTAGGGTATGCCCGGAAGTCCAGGTGGACCAGGCAATGATGGGAAACCAGGACCTCCTGTACGTACAATTATAATGTCTCTTTTAATTAACCCAGTTTAAAAAATGGAATGCATAACTTGGCCAGATTTGAGTGTGTGTATGTATATATTTTATACATAGATTATTTGTTCTTAAGTCCTGACTATGGCTGTTGTTTTCCTTACAAGGGAAGTCAAGGAGAAAGTGGTCGTCCTGGTCCTCCTGGCCCATCTGGCCCCAGAGGTCAGCCTGGCGTCATGGGTTTCCCTGGTCCTAAAGGAAATGATGTAAGTTCTATAATTACTTTCTTCAATAAATATTTGACCTCTATATGAAAGTGCAAAAACACCAAATATTTAGCCTCTCCATTAAAAAATGAAAGAATATGTGACGATTGAGTAGTAGAGACAAATACATAATTAGCAATGGGTGTGTGCATGTGTGTGGCATTGCATGTGTAGCAGAATAGAAAATGGGGTATGGACTTTAATTAGTGAATGTTTTTGAGCATGTAAACCCTTGTTCTTTTCTTTAGGGTGCTCCAGGCAAGAATGGAGAGCGGGGTGGCCCTGGAGGACCTGGCCTTCCAGTATGTGTCTTTTGTTAATTTCTGGCTTTCTAATCATCTCAGTCAAATTTATTCAGCCTTAATACTTCCTTGTTATATGTATTCATTCTGTTTCCCTGACTCTCATTTTTTAGGGTCCTGCTGGAAAGAATGGGGAGACTGGACCTCAGGGTCCCCCAGGACCTACTGTAAGTATTCATATAATTGAAGATAGAATTGGGGTGGAGATATAACAACATCAAGAGTTTAGAAATTATGTTATCTCTACCACTGTGCCATAATATTTCACCAAGCAGTTATTAGACTTTCTTATTTTATTATCAAGTTAAATATTGGTGTTAATTATATATTGTATTAATGTGCTTAAATATCTTCTATAAAGCAAGTTTTTCTTACTCTTAAAATTTCTACCTTTTAAAGTAAGAAATAGGCCAGCTGAGAGTCAGACTGCAGACTAACTAGGAAATGACAATTTACAATGGAATATATAACTGTGCTTCTGAACATAGGGCCCATCTGGTGACAAGGGAGACTCTGGACCCCCTGGTCCACAAGGATTACAAGTAAGAGCTTATTCTTCAAATATTATTAGCTTTTAATAGACAATTCCATACCTCCTTTTTATGCCTATTTTACTGCATAAATATACATAAATTTTGTGAGAATGCTACATGTTCATATGAAACTTAATTTGTAAGTTTTTCATTCACTCTGAAATAAAACATTAATAGTAGTTTTCTACTATTGGTATTCTAGAATACGCACATAATATTATTAAAATAAATTTAAATCCTACAGTTCTATATGCACACACTTTTCTATTATAATAAAAATGTCCATATAACTAGGCTAATCTGTACTTATAAATCAGCTCATCTGTATATACAGAAAACAAAAATATAAATGTAACTATAGGTTTCTAAAATACAACTATTCTCTATCTGTCACTGGTTTGAATAAGGCAAACATTTTGTACCTTAAAAATATGAAAATAATGTCATTAACTACCCAGAAAAGATATATTTACATATAAAAAGCTTTCACATAGCCATACTTGAAGTGATCACACAGTGTAATTCTGTTGATTTATAGGGCATACCTGGTACCAGTGGTCCTCCAGGAGAAAATGGAAAACCAGGTGAACCAGTAAGTTGAATGTTGAATCTTATTCTTAAAAAAAATAGCAACTAAGTGAAAATAATCAAAATCCATTTCTTTATTATTAACTTTGCAAAATTTATGCATTTATTATTAACTGTGTATATGCTAGTAGCTGAGTTTTGATTGCGTAAGTAAATTGGTAAGAGTGCTTGCTAGCATGCATGAAACTCTTGGTGAAATCTCTAGCAGAATATAAACCAAATGTCTGCCTGTCTTCCCATTTCTTTTGGGGAGAAATGCAGGATTATCAGAATTTCAAGGTCACCCTTGGCTAAATGAACTTAAAGTGCATAAGACCCTGTTTCAGAAATAACAATAAAACAATCATGAGTTACATATAATGCTACTTATACAAAGTTTAAATTTTATATAAAACAACAGAAGATGCATAGCTTCAAGATTTAAACAATTGCACAATATACAATTGATGTTGTTTATACCTTCGCAGTGCATACAAATACTTACTATACATAATGTTGGCCTCCTAGGGTCCAAAGGGTGAAGCTGGTGCACCTGGAGCTCCTGGAGGCAAGGTAATTTCTTTAACTTTTTTACCATGTTAGGAGCAATTTGATTAGAGAAATTTTTTAAAGTACATTGAACTAAAGTTCTTTACTTAGAAAAATGAGATCGCCAATGTTTAGTAAATCTATGTAAGCAAACTACATGTACTTCCAATGTATTAATTTTGCCCCATCTAAATATTCTAACATTAATAAGCACCACAGACTGTGCCACCCAAGCGGAAACACAGCTGATGCATGGGTTCCGTACAGAGAACTGTCCTGGTGGCAGAGCATAAACCTTACCTCTCTGAATAATAGCAGTTATTACTTTAAAGACATTTCTACTTTAATCAGGACAAATACATAACTTATTGTTCTATGCTTTTAAAAAGATCCCTGATCTCGAACAATGATTCAACGTTTTACACTCATAAAATTTTCAAAAGTATTAAAATTAAAACTTTTAAATTATTAAAAACTTAGTCAATGTACATAATCAAAACTACAAAATTTCCAATACTTTTATGACAATATGCTGCAAATATGAACATTACATTTTTAATGATAGGGTGATTCTGGTGCCCCTGGAGAACGTGGACCCCCTGGAGTTGCAGGAAGCCCTGGGGTTAGAGGTGGAGCTGGACCCCCTGGCCCTGAGGGAGGAAAGGTAACCATAGTTTGATTCCCCTACATGTTTAAAGATGCACTTCAATTGCTTTCTTACCATCATCTGTCATGTGTCTCTTTATTGCAGGGCCCTGCTGGTCCCCCTGGTCCTCCTGGTACTTCTGGTTCTCCTGGTCTACAAGGGATGCCAGGGGAGAGAGGAGGTCCTGGGAGTCCTGGTCCAAAGGGTGAAAAGGTGCTTATAGTTTTATCTTCATTCTATAATAAAACATGCTTTCTAGATTAAAGGAATGACACACCACTAAAAACTATTCTCAAAATTATTACCTTAGCAAATTTTGACATAGAGTCCTATTACAAATATCAATCAGAATGTCAGCTCTAACTCCAGCAAATCCTGAAGATTGCTGTGCTAGTCTGACTTTCCCTGGGGATACTGTTATCTGATGACACTTGCTTTTGAATGACAGGGTGAGCCAGGAGGTGCAGGTGCTGACGGAGTTCCAGGAAAGGATGGGCCAAGGGTGAGTATTCACATAAGTGAGAAATGAACCCTGGTTATATGCAATGTGTTGTAGATGCTTCTTCAGCTTTCACTGTTTCGTTAAATGAGACCATATGTTACCACATTCTGAACATTGAAACAACACGGATCGATCACTTGACTGCTTAAATTGTTAGCTTCTACCAATCACTCCCTGATAGTCTTACACTGACCTATGTAAGAAAAGAATCCTTATTAACATGATAAAAGAAAGGATATCAAAGTGTATCAATGAAACCCAAAGTAATTAATATTGCTAGGAAATACAGTTTTAAAAAGATGTTAACACAGAATCTCTTATCACATCTCATTTATCTTCTCTAAGGTTTAAAAAAAGAATGAATCAATAGAAACACTCCATTTAATTACCTTCTTCAATTATACTCACAGAATAGTGAACTTACTAGACTCTCGTATTTATACAAAAATCTATCCACTTTTGTAACTCTCTTTACACTCTGATTAATACAAGAAATCATGTTTATTTTAAAAATAAACAACTAAAGACTCTTCTTCTTGCAGGGTCCTGCTGGTCCTATTGGTCCCCCTGGCCCAGCTGGTCAGCC
Organism: Micromys minutus; assembly: GCF_963924665.1. Classification (NCBI taxonomy): domain Eukaryota; kingdom Metazoa; phylum Chordata; class Mammalia; order Rodentia; family Muridae; genus Micromys; species Micromys minutus. Next base: position 716,716 of record NC_137954.1, read on the forward strand.
TGGAGATAAGGTAACAACACTACTGGAAACAAAAATTAATCTTTGCTTTAGTAGACATAGAACAGTAACAGCATCATTTGATCTTTTCTCAGGGTGAAGGTGGTGCCCCTGGACTCCCGGGTATAGCTGGACCTCGAGGTGGCCCTGTAAGTGTTATATGCGTTTTCACCATTCTTTCAACCCCACATAGGCCATATCTTTAGTGACTTTGCCCCGCTACTCTGACTATCATGCTTAAGGTTCTATGTTTAAAATATATGAGATGCAAGAAAAGATTTAAAAATGTTAAAGTCCACATGAGATTATTTGATATACCTTATTTACTGAAAATCATTGGGAAAGTACATAAATTGAAAAGTAATATATATTTCTAAATGATCATCTCCCAAACTTTACCAAAAGCTTTTTCCAAATCAAAATTCTTTGCCCCCAAAAAGACTTGACAGTCAAGATAAAGCTACAGCAAATGTGTTTGTTTAATCAATTTATTATTTGATACTTTACCCTTTTACCAAACTTTAAATATTTCCACATTTGGAAGTTATATATTTAAGTGTATTAAATATTTGAACACTTTGAAAATATATTACTTGCTAGTTATATCCCAGTTCAGAGGCAGAAGAAATCAATAGTTGTAGAGCTATTCCTTTCTAATGTTTATAGCAAACAAAAAAGGCTTTTAGATACAGAGACACATAATTCCTGTGGAGAAGGCCTTCACTGTGACTAATAATATACTTTCCTTCCTTCAGGGTGAGAGAGGTGAACATGGGCCTCCAGGACCTGCTGGCTTCCCGGGTGCTCCTGTAAGTATGGACTTCTATGCATGAATGTCACAATGCCAATTTTACTGTCGTTCTAAAAACTAGCAAACAAAAGTTACTGTGATTCCAATATTTATTCAGCCACTTTACCATTTGAAATTACTTTAACCTATTTTAGGCAGCTCAAATACCAATGCTTTTTTATGCAGCATCAAATTCAAGGCCCTTGGGAAGAAGACATTCTTTCTCATGGCAAAGTGTCTCTTTTTCCTCTTCCTCTTCTACTTCTTTTTCTTCTCCTCCTTCTTTCTTCTTCTTCATTTTCTTCTTCTTTCTCTTCCTCCTCTTCTTCCTTCTCCTTATTCTCTTACCACAATCCTTTGATTGATTTTTTTATCATATTTTCAGGAAACCTTTTATCCCTATTTGATGGCAACATCTTCCCAGCTTTAAAAAAAAGTTTTTTTTTTAAATTTTATTGGATATTCTTTGTATTTACATTTTAAATGTTATACCACCCCCACTCCTCTTCCTCCTCCACCTTCATTTGCTTCCATGAAGGTGCTTCCTCTACCAATCACTCTCTCCACCTCAGTGCCTTGGTTGTTGATGATGTTTGTTCTTCCCATGAGGGTGCAAACCTTCAAAACTACTTCTTCTCCTTCTTCTTCTTCTTCTTCTTCTTCTTCTTCTTCTTCTTCTTCTTCTTCTTCTTCTTCTTCTTCTTCTTCTTCTTCTTCTTCTTCTTCTTCTTCTTCTTCTTCTTCTTCTTTTAGGAGAAGCAATAGTAAGTCAAGCTTGTTGTGAGGGAAGTTGACTCACAGATTGTTACTCTTGCTATGCACAGGGACAGAACGGTGAACCTGGTGCTAAAGGAGAAAGAGGTGTCCCTGGAGAGAAAGGTGAAGGAGGCCCCCCTGGTGCTGCAGGACCCCCTGGTGGTTCTGGACCTGCTGTAAGTCTTATTGTTAAACCATTCAGCAAGACATTTTGGGTTATTATTAAGCTAATGTTTTATGTAATATTTTTGTGTTATAGGAGGAGAAAGTAATTTTCATAGGAATATAGTCCTTAATTTTAATTTTAATTTCAGTAGTTTGGATATGATTATAAGTGAGATAATTTAATCTCTTCAGGGAGCATTAATGCTTTTCTCAAATTTTTATTTTCTCACTTTATTCAATATTCCTTTCCTCTCATTTGTGTTTAGGGTCCTCCTGGTCCTCAAGGTGTAAAAGGTGAACGTGGCAGTCCTGGTGGTCCTGTGAGTATGGATTCGCATAGTTCTCACTCTATGACTGTTATTGAACATATTTAGTGATTCCAATCTATGTAAAGACCACATAATGACAAGAAAGCAACAGAGAGAATGTGATAGGTTTTGTTTTCTTTCTTTTTGTTTCATAGTTGTGTGTAAATTAAAAGGGAAACACTGCATTACTTGATAGAATTCAATTCTTGGCACACTCCTTATCTTCATATTTATGTGTTTAAAGATGTTTGGTCTAGTTTTGCACTAATTAGTAAACTATCATTTCACAGGGTGCTGCTGGCTTTCCTGGTGGTCGTGGTCTTCCTGGTCCTCCTGGCAACAATGTAAGCTCTCTGTTGTTGTTTTGTGTGTGGGGGGGTTATTTTTGTTTTGTTTCGTTTTTGAATGTAACTTACAGAAAGACTCCATGTGTCCAAAATATAAAAGTGATATTTGGATACCTACCAAATTTTGGCATCTACCAAATCCCACATAAAATTAAAAAAAAGGCAAAGAGAGCAAAAAGACCCCTTTCCACAATGTTAAAATTTAAATTATTTGCAGGGTAATCCAGGACCCCCAGGACCCAGTGGTGCTCCTGGCAAGGACGGCCCTCCAGGTCCTGCAGGTAACAGCGGTTCTCCTGGCAACCCTGGAATAGCTGGACCAAAAGGTGATGCTGGCCAACCTGGAGAAAAGGGACCACCTGGTGCTCAGGGTCCTCCAGTGAGTGCTCTCAATGTTTTGTTGGTAGACCTTATTTTCTGATAACAAACATAATAAGATAAATAGAACTCAGTAGAAATGAGCTGAGTTTCCTTTATCTATTGCAACAGGGATCCCCAGGTCCTCTTGGAATTGCAGGGCTAACTGGAGCACGAGGTCTTGCTGGACCACCAGGCATGCCAGGTCCACGGGGTAGCCCTGGTCCTCAGGGTATTAAGGTAAGTGTAACACCTTGCATCTGATGTTTGCTTTCCTTCATAGGTATAGAGATTTCTTTACCATGTCAGATATAAAAGGTTTTCTAATCAAGATGTAAATTATCAAAGGGTTTACCATCTTGACACTCTTAGGCTTGTAAAATCAATACTTTTATTAAATCTTCTCAAACACACAGGAGGTCATAAACAAGCTTTGAATATATATACAAGCAAGCCAAACATCACTGAAAAACAATTTTGTTTGCACAAACACCAGTTAAGGAATTTGTAAGCATTTTTCAATTTGTTCGCTATAACTATGAAGGGAGAAACTGTTTCATCTCATAAATATATGAGATTTTAATTGATGTAAATTTCCCATCTCTTGAAGTCAAAACTTTTGGTTTGCTTTCACTGATAGTACCAGATGGTGAAAGTGCTTAGTATCTGAAATATCCATTCATTAAATAAATTAACATAATTTCATTTGCAAAAGATTTCATAGTATAACATTTTTTGTACCTTTTTCAAAACATGTCAGAAAATAGTAGCAGGAAATTCAACAGTAATTAATATATCTAGCAAGTTTCTAATAAATCCTAATTCCAAGAGTCACTGATATGATAGTTTATCATTATTTTTCTTGCTCTACTATATGCTTCTGTTCTTTACAATCAACTGTGCTCTGATTAAGAGAGGATCTTACTATTCTGAATCCCTGAGCAATTAGAAAAATACAAAACTCTTGCTCCCCATTTTTCTCTTATGAAGGACTTAGTTTCAAGAAAAATAAACATCAATAGAAATTGACTAAATCATATTCATTTCACCCTCTAATCCTCATTAGTTGGAATCTCAATGTGAAATGCCTTTATTTCTTTGTCCACAGGGTGAAAGTGGAAAACCAGGAGCCAGTGGCCATAATGGAGAACGTGGTCCTCCTGGACCCCAAGGTCTTCCTGGTCAGCCTGGTACAGCCGGTGAACCTGGAAGGGATGTAAGTAGAAGTTCAAAAATAATGTTTAACCAGTCAGCAAATACTCAGTTTGTTATATTTTTTAAATTATAATTATTAAATTGTGTTTGTGTGTATACACATGAGCATATAAGAATTATGGTACACATACAGATGTGACAGAACAGCTTTCAAGAGTCAGTTTTCCCCCTTCCACCATATAGCAAACAGGATATTGAACTCAAATCATCAAGCTTAACTAGAAGAACCTCTAGCCATCGAATCACCCCTCCAGTCTGAAATTCAAGGATTAGTTAAAGAAATGTCTCCTAAACGTTACTGTATGAGATTTAAATGAAATGTGTCCATATAACCGATTTTTCTTCCCTCTCTGATAATCAGCCTTTTGCAACTTAGGATAATATAAAGACCTATAGTCAAACACATTTCCAAATATATTCACGAATGAAAAGAATGTAAATACAAATTAATATAGAAAATGAGTTAATATGCAAAACTATAAGATTCAATTTTTTATAAAAATGTTTATTATTCATTGGTGAATATTCTTAATTTTTCAATTAATATTTTATATCAGCAAAATATATTTGAAGGGGGTGCTATTTGATTTTTGAGAGATACATTTAGTGTGGAAATATTAAATGAAGTTTAATTTTAGATTTTTATAACAAATTTAGATCCCCACTTCTAAAAATTTATTTGTTAGCTGTCATTAAAAAACATTTTAGGCTTTCTTTTTGTTAGTATTTACATCATATTATTTTATGAAATTTTAGGAAAACAGAAATCTTGCATATCTACCAAAGAATTATGGTTCTTCAAAGAATTAAACCATATTGTAGTATGTGTAGTTTCTTGTCACCAAAACCAACTTTGGTTTCCACTTGGTTAGAAGGGCAACAAGGGAATGGGGATATGACAGGGAAGGAAATCTTACAAAAATATTCTTTGTTCAAAACTGCAACAGTGGTATATGACACTTTGTATGCAAACTACAAATTGTCTTTTAAAAGAGTAAAAGGCTCTCTTTTAACTCTCTTTTAACCAGGGAAATCCTGGATCAGATGGTCAGCCAGGTCGAGATGGATCTCCTGGTGGCAAGGTATATAACAAATTCATATACAGTAGACATGTGCAATTAAATCTGATGGCCACCATGCTTATGTGACAGCCATGGTTTTGTTCCAGGGTGATCGTGGTGAAAATGGTTCTCCTGGTGCCCCAGGTGCTCCTGGTCATCCGGGCCCACCTGGTCCTGTTGGTCCATCTGGAAAAAGTGGTGACAGAGGAGAAACGGTAAGTTTCAATACAATGCTTCTCTCTATATACACCCTCATTCCTCAAAAAAGAAGCTGGAGTGAAGCAATATATTAGTACTCTTGCTATCATGATATATTTGTGTTGATTTCTTTCAGTGCTAATTGGAAAGCTTTTTGTTAGCTGCAGTAATAAATAGGAATTTAGAGAACTCTAGCTTCCAATAATAGTATGTGAACTATGATCCCACCACAATAAAATGGACATTTTTAGAAAACTATTTTTATTTTTTAAAAAAATAAGAAATATTTATTGTATTTAATTTTTAATTAATTTAATTTTTAGTTAATCTTTTATGCAATATATTTACCCTCCCCCATTTCTCTCACATCCTTCTATTCTCCCTATACAGTCAACTTTTTTAAATGGAGTTGAATCAGTGAAAAAATTCAGTTCAAATTGCACTTTTTCAATTGCTTGCTTGCATTCTAGGGCCCTGCTGGTCCTTCTGGTGCTCCAGGTCCTGCTGGAGCTCGGGGTGCTCCTGTAAGTATTAGACGTTTGTACTGTTGTGTTTTAAAACCCATTTTGGAGTATAAGAAACACCCAGTTGTTTTCTGAAATTTCTAGAAAATAGTTAGGATGACAGATGCATAGCTATTGAGAAAATATAAACTTTCATTTGATAATACAGAAAAAATTCAGTGTCTAAAAGATAATACAGACATTAATTATGAGAATTGCAATTATCAATTTAAAATTAAAACAGAAATAATTTTTGTGATTACATTTGTTAAGTCTCTTGATATGGATTTCTAGCTAAGATAATATAATACATTTATTAATATAAATCTTATAGGATGTTATATATTTATTATAAAGCTTATAAAATTCTATAGATTTTAATAGATTTTTATAAGCTTAATTTTAATTTCTCAGTATGTCTGTATAATAATGACCTTAATTTAAAAAATATTTTAAAGGGTCCCCAAGGTCCAAGAGGTGACAAAGGTGAAACTGGTGAACGTGGCTCTAATGGCATCAAAGGACATCGAGGATTTCCTGGCAATCCAGGTCCCCCAGGTTCTCCTGTAAGTGCATCCACTGTTAGGAATTCTCCTTCACTGCATGACTGATGAGATGAACTACAGAGATGCGACAAGTACTCAAGGGCTTATTTGAAGTAATAGTTTTGCATGACACAATGAATGAAAGAAAGAGAAATGTTGTTTCATCTTGATCATTGGGTTCTGCAGAGATTGTGAATGGTCCCTTCCCTAAGCTCCTAAGCTCTGGAGTTCTTCACTGGTGTCTCTCCTTTCTTACTTTTCAGGGTGCTGCTGGTCACCAGGGTGCAGTTGGTAGTCCAGGACCTGCAGGCCCCAGAGTAAGTGTCATATAAGTACATTGGAAGGTGGACATTTCAAAATGTTTATGCAAAAAAATATATTTTAACATCATAACATCACCATGGTCATTTCTTAAGGGACCAGTTGGACCACATGGACCTCCTGGAAAAGATGGAACAAGTGGGCACCCTGGTCCCATTGGACCACCAGGACCTAGAGGCAACAGAGGTGAAAGAGGATCTGAGGTAAAAATGTATATATATATATATATATATATATATATATATATATATATATGATTTGAGTTGCCCTAATACAATGTTTCACCAACATTGCATTGTTTGTAAACTGAAGTAGAGAGTATAGTCACTTACTTTAGAAAGTGAAAGCTAATTTAATGCATTCTTGATTGCATTAAGACCTTTTATACCACAGTAACATGGATACACACACACACACACACGCACACACACACACTGCTGAGTGACATATCAATAAAATGACATGTACTCAATTAATCAAATAAATTATTTCATACAGATCTCACTTCGGAAAACTCACAGAGATCATTTTCTTTTTGTAGAAGTTTTACTGATTAAGTGATCTAAAAACTTCTGTAATGTTACCAATAAAATCATGGCTAATTCCTTCTGACTGTACAGTGTTGGGACAAATTGTCATTGTATCAACAAATATACATGTAACAAATAAAATAACAGTAAGGCAAAGCATAATTTGAGCCCCAATGATAAAGTCCCTGTTTTACTCTTTCTCGTGTCAGTATTGTGCTTTCTGGGTTATTTGCTTACTTGACATCTGTATACAGATGAGGTTTGTGCTCAATACTCCTTACTCCTATGTAATAGAAAAACATATTTGTATGTAATAAATCATATTTGTTATAAATTGACAATCATGAAGTTAAAAACATTCCAAATAGTTTTTTAGTTAAACTAATTGTTACAACATATGTAGATTGCTTATGGTTCATTTTTCTAGACATGTGACACAGTTCTTTAATGGAGGACAAAGAAAAACACTTCTATGGTGTATTTTTTATTTATCTAGGGCTCACCTGGACACCCTGGACAACCAGGACCCCCTGGACCACCTGGTGCCCCTGGTCCCTGCTGTGGTGGGGGTGCTGCTGCCATTGCTGGAGTTGGAGGTGAAAAGTCTGGTGGCTTTTCACCATATTATGGAGATGAACCAATGGATTTCAAGATCAACACTGAGGAGATTATGTCTTCACTCAAGTCTGTTAATGGACAAATAGAGAGTCTCATTAGCCCTGATGGTTCTCGAAAAAACCCTGCTCGAAATTGCAGAGACCTGAAATTCTGCCACCCTGAATTCAAGAGCGGTATGTTCGAGTCTTTGCCTCTCATTCTGTGCACTTAGTGAAAAATATCTGCCTATATTAGAATTTGACTAAGAAAATTTTTCTGATGGAAAATATTTTGAAGCTCCTATACTATCAAAACATTGTCAATTCAATTGAAACTGCTTGATAGTAAAGAGGAAAAACTATGTTTGAAGGAACATTTAAGGTATAACAGGTAAATACAAAATATTTCAAATATAAGAAACTATAAACATATCTTTAGAAATTTTGACATGAATATTTCTAAAATACCAAAAAATATTTAAATGAGCAAGTGACATATATCATCTTATTTCCATTTTTAAAAAGCATAATTTTATTATTTTTATTATTACATTACATATTTAAAGAATTAATTTTAATGAACAGATGATTAAACTTAAAACTCTTTTTTCATAAATCACTTCCATTTTTATCTATTGTGAAATGTCTAATTTTATCTTTTACTACTAAAACATATTTATTATATAAAGTTATTGTTTATATTTTCAATTAACTATTTCAATCTTTTAAATATCTTGATAGACCACAGTTTTTACTTAGACTAACTTCTGGGAATTACTTAAAATGGAAAATAAGTACCAATTAAGTTAAATTATGCCACAAATCTGGTCTATAGTGTTATCTTTAAATTAAAAAATAATATAGACAAAGGCTTCTCCTTCCATTGATGCCAACAAGGCCATCTTCTGCTACATACATGCCTGGAACCATGGGGTGCTTCATGTGTGCTCTTTGGTTGGTGGTTTAATCTCTGGGAGCTCTGGGGGTGGGTATAGTTGGTTGATCTTATTCTTCTGATGGAGTTGCAAATACCTTGAACACCTTCAGTCCTTTCTCTAACTCCTCCATTGAGGACCCCATTTTCAGTCCAGTAGTTGGCTGTGAGCATCCACTTCTGTATTTCTTAGGCTCTAGATGTCCTTCAACAGAGAAATGGGTACAGACAGTGTGGTATACTTACACAATAGAGTACTCCTCACCTATTAAAAACAATGACTTTATGAAATTCTTAGGCCAATGGATGAAATTAGATGAAATATTATGTTGAGTGAGGTGACCCAATCACAAAAGAAAACACATGGCATACACTGACTGATAAGCTTGGAACACCCAAGGTACAATTCATAGACCACATGAAGCTTAAGAAGAAAGAAAAACCAAAGTGTGGATGTTTCAGTCCTTCTTAGAAGAGGAAACAAAATACTCACAGGAGAAAATACAGAGTCAAAATGTGAAGTAGAGGCTGAAGCAAAGGCCATCCAGACACTTCCCGACCTGGTCATCCATCCCATATGCAGTCCCTAAACCCAGACACTATTGCTGACAACAAGAAATGCATGCTGACAGGAGCCTGATACACCTGTCTCCTGGGAGGCTTTGCCAGAGTCCACTTCTAAATGTTATAACTAATCCCCATTATCTCCTTGGTGATGTTTCAGGAGAATACTGGGTTGATCCTAACCAAGGCTGCAAGATGGATGCTATAAAAGTGTTCTGTAATATGGAAACTGGGGAAACATGCGTAAATGCCAGCCCCATGACTGTTCCCCAGAAGCACTGGTGGACAGATTCTGGTGCTGAGAAGAAACATGTTTGGTTTGGAGAATCTATGAATGGTGGTTTTCAGGTAAGAAAAGATACCTTTAAACAGAGATATGCCTATTACTCCTCTTGCATGTTTATGGTTACTAAGTAAAACACCCCAAACACTTCTGTGGTTAGACAATTATTATTCCTATAAAATACTAAATTATACTAGGCCAGTTGCATGTAAACACCTTTTTTTAACTTGTTAAGGCAGTTACCTCTGCACACAATAAAATAAAATAACATAATGGGTATGAACAAGTTATAACACAACATCCATGCTAATGTTGTATGAATTCCTCACCCTCTGTTTTGGTCACAGGCTTAGATGTACTCTCTCTTATTTTTTGTTTTGTGTTTGTTTGTTTGTTTGTTTGTTTATAGTTCAGCTATGGTGATCCTGATCTTCCTGAAGATGTCCTTGATGTACAGCTGGCATTCCTCAGACTTCTTTCCAGCCGGGCCTCCCAGAACATCACATACCACTGCAAAAACAGTATTGCCTACATGGATCAGGCCAGTGGCAATGTAAAAAAATCTCTCAAGCTGATGGGATCAAATGAAGGAGAATTCAAGGCTGAAGGAAACAGCAAATTTACTTACACAGTTCTGGAGGATGGCTGTACTGTAAGTAACGATGTCTTTTCATATAGGATGGCAAATATATTTAGAATTTATTGCTTAATCATTGATGTTATTTTGAGGAAAAGAAATAAAATCAGTAAGAGAGACAAAAGCTTCCTGGAGGAAAAAATTATGTAACATCTACTTATTTGTTAAGGAAAATGTTAAATATTTCAAAAATTGAATAGCCCTTAACTTATAGATAGAAAACAGTTGAAATAAAAATGATTGAAACTTAAACTCAGAAAAACAACTTTAATAACTGTAATGTTTACTGTAAGTTACACATACTACTAATAATATAAAGTCTGTCAGATATAACTTTTGCTTTAAACAGGTAAAGACTTAAAATCTATTCTTTTTTTCTCATAATTCATTAAAATGGGGAACTTTTGTATAATGCTAGCCATTCCTGTTGTGAGTAACTGAACTACTTCTTTGTAAGTCAACTATAGTGTGGCAGCAATAATCAGAAACAGGATGATGAATGAGCTAGCCTGTGGCCATCTCCCTTCTGGGTTAGCTTTTTGAGTCTTGCCAGACTTTGATTAACAGTCTTATTTATCAAATGAAAACATTAAAACTTTAAATACTGATGTTTTCATATGTCTAGAAGTTTTCATGTATACTAACTACTTTGTGAGATTAGAAGACACGTATGATCAGTTAAGGAAAATATGTAAGGTAACAGTAATGTCAAGATTTCTTTCTTATCAACTTTTTCTCTTTTTAATAGAAACACACTGGGGAATGGAGCAAGACAGTCTTCGAATATAAAACACGCAAAGCCATGAGACTCCCCATCATAGATATTGCACCCTATGATATTGGGGGTCCTGATCAAGAATTTGGTGTGGACATTGGTCCTGTTTGCTTTTTATAATCCAAACTCTCTGAAACCCCAGCAAAACAAAAACCACATCCATGTGTTCCTCTTGTTTTAGTCTTGTCAACCAGTGCAAGTGACCAACTAAATTCCAGTTATTTATTTCCAAACATTTGGAAAAGGCATAATTTGACCAAAAAAAAGAATACAATTTTTGCTGTTTCACCCACTCAATACAGTTCAAATGCTTTTGTTTTATTTTTTTACCAATTCCAACTTCATAATGTCTCAATGGTGCTATAATAAATAAACGTCAACACTTTTATGATAAAACTGTGTTACATTCTTTGAACTCTAGTCGATCTGAAGAGCAATAATCATATTCATCAGCATAGAATATTCTTATTTCCCAAACAGGAAAAGACAAAATTAGACATGACTTCCCTATGTTAACTACCTTAACTGGTAAGAACAGATAAATTTTGAGACCAGAAGACAACACAATCATGTATAACTTGACAAAACTTACAAGTTTCATTGGTTAACCATGTAGAATGTTGATAAAAATGAGACCATAGAGCAAGGATTTGAAGGAGTACTTTCAGTTTATTTTTGCCTCCATCATAGGTATAAATGCTTTTAAAGGTAATTCCCTTCTGCTGTTGCTGGTGAACTTGCAAATATTTGGGAGGGCTTTAAAGACACATGCTAAGGTGCTAATGTATTTTCACCTTTAGAACCCCAAATCAAAATTGGTGACCTTCATTCAACCCATAAATGCATAGTACCTATACTTGTCTGGTGCCAAAAGATTGACTGACATGCCACAGGATCTTCCCTTGTTTTATCCTATAAAATTCAACAACATACATAAGTTTGAGAGTTTTTGTCACAATAACACAAGAATGTTTGAACTTTTTCTTTTGTAAGTTTGTATGTAGTTGCTGACCTTTTTCCCAGTCACATAGTAAAATATCATAATGAAATATTCCTGTTTTCGTTGCTTCTCACAGAATTAACAATGACATGTTTACATGTGAGAACTTCAGTAGTTTTCTAGAAAAAAATCTAATTGTGCAGTTTGTTGAAATGTCCATTTAAAAATAAGGCATTTCATATTAGAATAAAGATATGTACCCTAATTATTTCTGTATATTTAACATCATAGACAGTATAGACCTTGACATTATTTCATACAAAGCACACCAGATTTGAGGGAACCAATCTCTGGAAAGGTTCTCAGTGAAAGCTTGTGTGTCCTCAAAATGGGAATAAGAAAGAAGATACTGGAAAATTATGAGGAAGAACTAAGCAACAGCAAAGCATAAACAGTAGATTCTTTCACCTGAATTTAGAATTTTTAAATTTTATGTTTATTTCAATGAAATTTGATATCATTGTGAGTAAAATACCCCAGACATAGAAGGAGAAATATTGTACAGTTTTGATCATATTTTGGAGCTAGGATGTAAAGCTAAAAGAAGAAGAAATTAAGGGTATGAAGAAGACTGTAACAATGAAGAAGTCATAATAAAGAATAGGAGAGAGGTTTAATAGAGTCAACATATATTATGATAATCAATTGAAATAGAGTAAAATATTTTATAAAATTAATAAATTCTGACAAAAAGCAATGAAAATTCCCAATGCATTTCTTCACTGTACCATGTGATAAAAGTCAGGATTTTGTCTAAAATTTGTAGGTTTCTGGTTCACTAAATCAGATAGAAAAGCATAAATTTCACAAATATAATCTGTAATATAAAACAATACACATGGTATAATATCCAGTGAGTACGGAAAAAATGTATAAATTTGAAATAAAGCACTCATTTTATCTAGAAAATGCAATACATTTATGAAGACAAAGGAATGTGGTGGAAAATAAATGATAATAAAGTAAAAAGCACCATGGTCAACAATATGTAGGTTCTTTGCTTGATAATCTACATCATTTCTGACTGCTCACGGTTAACAATGAGCATGAAAGTCAGTAAATATTTCTAGAGAAAAACACTGCTAATAATACCTAATTTTCTTTCTGTCATGTCCTCCTCTGATGTTGCTCCTTCTGTTCTTTTCTGTCAAGTATAAACACCTTTTGGAGAACTTAGGCCTAGCCAAATGTTCCAGGACAATGTCTGCTAATTGTCATGTCAGGACATGGTAATATTTCTTTTAAAATGGTCACAAAGTTAATTCTCGTCATATCCCAATCACACTATTCATTGGAGTGTCCAGACTTGTAACTAAAGTCACATCTCAGAATGCTTCAGGAGTAAAAGTTAAAATGTCAGTCTCAGGAGGCTTACAAACAAAAATAATGAACAGATTTCACTAATGTATCATACTTGAAATTTGAAAAATATGTGACCAGTTCTGAAAAACAAGACAGTTTCATGAATTTTAAATGAAAAATTATCAGTACATGAACATAGCAACAGGAAGTTCTAAGAGCATTTCTTTTTTTTAAACTTAGGAAAAAATATTTTGGTTTACAATTATAGGGAGGTAAATGTTCATTATAGCTGGGAAACATGGCTGCAAACAGTAGGCTTTGCAGTAGGCTGAGCACATCTTTACACAAGAAAGCATAAGGCAGAGAGAACAAACTGAAGTGGTGGAGGCTTTAAACTCAAAGCCGTTTCCTGAAATGTATTGGTCTAGAAGCATTTCTTCTTCTTCTTCTTCTTCTTCTTCTTCTTCTTCTTCTTCTTCTTCTTCTTCTTCTTCTTCTTCTTCTTCTTCTTCTTCTTCTTCTTCTTCTTCTTCTTCTTCTTCTTCCTCTTCTTTTTTATTGGATATTTTATGTATTTACGTTGTTTCAAATATTATCCTCTTTTTCTCCTCTCTCATGATCCCTCTCCCTCCCTTTGCTGCTATGAAGATGCTCCTACTCTTACCCACCCAGGCCCACCTCATCCATCACCCTGACATTCCCCTACACTGGGGATACAAGCCACGGGATTCATGGGACAAAGAACTTCTCCTCCTATTAATACCAGATAATGCCAACCTCTGCCACATATGCTACTGAAACCATGGGTACACTTTGGTTGGTGGTTTAGTCTCTGGGAGCTCTGGGAGATGGGGGTTGGTTGATATTGTTGTTCTTCCTATGTGTTGCAAACCCCTTAAGCTCCTTCAGTCCTTTCTGTAGACCTTTAATTAAGGTCCCCATTTCTTAACATGCTTATTTAAGTAAACACAGATCTCAGATTTGCTAAAAGCAACCAAATTTGAGACATATGAAAATTTCTCTCAGGCAAATAATATATTTCAGAAACATTAGAAGACAGAAATGCTGGTGTAGTCATACAGTATCTGGTAGACCCACACATTTTCTAACAGATGTCATTTTCAATAAGAGGATTTGTCTTGTTACTGTGACAAAATACTAGATAAAAGCACCTTCAGGAAGGGTTTGGAGGCTGGAAGTTCCAGGAGATACTAGTCATAGTGTGTTCATCTCAAGAAGCAAATAATTTTGAGTGTCTGGGCTCAGCTAGCTTTCTACTTTTTATTCTGTTCCAAGGAACCCAGTCCATAAAATAGTGCTGCCCATTTCTGAATGGGTTTTATGATCTCAGTTTAGATTATTAGATAATACAGACATTCTCAGAGAGTGCAGTAATCTGGATAATCTGTCATGGCATGCCAAGAAGCTTATCTCTTAGGCAATTACTGGTCTTATCAAAGTGCAATCAATGATCTCGTTTTGGTGATATTATAGAATATCTACTGTTATTGAGCTAAATGAAGGTTGTGGCCATTCCTCTTGGAAAAATAAAATGATTTGATTATAACAGTTTTTATTATTAATTACAGAGTAGTGGTTAGGATAAGATAATAATTTATCTCAGTTTATCAGAGTCTATAGTTTATTGTAATAATCTGGACCAAGTATGATGGTGATGGTGACCTCTACCAAAGTGGTCACAGTGGATGGGATAAAAGTAGTTGTATTTTGAATGAATTTTTATACATAGCCAACAGAAGTTGCTGAAAAATTGGATATGTAGTTTAAGACAAAGAGAAAAGTGAAGCATAAACCAAGGCATTTGGTGTAACTAAAGATAAGGGTTGCAAGAAGGCACACACCTTTAATCCAACATGCAGCAGGCTCAGGAAAAAGAATACTGTGGAGTTAGAGATAGCATGTGCTATGTAGTCAGGACCTGTCTCAAAAACACATCCAATTAATTAATTAAAAAGGGATTTCCAGAAAATATTGAAGTACAAAATATTAAGGAGTTCAACATTCCTAATAGAGTGCATTATGTTTTAAATACCTATCATTGATGCAAGAAAGTGATAGAGACCCTCAGTCCATTGAGTCTAAAAAGGAGGAAATCTACAAGACCTACAGGTATTTTAGTGTAACAAATATCACAATGATCTAAAGGAAGTAAAGGAAAGTCAACAAAATGGAAGGAACAAATGAGAGTGTAGTAGAATAGATGACAAACAAACAATGCTTGTTCTTCACATTTTGTAACTATGATATATTAAAACTTGAAAAACTAATGAGACCCCACCCAAAGCCATATAACAACAAGCAAATAATTGACTTCTTTGGAACAGTCAGCAAGTTGGGCATAGACTTCTAACCATGAAGTTTTCTTACCTGCTGTGGTGAGCAGTTTGATGACACTTGCCTTTGGGCTACCCATACACCTCTATGTAATATTAAATGATGTTTTTATATATAATTTTAATACAACATTTGGTTCACCAAGTGGGATTTCACTGAAATCTTTCTTTGGTCTGTTGTTAGTATCCCCTTTGAGATGAGTAGGTATCTGTTCATGTCTCCACCAAAAAAGCCACATAATACACATAATAACATATGTCAACGCCCAAAGTAGTATTGACAGACCCAAAGACATGCTAAGTAAGAGCCATTGCATGGATAATTTTGTGGGCAACTGAGATTCATCTACCTGAAGATAATAAATGTGTGATGTGAGATGGTATATTTTGCTGCTGTATTGGCAGTTATATGTTCCATATTATGGTTATGGAGGCACAAATACAAGAATAATCTTTTGGAAAGTAAAATGTCTTTAGAGGAACTTTAAGGCCTGATGCTTTTCCTCTGCATGGTATTGGGTGACATTTTTTCTTGATGAATAGAGTATGCCACACAAATACAAGAATCCATCCCCAAATGACTTATGGTGAGTACAATTAATATAATCCCTGAAAAGTACATGTGGGTTTGACTGTATGCAGACCATGAAGGGTGATGAATTGCCTTAGTTGTAGATAATAAAACAAAAAATTGAGGCTCAGCTGTCTACATCATAAGAACTTTCCACAAAAGGGAGAAATTATAAAGGAGAAAAAACCTGTAAGTGTTGTCTTCTGCATCCATGTCTGATTTGGCAGAAAAGGTAAAAGGATAGGGGCATGAAATGGAGTTGTTTGCTTGCCATTTCTCATAGTTTACTGGAAAAGTGAAGACCCATGAGATATGTGCTTCCTCCAATCTAAAAGTTTGAAACCTAGGCCAATAGTAGAGAGAGAGGAAAGTAGACATCCTATAAGACTTCTCTAAGTTCTGAACTTTAATACAGAAGAAGTGGAAATCATAATGGAAAAGACATTTCCATTATAACCTATGCCCCCAGTATAGGAAATATCCGATAATCACAAAAAATCAGAATTCACAGTGCTCGACTTTTAAACACAGAATAAAACAAATCCTCACATAATTTAGTCTATTGTGATAATGTAGGCCAAAGATGATGGTAACAGTGGATGGAATGAAAATAGTCAGATGAAAGATGGAATGAAAGACTGTGACTCATGGAGGAAGATAGGATCAGTCTGCCTGCTCTTTAGATGGAAATCCTGTGTAATATTACTATTTATTCCTTCTTGAAGCATAGGATGCATAACCTGGGACAAAACTAGGGAAGTCTGTCTCTGATGGACTGATTCATAGAAGCCAGGAGAGACACTAGTTTGACATCTGAGATCTTTATGTATATCAGGACCTGGAAGACAATATAGGAAGGACATACATCATTGAGGAAATGATGAATGCCAGATGCCATAATGTATGACAGTCTATTGAACTACATAAGACCAGAGACTTAACGAAAGATTAATTCAAGAGGACCTCTGGACCGGAATGTGGCTTTAAATGCTTTGTTTGGCCGCATAATATGTGTTCTTTATGAGGTAGAAGAGGCTCTGTGTTCTAAGTGATTTAGCCCATCATGTAAATTTGGTTCATATGATAATAAAACATTCAGGGAGGAATAAAAATAGAGAAAAAAAATGTTACTTTTAGAAAGTTACACTCTCTGCTACTGAAAACCTTTAAAGCCTGAGCATGATTTGTTTACCAGAGGGTAAAATAAGCCAATAAAAGAGCAGCATAAGGAAAAAATCAGGTTGACCTAGGTGTTGGCATTTATCCTCATAGTAAGCTGTGTCCATTTCTCCTCTGCACGAAACTATGCTAGGGATAAAGATAGAAATGACTGTCTAAAACATATCTCTCAGCAGCCAGATATGGCCAGTAAAGGACAGCTAGGCATGGAATTAACTATAGTACCAGCCATAGTAGATGAAAGTACAGTCTAAGCCAGGTGAATAAACCTAGCTTTAAAGAGCCAGTTATAACAGCTCAAAAACAGTACTCTGGAGTAAGGTGACAAAACGGCTTATAGAGAATGACCATGGATTATGGATACAAGTTATTTTACAATAGGGTGTATATTGGGGAAAAACTGATAATGACATCTTTCTTATTCTTTTGGCCCTTATTAATTTCTTTAAATTATATTCCCAGCTTCTCAATTGCAAGGCCATTAGGAACATTCTAAGAATATACACTAATAGTATTTCAGGAATCATTTCACTGCTTACAAACAGGTTTTTAAACACAAAGCTAATACTAGTCATCTGGTAGATTTAGAAAAGAGCAATAAAAGAGCAACTAAATAATTTTAATACAGTCTTACCATGTCGGTGCAAAAAGGAATGTCATAAGCCATACAGTTACAGATGAATATTAAAGTCCCATGAGTAGCTAGTCTCAAGGAAGTGATGACTTACTTGAAACCTAAGGTTGCTTCTGTTAGTTTTATGATGATAATAATTGTTGGGTCCCTGTTGCCAAAGATACTACTCACATGGCTACAAAACATGTAGAAATTGAACTGCAACTAGATTTGAAACTTCTTCCCTCTTGATTTGGAGTGATAGAAGGCATGAAAACAAACCCATATGCTAAGACTGTATTAAAATTTTAGTTGCTGTTTTATTGCTCCTCCAGGTAGTTTTCTAAATCTATCAGATGACCAGTGTTAGTTTTATGTGAATATAGCTGTTTGTAGGGGGTGAAATGATTCCTGAAGTCCCATTCTTATATCCTTAGCATGGTATCTGCTATTAATGAAAAATTGTCTGACAGTGCCGCTCAGTTATGATTCTGACGTACTATACTACTGCTTGGGTTACTTGTTTTATTTCTTTGACAGAGTACATTGATGAAATCAACCTAAGGGAAAATGTTTATTTTGGCTCAGAATTTGAGGTTGGGTTCTCTCATGGTATGGAAGATTTGGCATAAGGAGCATAAGGTCACTGGAAATATAGTTCATGCTGTCAAGAATCCAAGAAATGAATGCTAGAGCTACTCCCTATGCCTGAAACTTTGAAAAGGTAATACTCATGTTTAGGGTGTGGTTCCCACCTCACTTAACTCAATCAAGAAGTCCCTAAGTGACCTACCAGAGGTTTGTTTCTATGGTGATTCTAATTCCTATGAAATTGAGAATCAAGTTTAACCATCAAAACTACCAACATGTCAGGTAGGATGCAAGAATGGCACAATTATTTGGATGTAACTAAATGTTTTTTAATTGGATTTGAAGACTGCTTTTTAAGAAGAAACTTATATCTGGTATAGTAATAGGCTTCAATGTGCTATTGTTTTCATAAATGAATATAGTATGTCGTGGATATTAAATTGCTTTCTAAATATTTAGATACATCCACAAATTACTACTGTTGACAGGCTTGGTTGGGAAAGAAAATTTCTTTGTGGTAGTTAATATGATGATTCATAACTAGTTAAGCTTCTGAGAATAAATAACTCTTACTATGTATCTTAGTTGTTGTTCTTTCCGATAAAGAAATATCATGACCAAGCCAACTCATGGGAAAAAGCATTTGGCTGTAGACTTGCTTACAGTATTACAGGGTTAGTCCATGGTCATCATGGTAGGAATCATATAGGTCTGACACTGAAGTAGCTGAAAGCTATGCATCCAGATATTCTGGCAGTAGGGACAGAAAGACAGAAACTGGGCCTAGAAGGGGCTTTTGAAATCTCAAAACCCATTTCCAGTGACACTCCATCTCCAACAAGGCCAAGCCTACTCCAATAAGGCCATACCTCCTAATTCTTTTCAAATTGTTTCACTAACCGATGAGTAAACATTTAAATATATAGCATATGTGGTCATTCTCATCTGAATCACAACACTGTGGCAGAGTGAAAAAGAACAAAAAAGAAAAAAAAAAAAAAAAACTAAAATATCCACAAAGCTACATGTAGCCAGAACAATGTATTTGTCATCATGCTTTATCTAGGGTAAATAGACATTTATTTACAATAATCTACTTTTGTAAGAACTTTTTCTGGATAGTGAAACAAGTGCTTATTTATCCTAGACTGGGTATAAGCAACAGGGCAAAGAAATCTCCTAAGTCCAACTTGGTGAATTAGCAAATTCAATTATGACTGCTCACAGAAGTGTGGACCTAGTGTTTCTTCTAAGTCCATCATCAACTTATAGATAGCTATGCCACAGAATAAAAGAAGAAAAATCAGTATAGTCTATATATTCTTAAGGATGGACCTGGCCTGAAGAGAGTTCTTTCCTACTAACTATGAACTAGACATTTTATAACTTTTGGAGGCCCATAAGTCTCTCCACCTATCATTAAAAGTTAATAGACCCATTCCTACATAGTTCTCCTTCAGGTGACCACAGATACTGAATATTCTAGAATTAGACAGCCATGTCATGACTAGAAGAAAGCATTGTATGATAAACACAAAAGGCCATACAAAATAACCATTGCAGAACATTTGTAAACTTTTTATTTTAAAAAGGGATTATCTAAGACAGTATTGGTGGGCATTCTCCTTGTATATTCTAGGCTTAATTGAAGGTGGTGGTGACAACACTGGATATGCAATTTTGCATCCTGATGCTTCAATTAAACACGATACAACTCTTACCTATAAAGAAAGTATTATTAAAACTTTGGAAATAGTTGAGAAAATATAAAAACATTTTAAGGTATCATTCTGAAACTAAAAAACATTTTAAGTAACCTTATTTCTGTTTGATTTATACTAACATCATATTCATTTGGATTATATAATAAAGAAATGTTTAGAATTTTGTAAGTGAGGTAGAGACTTTGAACAGTATTTTCCACATAGATGTTATCCTGTGGTGAGGTAAAAGTCATTAGGAAAGCCTGATAAAGCATTCTAAAAGACCAGTCATACACAAATGTTCTACATTTTGCCATACCAAATGTTTGCAAAAATATTGTAAAGAGTAACTCATTGAATCAATAACATTAAAAAAAAATAGCTGCCATTCATGGAATCCCTGGCTATTATCCATGGCCTTTATCCATGGCCAGAATTGTTAAAACAAATTCTTGTCTGATAATACTTTTACAATTCTCTTTTCTACTAATTTCCATAGGCTTCCTTCAAAAAAAAAAAATGCTCTTCTTCAAAACTCATAAATACTTTCACTAAAATGCACTAAATTACTTTATCTCTGGTGACATTTGACATAGTACTAAGGTATAAAGAATCAGGCTGTCATTTGTGATCTTTAAATTTAGAAATGGTAATTATCATATTTTACTATATCAGTTTAGTAATTATGTGAGTACTATTCTTGCTAAAGTCTTTAAAATGAGAAATTCCATAATTAAGTATGATAAATAATACTTTAACTCGGTCTTAGTTGAAGTCTCTGGAAACTGCCCCTAAGGTCATAAATCATTTGTTTGGTGTTGGTTAGAAAGTCATTTCAAAATGTGGGGATTTTTTTCTAAGAATAATGTAAAAGGCAAGATGGGTTAAAAGAGAAACTGACCCAGTTGCAATAGAAACTGAAGTTTATGAAGATTCTACAAGGTTTTCATAAAAATACAGCTTGTTCTTGAGGTTTGATTTTGTATTATGAGGGGGGGAAAATATAATCATTTACAGATCTTTTTAACCTGTGGGCCATTACCTTCACAGGTATCACATATTTTGTATCCTGCATATAAGATATTTACATTGTGATTCATAGCAGTAGCAAAACTATAGTTAAGAAGTAACAACGGAATAACTTTATGGTTGGGGAACATCATAGCATTAGAAAGGTTGAAAACCATTGATTTGGAAGGTAACTTGACCAAGCATGATCTTTTAATATACACAATGGGAATTCAGAATGAGTTTCAAAGGGAACAAACAATAAGAACAGCAATATTTTATGATGGAAGAAAGAAACACAAAGAATGATTTACAGGAAAAGATAAGACAAATGTCAGAGCAAGAAACAAGCACATTTCTTCAAGGACTTACTTTCAGAAAGAGTCAAAGATTATAGAGATATATGCTGTGAAATAAGGTGAAGGAGAGAAGAGTGGGCAGCTGAAGTCATGTCTTCAACAGCCATATGGGAGAGGTCTCTTTAAAGAAAACACTAAGTATGAAGTTGCTCCACTCTAGGCTTTCTCACAGCCTCCTACGTGGCAGTTAGACACAAAAGTGATTCATTTAGAAGGGTGACTGGACATGATGAAATGTGTGACTGATTGGAGAATAGTAGGTCAGGGGGTGGCTGAGTATATGTGGAAACTATCCTTGTACAGATGTCTGATGAAATCAGCTGGCTCCAAAACAATGTCCTCAGGGAACAGAACATACAATTATGGGGCAAGGTACTTATGAAGGGGTAATGTGGACAAAGGGCCAGACAAAGTTTGATTGAGACTGCAGAGTTTGTTTAACTTAAAAATTGGAAGATTTAATTTAAAGCTGACAAAGGCTATAGGCACAAAAAGGAAATTAAACAAAAGACAGGCACCATTGCTGTTATTATAAAACAAATGAGTCTGGTTTCCAAAATTTCTTCTGAATTTATCATCATTAGAGCCATCAAAATTACAGTCTGAAGGCAAGAAGCCCATAGCTGTCTCTTGAATCATGCCAGGGTCAACATCAGAGAAGACCATAGCTGTTCTTCAGAGTCTTCCAAAGTCAACACCACACAAAGAAACCTGTTTGAGGGCTTATGGTGCTTGGGACCTTCCTATTCTCTTGAACTTTAGAGCTGCAATTTACATACAGATGTTTCCAATTCATGTTACATTTTTTTCTCATTAACTAACAATTGTAGTCATCCAATTGCCTTATATTACAAAATGGAAAACTGTTCACATTACTATCCACAGTCCTGTCTTCCTCTACTGGAATCTCCATTTATATTTCACATGTCTGCTGCCCAATTACTTATAAAATACATGGCTTTTGACCCAACATTTTTACAATTGTGTGTGCCCTATATGACGTGCTTTACTTTTTGGCAAATCATATTCCTGGATAAAATTAGATATATTCATTGCCTAGAAAGTACAAATTAAATCACTTAAGGTTATTTATTTATGGAAGAAAATCATAAGAAAATATAATTTTTTCTCAACAGACATCATGAATTTTTCAGGCAAATGGATGGAAATAGAAAATATCATCTTGAGTGATGTAAACCAGATACAAAATGACATACATAGTAAGTACTCACTGAAAAGAGGTCTTTAGCCAAAAAGTTCAGACATCCATGATACAACTCACAAATCATATGAAGCTTAACAAAAAGGAAATCCCAAGTGTATATGCTTTAGTTCTACTTAGTATTGGGAACAAAATAATCACTAGAGATAGCCAGAAGAAGGGTCATCTTCAACAGAATCACAGAAGAAATTTCCCCCAAACTAAAGAAAGAGATGGCCATAAATGTACAAGAAGACTACAGAACACCAAAAGAAAAACATCCTGTCACATAATAAACAAAACACTTAATGCACAGAACAACAACAACAACAAAGAATATCAAAAACTGTAAAGGAAAAAGGCCACATAACATATACAGGAAGACATAATAGAATTCTATCATACTTCTCAACAGAGGCTCTAAAAGTCTAGAAGGTCCTGGACAGATGCCATGCAAACCCTAAGAATACACAAATGCCTTTCCTTCAGTCTCTGTTCCACTCTTTGTCTCTGTATTTTTGCTCCATCTGAGGATTCAACCCATATGTAGTCACCAAACCCAGTCACTATTGCTGATGCTAAGAAGTCCTTGCTGACAAGAACATGATACAGATATCTCCTAAGAGTCTCTGACAGAGCCTTACTAATATAGATGAGGATGCTTGCAGTTAACCGTTGGACTGAGCTTGGGGACCCCAATGGAGGAGTTAAAGAAAGAACAGAAGGAGCTAAAGGGGTTTGCAACCTCATTGAAAGAATAACAATATTAACCAACCAGAACCCCCCCCCCATGCACAGAACTCCCAGGGACTAAACCACCAACCTAAGAGTACTCATGGAGAGATCCATGGGTCCAGCTGCATATGTAGCTGAGGAAGGCCTTATCTGGAATCAATAGAAGAGGCCCTTGGTCCTTTGAAGGCTCATTTCCCTAATATAGGGGAATGCCAAGGTAGTGAGGTGGGAATGGATGAGTTGGAGGAGGAGCATACACACACACACACACACACACACACACACAAACACACACACGCACGCACAAATGCCAGCCCAGGCTACTGTATCCAGAAAAATATCATCATAAATGGAGAAACCAAAATTTCCCATGAAAAAATTTAAACAATATGCATCTACTACTCCAGCTCTACAGAGGATTCTAAAAGGAAAAGTCCAAAACAAAGAAAATATATACACCAAAGAATAACAGCAAATTAATCATCTTACAATAAGCCCAAAACACATAATTCCACTTCTGGCAACAAACATAACAAGAACTATTGGGCAGGTAGGCTGTGTTGGGAAACCTGATTCTTGGATGAGAAGGTAGAAGCCCTGGGAACTGTGAGTGAGACAGCAGGTGGCTTCCTGGACTCCTGTTAATTAGAAATCCTTGCCATAGACATCACACTGCCCTTTTGGACACTGGCCACAACTCAAGTCCCTCCCCCGCAGGTAGTCATGACCACAAGTCATGCAAGCTACACAGAAGCTATAGGCAAAAGCAGGACCACCCCCAAATATGTAGAAAAGGTCTTCCCATAAACTATCTAACACAAAAAAGACTGCTAGTTAGCCTGGTCCCTGGAAGACACCATTATCCTGAGGGTTATCAGGAGATAAACTGCACTCAGAGCATTTGATAACATATCCTGAGGAAACCCAGGAGATCTGTTTCACCCAGGGCATCTAACATCACAGCTGGAGACATCCCAGGAGATTCACTTCACCCAGGAACCCCACAGTTGAAGGCATCCTAGGAGTACCTCTGTACACAAAGAACTGAGAAACCAACACCAAAATTTGAAGACCTACCAGGGTATCTGTTGCATGCAGGGAAACTGACCCAAAAGACTGAAAGCCTCCCTGGAGTTTGGCTACAAATAGGGAAACAGAAACCAGAATTCCATAGGCCCACCTGGAGAACTGCTTCACACAGGACAACAATTTGACTGCTCCTGTGAAGACCCAACACCCTGAAAACTTACCAGGAGATCCATTGAAACCAGGGCAACAAATCAGCAGCTTCTCTACTCCTCTGAAGACCCCACAAAACGTGTGCTACAACCAGTGCTACAGACCTACCAAGAGACCTGTAGCAACCCAGGGAAAAAGTAGCAGACTCCAGACAGAGTCACCTAGTTCAGTAAATACCAGGAACAACCATATGCTGAGAGGCAAACACAAGAATATAAGCAAAAGAAGCCAATATAAGAAGCCATCATTAGATCCCAGTTTTCCCACAACAGCAAATCCTGAATATACAAACACCTGAAAGTCAGGAAGCTGAACTAAAAGTCTATCTCCTGAAAATAATAAAGTCCTTTTTTTAATTGAATAACTTTATTTAAAAAACAAAGATAAATGTAAATATTTTAAGCATTTGTGCATAAAAGTATACAAATACATTTTTGTCATTGCTTGGCTTTTTTTTTTTTTAAGGTTTGATAGTATGCATTAAGATCTTACTAGTTACAATGAGCATAAAGTATATGTAAAACAGGATGTAACCCTGAATTAGTCAAAATTTTCTTGGTGTGTAAGGAGTAAACATAATGGTTTTTTTTTTTTCTTTTCTTTTCTTTTCTTTTCTTTTCTTGAACTTCATTTCACACAGTCTGTGAGTTGTTTCTGGGGTATTCAGAGACTTCTGGGGTTAGTATCCAATTATCAGTGACTGCATATTATGTCTGTCTTTTGTGACTGGGTTATCTCACTCAGGATGATATTCTCTAGATGCAGCCATTTTCTTAAAAATTTCATAAGGTCATTGTTTCTGATAGCTGAGTAGTACTTCATTGTGTAAATATACCACAATTTTTGTATCCATTCATCTACTGAAGGACATCTGGGTTCTTTCCAGCTTCTGGCTATTATAAATAGAGCTGATATGAACATTGTGGTGCATGTGTCTTTGTTGTAATAAAGTCCTTTAAAGAGGATATAAATAACTCACAAAGGAAAACACACATACACAGGTAGATGCTCTTAAAAAGAAAACAAAACAATCCCTCAAAGGAATACAGGAAAATGCAATTAAACTGGTGAAGAAATTACATAAACCAGACCTAAAAGTAGAAGTAGAAACCATAAATAAAACACAAATGGAAGCAAACCTGAAAATGGAAGACCTAGGAAAGATCAGAAATTACAGGTGTAAGTATCACCAACAGAATATAAGAGATTGAAGAGAGAATTATAGGTATATAAGATACCTTAGAAGAGATTGACATAACTGTCAAAGAAAATCCAAAACATAAAAAACTCCTAACCCAAAACATCCAGTAAATTCAGGAAACATGAAAAGACCAAATCTAAGAATAATTGGAATAGAGGAGAACAAAAATTTCCAACTGAAAGGACCTGAAAATGTCTTTTAAAAAATCATAGAAGAAAAATTTCCCAACCTAAAAAAAGAAATGTCTATAAAGACACATATTTCTGCAATAATTTATATTATGCCTAAATGTTTCAGTATGCCTAACAGTTTTATTATGAATAAATGTTTCATATATATGTATAATATATAAATACATAATATACTTCTGTATTTATACAAAAACATATAAATATGTAGAATATTCTCATGTGAAAATAGAATTTTAGTATAGAACATTTCATTCTAAAACAAAAGAATATATCTTCTCCAAAAATTACCATATAATTGGTCACAAAACAGGCCTCAACAGATACAAGAAGATTGAAATAACCCCAAGAATCCTATCAGATCACCGTGAACTAAGGCTGGTCTTCAAAAACAATAAAAAGCTGACACACATATATGGAACCTGAACAACACTCTACTCAATGATAATTTGGTCAGGGAAGAAATTAAGGACTCCCTGGAATTTAATGAAAATGTTGACACATCATACTCAAATTAATGGGCCACAATTAAAGCAGTGCTAAGAAGAAAATTCATAATACTAAGTTCCCTGGTAGAGATGCTGGAGAGATCTTACACTAGCTAATTAACAGCACACCTGTCTTCAAAGACATGGAAAAGGAAATTCTCAAATTCATCTGGAAAGGCAAAAGACCCAGAATAGAGTAAACTATTCTTAACAATAAAAGAACAGCTGGGGGAATCACCATCCCCGACCACAAGCTAAACTACAGAGCAATAGTGATAAAAACAACATGGTATTGGAACAGAAAACAACAGGTTGATCAACGGAATAGAATTGAAGACTAAGAATAAAAACATGCACTTCTGCACACTTGGTCTTTAAAAAGAAGCCAAATATATACAATGGAAAAGGGAAAACATCTTCAATAAATAGTGCTGATCTAACTGGATGCCTGTATATAGAAAAATAAAAATAGACCCATATTTGTCACCTTGCACAAATATCAAGCCCAAGTGAAAAAGGGCCTCAACATAGAACTAGATAGATCACTCAGTATAAAAATAAGAGAAAGTGATAAAGAGTTTTGAACTAATTGGCACAGGGGGAAATTACCTAAACAGAACTAATTCCAATGGCTCACATTCTCAGATCAAGAATTGATAAATGGGACCTCTTCAAACTGGCAAGCTTTTGTAAGGCAAAGGACATAGTCAATAGGACAAATCACCAAGCCACAGTGTGGAAAAAAAAATACTCACTAACCCCATATCTAATACTGGGATAATATATAAAGGACTCAAGAAGTTAACCAAAAAAAGAGAGAAGAAGAAGAAGAAGAAGAAGAAGAAGAAGAAGAAGAAGAAGAAGAAGAAGAAGAAGAAGAAGAAGAAGAAGAAGAAGAAGAAGAAGAAAAAGAAGAAGAAGAAGAAGAAGAAGAAGAAGAAGAAGAAGAAGAAGAAGAAGAAGAAGAAGAAGAAGAAGAAGAAGAAGAAGAAGAAAAAGAAGAAGAAAATGCTATTCCTCAGAAAATTGGAAATAGTACTTCCTGAAGACCCAGTTATTCTACATCTGGGCATATACCCCAGAGAAGCTCCAACATACATTAAGACACATGCACCACAATGCTCATAGCAGGCCTATTTATAATAGTCAGAAGCTGGAAAGAACCCAGATGTCCTTCAGTAGATGAATGGATACAAAAATTGTGGTATATTTACACAATGGAGTACTACTCAGCTATCAGAAACAATGACTTTATGAAATTCTTAAGAAAATGGATGCGTCTAAAGAATATTATCCTGAGTGAGATAACCCAGTCACAAAAGAACAGACATAATATACTTTTGATTATTTCTTGCTGTCTACTCCTCTTGGGTGTATCTGCTTCATTTTGTTCTAGAGCTTTTAGCTGTGCAGTCAAGTTGCTGATGTAAGCTCTCTCCAGTTTCTTTTTGGAAGCACTTATGGATATGAGTTCTCTCAGTACTGCTTTCATTGCTTACCATAGGTTTGGGTATGTTGTGTTTTCGTTTTCATTAAATTTTAGAAAATCCTTAATTTCTTTCTTTATTTCTTCTTTGACCCTGCTATCATTTAACAGAGTGCTGTTTAGTTTCCATGTTTATGTGGGCTTTTTGTTGTGTTTGTTGTTGTTAAAGACCAGCCGTAGTCCATGGTGATCTGAGAGGATGCATGGGAGTTTTTCAATCTTCTTATATCGATTGAGGCTCATTCTGTATCCAATTATGTGTTCAATTTTCAAGAAGGTGCCATGGGTTGCTGAGAAGAGGGTGTATTCTTTTACTTTAGGATGATATATTCTGTAGATATCGATTAGTTCCCGTTGGTTCTTTGGCTCTTCTAGTTTTACAGTGTCCTTGTTCAGTTTCTGTTTCCATGATCTGTCCATTGGTGAGAGTGGGGAATTAAAGTCTCCCACTATTATTGTGTGGGGTGAAATGTATTTTTTGAGTTTTAGTAGGGTTTCTTTTATGAATGTGGGTGCTTTTGTATTTGGAACATATATGTTAAGGATTGAGAGTTCCGCTTGACAGATTTCCCCTGTAATGATTAAAAAGTGTACTTCTTTATCTTTATTGATAACTTTTGGTTGGAAATTTACTTTATTCGATATTAGAATATCTACTCCAGCTTTCTTCCTGGGGATGTTTGCTTGGAAGTTATTTTCCCAACCTTTTACTCTGAGAGATTATCTGTCTTTGTCTGTGGGATGAGTTTCCTGTATGCAGCAAATTGCTGGATTTTGTTTATAAATCCAGTCTGATAGCCTATGTCTCTTTATTGGGGAGTTGAGAGACCATTTATGTTAATAGATATCAAGGAATAGTGGTATCTGTTATCTGCTATTATTGATTTTGTAGGTTGAGTTGTGTCTGTGTCTCTTTCTTCTTTTGGTTTTGTTGCTTAGGAGTTTTCTTGTTTTTACTAGGATGTAGTTCCCCTCATTGTATTGGGTTTTCCACCTATATAATTCGTTGTAGTGATGGGTGTGTGGTCAGATATTGTGTAAATTTAGGTATGTCTTGAAATATCTTCATCTTTCCATCTATGGTGATTGATAGTTTTGCTGGGTACAGCAGCTTGGGCTGGCACTTGTGCTCTCTTAGGGTCTGCATGATGTCTGTCCAGGCTCTTCTAGCTTTTATAGTCTCTGTTGAGAAATCGGGTGTGATTCTGCTTGGTCTGCCTTTATATGTTACCTGACCTTTTTCCCTTACTGATTTTAGTATTATTTCTTTGCTTTGGGCACTTGGTGTTTTGACTATTATGTGTCAGGAGGAATTTCTTTTCTGGTCCAACCTATTTTGAGTTCTGAAGGCTTATTTTATGCTCGTGATCATCTCATTCTTAAGGGTAGGGAAGTTTTCTTCTACAATTTTGTTGAAAATATTTACTGTGCCTCTTAGTTGATATTCTTCTCCCTCTTCTATTCCTATTATCCTTAGGTTTGGTCTTCTCATTGTGTCCTGGATCTTCTGGACACTTTGGGTTAGGAGCTTTTTGGTTTTTGCATCTTCTCTGGCTCTTTTGTCTATGTTGACAATGTTGTCTTCTGCCCCCGAGATTCTCTCTTCCATTTCTTGTAGTTTATTGGAAATGCTTACTTCTGTGGCTCCTGATTTCTTTTTTAAGTGTTCTACCTCTAGGGTTATCTCTTTTAGTGTTTTCTTAATTGTGTCAATTTCCATTTTAAATTTCTTCTTCCATTCCTTCATCTCTTTGGTTCTGTTTTCCTCTAGTTCTTTGAGTTCTTTGTGTTGCCTGGTTGTCTTGGTTTCCTTGGGATATGCTCTTTCACTTTTCTCTGGCCATCTTGTTGTCAGTGATATGTTCTTTCCTTTCTCTTGTACCTGGTCTGTATCCCTGGATCTCCACTGGTTCAGGTGGTGGATGGTCTGAGCCCTGTTCTGCGCCCCCAAAGCCACCAGGTGGGAACAGATGTTCCAATTCTGGGTTCCTGGTCTCTGGATCAGGCAGGGCAGGGGCACGCTTTTTGTATGCTGCTGGATGGGAACAGAGGTCCCAATGCTGGTCCCTGGATCAGGTAGGGCAGGGGCACACTTTCTGTGTGCACTCACTAGAGATCTCTCTGCCTCCTGGCTGCTCGGATCTCCTACTTACCAGGCCTTAACATTTGCGAACTGCTGGTCCAGGTGGCAGATGGGCCAAGCCTTCCCCTCTTATTTTTTTAAATAAAGTTGTAAGAGATAGAAAAAAAAAAAGAAGAAGAAGAAGGGCAGTTTGTATCTTTGTCAATTTGATGTAATCTTGTTGTGTAGAGGGTTTGTGGATTGAGAGTTGAACATATAAACCTGTATGAAAAGCTATCAGACTGTAGAGTTATATTTATGTGGGTAGAGTAACACTCCGGGACGGAGACAGAGAACAAGCAGTAGAAAACCGCCAGGGAAGGGAGTTGCGTAGACAAGTTCTGACCAGGTACCAGAGGAGCAAAAGGCTACAAACTAAAATTGGGCCTGAGGAGTGAGACCTCAGGGCCCATAAAAAGATAAACAAGTTGTGGGCCCACCCCCAGACTGATAAGGTACAACACCCATTTATTTTTTTTAATATTTACTGCAATATCACTGAAATTCCACTGTACACCAATCTGAAAGGCTAATATCAGGTGACAACAATGTTGGAAAGGAGGTAGCAGAAGAAGTATACTCCTCCATTGTTGGTAGAATTGCAAACTGGTACAACACACTCTTGAAATCAATTTAGAAGTTCCTCAGAAAATTGGGACTAGATATACCTAATGACCCAGCAATACCAACAGTTGAGAATATAATCAAAAGATGCCCCACCTGCTCCAGGGGCATGTGTTCCATCCACTATGTTCATAGTGGCCTTTGGCCTTATTTGTGATAGCCAGAGATGGCAACACCCAGATGTCTCAGGGCAGACTAATGGATACAGAAAATATGGTTTATTTACACAATGGAATACTATACAGTCATTAAACTACGCTGTTGAGTAGGCAAGAAAGTGTCTGTTTATGTGATAAACTGCCTGCTGCGAGCCTGCTGATCTGAGGATTCTAAGACACAGAAGTTCACAGATTTACCAGAAGGTAAGCTTTGAAAGATGCACAAAATTTGAGACTTCTATACCAGAAAATTTTAATTTGTGTATCTCTATATTTCCACAATTGACAATACTAATATAAATAGTAGACAGCTTTCTCCTCCTTACCCTCACCAGCATTTGTTGCTCTCTTGCAGATAGCCATTTTAACTGGAATAAAATGTAAACTCAATGCAGTTTTAATTACACAGAATAGTGGATTTTACATTGGCAGATTCACCCAGGTGTACAACTATTAACATTTTTCCCCAGTCCATCTCTTCAGTCATCTCTCCTCTCCACAAATCCTCTTCCACTTTTCTAATAGTCTTTCCTCTTGTATATTCAGGTGTTTTTTTTTTTTTTTTTTAACTTTTATACAGGAAGAAAAACAGGAACTTCTTATGTTACAGAGACTGACTTATTTTACATAACACAGTATCTAGTCCCTTCCATTTTCCTGATAATGACAATTTTTTCTTTTTGCAGCTGAATGATATGCCATTTCTCTGAGTCTGTATAATGTGTGTATGTGTGTGGCCTGTGTTTTCTTTATCCACTCATTAGTAGACAGGCACCTAGACTGACACCATATCTTAGAGAGTGAGATGAATACAGCTATGTTGATTCAGATTCCCTTTGGGATTTACTCAAAGTGGTAGCTCTATTTTCAGTACATGGTCACATTGACAATACTAATGTAAGTCTCCAAGAATAGTGGATTTTAGCACATTCTCCTTACCCTCATCAGCATTTGTTGTTTTCTTTACGTTATACATTTTTATTGTGATGAAATAAAATCTCAATGCAATTTTAACTTGCATTTTCCTAATACCTAAAGATACTATTCTTTTTTATTAATCATTAGCTACCTGTACAAGATCTTGTGAGAATTGTGTAGATAATCTGCCCCCTTATCTATTGTATTTTGCCTGTCTTGTTTTGGTGTTGTTTTTCTAAGTTCTTTGAATATGCTGGATGGTAAGCCTCTGATGGAAAAGTAGGTAGCAAATATTTTCTTTTCTGTCTCTTCACTTCATTAATTAATTCTTTACTGTACACCTTTTTATTTGATGAAATCTAATTTGTTGATTCTTTACTTTCAGAGGCAATGGAGTTATATTCATGAAGCCACTGCATGAATCTACATCTTGAAGTATTTTCCTTATGTTTTCTTCTTTTGGCTTCAATATTTTAGATCTTTCATTAAGGTCTTGAGAATAATTTATGTACAGGGTGAAATATGGGGATTTAGCTCTAGTGTTCCATATGGATATACTATTTTCCAAGCATCAATGGTTGGGTAACTCTTTTTCATAAGTACTTTTTATTCCTTAGTTAAAATTTATATATCTATGACTGTGTAGGATTATTTTTTTCTTCCTTTGCTCTAGTTCATTGGTCAATGGCTTGCTTTTATGCTGGTCCCATTTATTACTAGAACTCTGGAGTATATCTTGAAATCAAATATTGGGAACTTCCAATAATGTTCTTGGTACTTAGGACATCTTTGTCCATCATAGGTCTTTTGTGCTTGCAAGCACATTTTAGTATACTGTTTGAGCTATGTGAAGAATGCCATTTAAATTTGAAGGTGATTACATAAACTTCTAGATTGCTCATTTTAGTATTGGCTTTTCCCAAATACTAAATCTGCTGATCCGAGAACATGGAATGCCTTTTCATCTTCTAGTGTCTTCCCCAGTTTCTTTCCCAAAGTTCTGTAACATTCACTGTAGAAACCTTCCACCACCACCTCAGCAAGATATGATGACTAATCTCACTGTCAGCTTAAGTGTAGTTAGAATAACCTAGGAGCTGTGCTCATTAATATGTCTGTGTGAGTGTTTTTTAAAAGGTTTTAGAATAGAAAGTGAAACCTGAATGAAACCTGCATCCTTCTATGGGATGAAGCCCGGGAATAAATGAAAATGAGAAATCGAGCTGAGCACAGAATTCATCTCTCTGCTTTTTAACTATAGACATAATGTGACAAGACACTCATATTTCTGTTGCCATGCTATCTCCATTATGATGGAGTGCATCCAGTAATGTAAGCCAATATAAAACCTTCTTTCAGTGACCTGTTTTTGTCAATTATCTTTTAACTACAATGAGAAAACACAGGCTTGTGCCAATTTTTTTTTTTTTTTTTTTGCTGAGAGTAGATTAATTTCCTTATTTCGCAGCAGGTTGGTTAGTGGGGTATGGAAAATCTATTGTGTATGTATCCTGACTGTGTCGTGAGCCACTTGACTGAATTTATCAGTTTAAAAGACCTAAAAGTCTTCAGTCTACTTATATAAATAAACCCAAGTAACTATAGCTATCTGAATTGAAAATTCTTTAAAAAATGAGGTGTGCCTCCAAATGGTAAATGCCAAGTAATAAACTCAAGCTAGTTTTGATATGATAAATTCTAGCCAGTTTTATAAATTTATTCTATTTTTCCCATGACAATTAACATATATATATATATATATATATATATATATATATATATATATATATATATATATAAAATATTTGGTAGTGCTAGTTTCTCACCTTAATTCATTATTTTCTTCCCTATTTTTCATTACAAGGAGGTTGAGCATGAATTTGTCTCATATCATGTTTTAAGGAACTCATGATGACTGGATTTATCAGTTAATCTAGAAAAAAAATATATTTTTCAAGTATTAATTTCCCTTGGAGTAAATAAGTTATCATCATTAGTTTTATTTTCTGTAGCTCAGTCTAACATTTCTGTTTTGTTTATTTAACTCCTAAAAATAATTTGTATGACAATATCACCAATGATAAAAATAATTTCTTCTATTGTACATTCTGTATACTAAAACCAATATAACCATTAATAATGATATATGCATAAATAATACATAAATCAAGGATGAATATTCCCTGTGTATTTTTTGTACTCATATAGTATTATGATGTTATCATTCATTCAATCAACATGTGTTGATTTAGCAAAAATATCAAGAAAATTTATGTTTATCTGTTAATGTTTCCCTTTTTTTGTAACAAGTCTGTAGAAAAGAGTCCTTCAAACTCTGCTCTACTCTTTGGTCCTGTAGTTCTTCCCATGAGTATTTTGCTCCCCCTTAAAAGGACTAAAGCAACCACATTCTGGTTTTTTTTCTTCTTGAGCTTCATATGGTCTGGGGATCCATCCCATATATAGCCACCAAACCCACTCACACTGTTGCTGATGCCAAGAAGTGCTAGCTGACAGGAGCCTGATATAGATGTTTCTGAAGAGGCTTTGACAGAGCCTTACTAAGACAGATGAAGATACAGCTAACCATCAAATTGAGCATGGGGACCTCAATGAAGGAGTTAGAGAAAGGACTGAAGGAGCTGAGTGGGTTTGCAACACCATAGGAAGAGCAACCAGGCCCCCAGAGCTCCAAGAGAATAAACCAACAACCAAAGACAAAGGGGCCCATGGCTCCAGCTGCATATGTAGTGGAGGATAAAATTATCTGAAATTAATTGAAGGAGAAGCCCTTGGTTCTCTGAAGACTTTCCCCCAATGTAAGTGAATGCCAGGGT
Organism: Micromys minutus; assembly: GCF_963924665.1. Classification (NCBI taxonomy): domain Eukaryota; kingdom Metazoa; phylum Chordata; class Mammalia; order Rodentia; family Muridae; genus Micromys; species Micromys minutus. The sequence goes on from NC_137954.1 coordinate 751,475, forward strand.
GGTGAGGTAGGAGTGGGTGGGTAGAGTGGGAGCATCTTCACAAAATGGAGGGGAAGAGGCTGAATGGGGGAGGGAGGAAAATTACTTTAAAATGTAAATACATAACATATTCAATTTAATAACAACAACAAAAATATTGTCTTCTGCAATATTGTCAGCAGCTAGGAAAATGACTCACAAAGGAAGATTAAAAGTTCCTGGGGGGGGGGGGTCCTTTGTGTTGGCATAGCCATTTTGATTTTTAAAAGAAAGAAAATCACATGACTGGCATGTCCCATGTTCTACACATTGTGGCTTGGGGACTCTAATGCTACTGTTAGTTTTTTTTCTCCAAAATCAATGTTTTATTTTTTTTAATGACTCTTGAAGAATTTATAATTTCAAAAAGAATATAAAGCCTTTTGAAATATGGTAGGATAGTATTTCAAAAGTATGATAGTTCCAAACATTGCTTATATTTTGGGTTTCTGTTTTTTGTGGGGTTTTGTTGTTGTTGTTGTTGTTGGTGGTGGTGGTGGTGGTGGTGTTTTCTTTCTTTCTTTCTTTTTCTTTCTTTCTTTCTTTCTTTCTTTCTTTCTCTCTTTTTCTTTTGTATTTTCTTACTTAACCTGGGCTAAGTAGTTTTTTTCTCAACTTGACTCACTTGAGTCACTTCAAAGAAAAAAATCTTAATTGAGACATCTCCACAGTATAGGCCTGTAGGCAGATCACTAGGCTATTTTCTTGGTTAACGACTGATGTGCGAGAGCCCAGCCTTTGGTGAGTGGGCTATCACTGGCAGTCAGAGCAAGCCATGAGGAAAAAGTCAGTACTCCACCATGGCTTCTGTATCAGCTCCTGCCTTCAGGTTCCTGCCCTACTTTGGTTCTGGACCTAACTTTCTTTGATAATGGAATATAATGAGAAAGTGTAAGCAAATTAAACCCCTTCCTCCCCAAGTTAATTTTTGTCAAAGTTTTGTATCACACTAATCAAAACCCTAAGTATAGAGAAGGACTAAAGGAGCTGAAGGGGCCTTATATGGCATTAATGGAAAGGAGGCCCTTAGTCTTATGGAGGCTTGATAATACAGTGTAGAGAAATGCTAGGAGTGGTGAGGTAGGAGTTAGGGGGGCACCCTCATAGAAACAGTATAAGGGGAGAGGGAATAGGGTGTTTGCAGAGGGGAACTGGGAAAGAGAAAAAAAAACCACATAGAGGTCTTTATTGCTGTGTATTTCCATTAAAAAATAAAATATAAACTAACTAAAACAGGTCTATGATATCATATTCAGAGAGAGGAAGATGTTTGTAATTTTAAAAAATTAATAAAATTAATTTTAATTAGAAAAATTGCAATAAAAAGCCAGATTTATCAAATTACATAATGAACATGTGATATTTCAGCATCATTCTTGATTTCTTTGCCATTCTTGCCTCTTTTTAACTGCATTTAAACTAATTTGCAAGAGTATTTCTTTCTATTTTAATAAAGTGATACCATTGTCCTCTGAGATGTACATTGATTAGCTTTTGATCATCTAGCATCTGCGCTACCTCTAGGTCATGCAGGTAAAGAAACCCACCACTATGCAGAGAGCTGTGTACCTAGAACACAGAATGAGATTTGAGGCTTTGCTCTAATGTCAGGGATCCTAGAAGCATCCTTGACATTTAGGTCAGAGCTGGTATTTCTGGGAGTAAAAACTATTAGTATTTTCATTTACTGGAAATAATCAGGTTTCTGGACAGCCCACATGAACCTGTACAACTTATACAAGTTGGACATAAAGAAAATGTACAAATATTCAAGATATAGAGCTCAAATTAGAAAAAAATGAAGCCATGAAACAGACATTGAAAAATAAAACTCTGATATTGTTCAGGCTAATTTCATATTTGATACATATTGAGGCATATTTTATTATTAGTTCATTCAACTATGAATTTTTCCATTTCTTTTCCTATTTGCCAATCACTAGCCTGAGTTTTCTCTTTTTCTTCCTTTTTGTTTATTGAATATTTTATGTATTTACATTTCAAATGTTGTCCCATTTTTCCCCTCTTCCATCCCCATCTCCCTGCTTCTATGAAGATGCTCCCACTCCCACCCACCCACCCATTCCCAACTCAATGCCCTGGCATTTTCCCTACACTTGGGAAATGAGCCTTCACAGGACTAAGAGTTTTTCCTCTGATTGATGCTAGCCAATGCCATCTTCTGTTACATATGCTGCTCGAGCCATGGGTCCCTCCATCTGTACTCATTGGCTGGTGGTTTAGTGCCTGGGAGCTCTGGATGGTTGATATTGTTGTTCTTCTTGTGGAGTTGTAAACTCCTTCAGCTCCTTCAGTCCTTTCTCTAATTCCTCCATTAGGGTTTCCATGCTCAGTTTGATGGTTATTTGCAAGCAACAAAATATGGGAGAAAATACAGGGACAGAGTGGAGCAGGGACTCAAGGAATGGTCATCCAGAAACTGCCCCACATGGGGATTCATCCCATATGCAGTCATAAAACCCAGTCACTATTGCTGATGCCAAAAAGTACTTTCTGACAGGAGAGTGATATGAAGAGCTTGAGTTTTCTAAGGCATAAACTGTCTTCATTGATGTCAACATGCCTTTACAGGTGATATCACAAATAGGTTTCTTTTGTAAGACAATTCAGACACAATGATAGGTACTTAATACACCTTCTATTAAATTGTGAACAAAAACTACCAGGAGATCTTTGTTTTCACTATTGGAAACTAAAAGGATCTAATATGTTAAACAATTCAACAAACTGAAAATGACTGACATTACAGAAGCATGCATTTAATTCAATGCTTTGCCGAGATACATAATCAAAGTTGTATGTGTGTTTATGTAGCTTGTCCTTTGGGATGGCCCAGATTATTTATTTTTAAGTAAGAAACAACAATGGAACAAACAACTGAAAGTAAGAAAAATATCTTGAGACACAAGGGGACCTATGTGTCCTGGGTTAAGACACATGCAAGTATTACACAACATTCTAAATATAGTATAAGAGGAACAGTAAAAGGACCCTGGAATGATGATCTGTCTCTCAGAAATGGGATGTTTAACAGTTCTGTGTTTACAAATGGCATTGATGAAACAATTTTTATTCTTAAAGAATTTTATAGAAAGAATTTTAGCACCATCATTAAAAGAAAAGTAATGATATTTTTAGCCCTGCCTATCTCCAGTCTTGGAATAACAACAGGAGCATAGCACCTTTCAACACCTAAAGAATAAACAAGATCAGGAAATCCATCCTAGTTTGTAGAGATGAGGTAGCTTATGCTAAACAATGTGGGATCATATGTTCTAATTTTACATGAATTATCATTATAGCTCTGAACTTTTAGATCTTTTCTTTATAATATGCTTTGGGAAAAAGAGACTGTACCTATAGGAATGTCTCAACATTTATTACTGGGCATGTGTGTTAGAAAATTGTGTGGGTAATTTGTTTTTTTTTTTTTTTTCATCCAATATCTTCTTACATAACATAGCACAAAAATAACTTCTATCTGTATTTAAAAATTACAAAAAAAGGAAAATGTTATTATTAAATTTGAATGAAGAAAAATCTAACTGTATAAGTCTTTGCAAAACAAATTATAAAGCTAAAGCAATTTCATAAATTTTTTCCTCCTAAAAGTCAATGACTGTGTTATTTGAAGAAATCATTTAAGACAGTGGAAAAGTGATATATTATATTCACTCAAAATTTTTCTATAATGGTAGTATAATATTAAGACATACATGGGGTGTTCATTTGTCACTGGTGATCTCACAATAAGAGGATACAGGGGGCATTACTCTACTTTTCAGACTGCAACCAAGAAAAATCAACATGTCCTGAGTCTTTACATACCCCATCATGTAAGCTACCTGCCAGGAAGAAGAATTTCTGCATAAATACTAAGCAACTTATTCATTACGATGAAATAAATTGATGAAAACATATTTATTTTTTAATCAGTTTACTTTTTGTAAAGGTGGTCATTGTCTTTGATTGTTTTAATCTAAACTGCCACATTGAAAAAAAATTAAGTCAATTAAACTTGAAGATTGTAAGCAAAATAAATATTCTGAAGGATAAGGTGGTCAGGCACTTCAGATCGTATGTACAAAGCTGATGCAGGACCAGCCATTACTTCAAGAGTCTCAGGATGAACTTCAAACAGTCACAGTTCTTGTGGTGGTCTTGATGGTAGTGCTCATTGTCGATACCTCTGTACTTCTGTTACATGAAACAAACTGGCCCGATTTCAAGGCCAAATTCCTGGTCTGCATTGCCAATATCCACAGGACCGATGTCTATGATGGGCAAGCGGGCCACATTCTGCGTTCTGTATTCAAAGATAGTTTTGCCTACATCTCCATTTCGTTTCTGGAATTTAAGAGAACAATGGATAAATTATACATGTGTGTGTGTGTGTGTGTGTGTGTGTGTGTGTGTGTATAATCTCCAAGAAGTTTACACAGGAGTATCCCCACCCTAGTAACCTTTTTAAATTCAAAAGCAGTGATATAGATAGCCCTGGTAATTATGAACCAATGTGTATGGCAGAAAGGAGAAATGCAAATTAGTGAGTCTCTATTGTAGACGCTTAAAGCTTATGATAGAAAGCAAGTCAGAAACTTGCTAAAGAATAAGAGGGAGCTACGGAAAAGCAGTCTAAAAAGCACTTACAGAACAGGTATCTTGAAGAACTGTGTATCTGAATCTGATGTTTCCTTCTCCTTTTATTTCTAAGTCATTTGACCCTTTAAGAACCACAGCTTTCTTGAGGTTTTTAGCTTGATCATCCATATATCCAACAGTATTCTTACAGATGTAAGTAAGGTTCTGGGAGGCTTCTTTTGATAACAGGCGCAGAAAGGTCATCTGAGTAATAGCTGTATTAGGAGACTGGTAATCTCCATATGTGAACTGGGGAAATGAAAGAAATCCATGAAATATGACATACTAAAGGGATTTATAACAATTAATGAAGAGATGACAGGTCGATGCCAGGTAAATCAATAGATAGATGATTAACAGACTATAAATAAATTACTTTTGAAGATTATTTCCTTACAACCTCAAAGAAAAGGTGAAAAGCCAAATGATTTTAATTTCCTGGAAAAAAAGTTAGATGTTTTTAAATCTGCTTTTACAATTCAACTTTATCACTAACTAGAATAAAAATATAAATTAAGGGTAAGTATAAACCTATTTTACTGACTAATTACATACATATCAGAGATACTATTTTCTATAACACAACTTATCAAAACTCATTTCCAACTAACTCTTCCCTTTCCTATTCACCTTCAGTTTTGAATCTGTTTCCAATGGTCTCACTTTGGATTCTGACATATTATTTTGGTTAAACTACACTTCAGTCATTTATATTTAAATTCAGCTGTTTATATATGTTAAATTTACTATTTACTAAATGATAGTAGATTGTAACTTATCATATACAGAATTATAACACATCCATAATGTGTTAACTGGAGAAAGGTTGGAGACAGAGGGGTAAGCTGGGATGAAATATTGATACTGTAATAGGACAACCAAGATCTGATGAAACTCTGAACTAACTAGACCATAATAGAAATATTATGTAGACAAGAACTCAGAAAAATTATCACATATTTCATCTAATTAAAATAATGACTTAAATACTTCACAGGTTTCAAGAGATTACATTATTTTAAAAATGTATCTAATATGTATATTTATCTTTTCAGACACTACACTAAGAACTAACATTAATAGTGATGGGGAGGCCAGCTTTACTAACCTTATGTTAAAGTAGCTAAAAGGTTTAGTAATTTCATACGTTCTAATTTTGACCTAAGTCTCCTGGAGTTGAGATAAGACCCCTTCCACTATCTTTCACAGTCAGTGACATTTATTAAGGGAACTAAGATTAAAGAGTATTTATTTAATTCTACTAAAAAGAAAAATTAATCTAAGTTTGTATGAGTAACCTCATGGCAAAACTTGTTTATGAAATAATTTTTCAATAATTTCTATTAAAAACATATCACTAAAAGTAAGCATAATATATTAAATCCAGTCAAACAATAATAGCATCATTTTATTAAATATAAAAACATAATAAATAATAAAAAGTAAAAATATAATCTGGGTAAACATATTAAATCACCTGAGATCCTCTATTCATGTCGAGACCATACCACACAGGCTTATGGTTAGGGGATTTGCTGGCCCACCAAGTTTTACGAGGAACACTGGCTGGGTTTGCTGAAATGCATGTCTCTCCTGTTTCCATATTGCAGTAAACTTTGATCGCATCTTCAGCTGATCCCTGGTTTGGATCAATCCAATATTCACCTATTTTCCAAGATAGAAATATGTGCCAAATAAAGATTCTCTCAAATATGACAGAGTCTCTAAATTAATCAGCAGAGATCTGGTCCTTTATTCAAACTATAATTAATAAGAGACTGGGAAGAAGGCTCAACAAGTGAAGTGTTTGCATGTGAGCATGAGGACTTCGAGTTTGGATTCCCAAAATCTATACAAAGGTTAGGCAGGTATTGTGGCCCACTTGCAATTCTAGTACGTGGAAAGATAGAAACAGGAGATCCCTTGAGTGAGCCGACTAGCTAGACTAGCTATAAAGGCGAACTGTGGACTCAGCTAAAAACCCCATCTTGCCATGTAAGATATAGAATAATCAAGGAAGACAACTCATGTCAACTTTCTCCACATGTGTTCACATGCAGCCACACACATGTGACACACAAATACACATGCATGTAGATACTCACATATACACATAGGGAGAATTGCAACTATTAAGCACTGGGGCCTTCCTCTTGTTAACTGCTATTCAAAAGCACTTTTCCAAACCATGAGCTAAAGTCTCAAACCATCCAAGTGATTTTTAAACCAAGATAGTGCCTTTTATGTTATACAAACAAATGTATTCACATTTGTGATATATATATATATTGTGTTGTATATATATATATATATATTTTATATAGGTATATATACATACATACACTATTATAGATAAATAGCAAAAATAAAATTTTATATAAAATGGAAGGGAAATGGGAAGACATAAATTAAATAGTTTAAAAGTGTACATTCTTTAAATAGAACATTTTTAGTTGTCTCTGTCGATGTCAAAGTTCAAAGTTAACAGAAACCCTGGTTGTAAGGAAAAGATGACGGGGCACCAATGAAAGGAAAAGTTACTGAAAGGAAAAGTCACGGGGCACCAATGTTGTGAAAGATGACCTCCCGGGTTTCGGCACCAATGTTAGGGGAAGGATGAAGAGAGGGGGGCGGGCATATGGCCCATGGAGGTATGGCAAGGCCTGGGGGTAAGGGAGATGCCTCTGGGGGTCCATGTTGGGAATCCCTTCCCCCTGAGAAACCATCCACACAACAGTATCGTACAGAATAGAGTTTATTCAGGTCATGGGAGAGTTAAGAAGGTGGTAGAGGCGGGGTGGGGGAGAGTAGAGGAGTAGAGGCTGGCCCTGAGCACTTGGAGGGAGAGGGGGGAAGGGAAGGGAAGGGAAGGGAAGGGAAGGGAAGAGGAGGGGTAGGGGTGGGAGAGCAAGGCTGCAAGAGCACAAGAACAAGAGAGAAAGGAGGGGTCAAGCAGCTCCTTTTATAGTGTCAGGTCACTGGGGCGGAGCATACCTGGCCACTGCTGGATAATTGAGGGGTGGGGTATACATGGCTGTTGCTAGGTAACTGAGGGGTGGGGTTTACAGAATCCCAACACTGGTATTTCCCACTCATTCACATGGTTTTAGATCCCCCTTCTCTGGATCTAATTAAATCACTTAAAATTATTGAAGAAGGCAAACTAAGAACACTGTCACACAACTAAGGTAGTGAAACCCTTTTATTCTAAATTGCCATAAAAGACCACCACACATGATCCTGCCAGACAGGATGGAAAATGATTGGTTGGCATGTCATTAAAGTGCAATAAATTGATTTCATATGCAAATAATTTGGGGAAACGTTCTTTAATGGCCTTATTATATATATAAGGAACCATTTCCTTAAAATTGTTGCTTATATGACATGGTCTTTATTATATATGTTATCTATCACCTCTTCATGTAATTGTCTCAACCACAAAACTATAAGCTCTAGAGCATGCTCAACAATTTATCTCTGTGTCTATCATTAATTATAAAGTTAAAAATATGTCTTGGGAAGCAGTTGAGAATAACTCAAAACAAACACGTTTTATTCAGACAGGCCCCTGTCTACTCACCACTCTGCTTTGTGGGATGGCAAAGCTTTAAATCATCACAAGTTCGAGCTGGGTGCTTCTTGGAACCATCAGGGCTACGCATGGTTTCAATCTGACTACTGAGAGACTTCAGGGTAGCATGGACCCCGGGGTCAGTTTTGTTCTTGTCATCTGGAGCTGCCTGGTCTTCTGTAAACTCTGGAAGTGGATCTGGCATGTTCTCATCATAGTGTCCCATGATATCACCAAGAGCAGCAGTAAGATGGCCAGGGGGACCTGGAGGGCCTGGAGGGCCAGGTTCACCAGGAGGACCCTAGTTGAGAAGACATTTAATAGCATTTTGTTTTGCTTTACTAAATTGTTACTATGCTGTGTGGGAACAGTTACACCTTGGCACACCAATAAGTCAATACTGAAGTCCTGTGATTCATTCTTCTTAAACAGTGCTTGTCAAGTGATAACACTACAAAATGAGGAGTGATGTGGAACTGTTTTCAGGGAAAGTATCTACGAGTCCAGTTCTGAGATAAACAAAGCTTAAAGCCAAATTCTTTGCTTTGATGTTTTCTTTGAAGATATGTTTTATTTTATGAAAAGAACTTTCAGAGTTACATTTTTTTTTCAAAACAATCTTGAGCAAGATACAACTGGAATTCGTTAACAGAACTATGGTCTGAAAGCAAAAAAAAGCATGCCAGTGTGTGAGAGCTGTCTGCATGTAAATACCAGGATAACAACTACAAGACCCCCATTATGGAACTTGTTGGTTTCTTCAAATAAAGGAAAAAAGAAAAAGAAAACACAGAAAGCCTTTTTGCATGTATGTGAATTGTGATAAATGTAAAAATTCTCTCTACTGAACAAAGTCAAAGAAAGGTTTCCAGTATTATTTTGATAGCCTTAAAAGTGTCTCTTCTACTTCTGTTTTCAGGGGAGATCTGATAGACTGTGACCACTCAGAATTCCCTCCCACCCAAATGGCAAAGATTACAAGCTGATTGCTCTTCATTAATTCCTCTGCATTTTCAGAGGAACATCTCAATAGTCTTGAAAGATACAAGTAATAACTAAAAAGACATAACTTGGTAAAGAGCACAACCCTTGGTGTTAGAGACTGATCTATTAATACCTGCTCTGCCACTCGAGTGAGGTTTAGGGAAGATGTTTAACCTCTGTGTCAGTGCTTTCTGATTGTCAAAAGAGTGATGTCAGGGAAAGTGAGAGATGATAGATATATGGATAGATAAATAACTGATTTTCTGGGAAATCATCATAATTTCACACATCCTACATTAATCTGAGAAGAGTCTCATCTCTGTAAGACCACTGAGCCAAAATAGAGTAAATCAAGTACCACACAAGTCAAATAGAAGTTCTAAAACTGTGAAACTTTCTTGACTATAAGAAGAATAAGTCTCTATAGCCACATAATAAATAATAAATATTTGAATCAATGGCACTGTCAGTAGGAGAATAAAGACTAAAGTAGTAAGGTCATATAAATAAGATCAAAGAAGCATCAGACAAGCTTTAAATGTACAGAGTAAGTACATGTGTAGATAGCTGCTGAATGTCTGAGGACAGAGAATAACTAACATGGTTTAGTGTTTGATGTTATCTTACACTAAATAGTGTTAGATTTTTTATTGAAAACTTTATTGAAAGTTGAAATCTTAAATGTCATTTTCAGGGAAGAAAGATTTCAAATTCATATACTTCATTTTTTTCCAAGCCCCTGCTGCCTTGACATCCCTGTCATGTGGAACAGTATCATGAACTATGATGTAAATAAACCCTTTCTTAACTTGATTTTGTCAGAGTTTTTAACAGCAATAGGAAAGCAAACTAAGACAATTGTAATTTCAGACAATGCAATGCAATGTTTTTCAAACTTTTATTAGAATGCAATCATAGCTTGATATTTAACCTCAGTGTAATATCAATTCAAGGACTTGGTTTCATTTTTTGAATTCTTAGTTTATATGGTCCATGCATTAAAAGACATGAAATAATTACTTAAGTATATAACCTTGTGGTGACTTTTAGATTTACTTAAGAGTCTCTTGAAACTCTTATTGGCAAGGTTCCACAGATGTATTGGATAGACTCCATCTTAACAACAGCATCTTCCATGAAAACTCTTTGTACCTTACCTCTGGTCCTGCTTCTCCTACACTGCCCCGCACACCAGGAGGTCCAATTGGTCCAAGTAGCCCAGGGTTTCCTTCCTTTCCTGAAGGACCTACTGGTCCTGGAGGACCCTGTTAGAACACACACACAAAAAAATGTATTTTAGAACAAAGACTGCACAATGTCTTTCTGATAAAAGAACCTTTAAAGAGATGGAACCCCGATTACTCAGATTCTAGTCTTAATAACTAAGTGGCCTTTCAGCATTTTGTTTGTTCAGCATTTTCAATTTCACTGTGTGTGAACTGTCTATCACTAATTCTGGGTAAAGGACCAAAATAAATTTAAAATGCTAACAGGCTAATCACCAACTTCCATTGGTAGCAACTGTTTCATCAAATAGTTAATAAACATGGTTGAAAATTCAATTGATTTAGAAGGAAATGATGTAATCTGAGTGCTTGCTATGGTTGAAACCAGTACTTATACTACAGAACCATATCAAACCATTGTACTTCTCTAAATGTTATTCTTATCTATGTATATTTAAATTGTACTTAAATATAGCAGGTTTTTTTGCTAATTAATCTTTTTATGTTTTTATTTCCCTAAATATCTATGTGAACAGGCTTGGGACACCAAAGACGTATAAGAAGCAGCATTTATATGAATTTAGAATTTCTAAAAGCCTCAAGTATTGGTTCTCTATTATGATTGCTTCCAAATTATCTTTGTACAAGCTTCTAAGGGTTTATCACAATTAAAAAATGCATAGCTTCAAAATCTATTCCACTTCATAAGCAGTTACAACTATCTCAAAGAATTTGTTTAGTGAAAATTTAATCACAATTATGAAATTGAATAGAAACCTGGGTAATAGATTTTAAGACAAAATATACTGTATTTCAAAATATTTTTTTATTTTATAGTACTTGCTAAGCTTGTCCTATACAGTTTCCACCAACCTCAAAGAACATGAAAGAATAAATATTAAATACCAGAAATATTGTACAAGAAACAGTACACCTGAAGCTTAATAGTTTCTGTGACTTACTCTTGGGCCAAATGGACCAGGAATGCCAGCACTTCCTTGTTCACCATTTGGACCCTACAAAGACAGAATAATGAAAGTGTTGCTAAAACATTTAAATGTGTATTGTATTGTATTTTATCTTTTAAAGTATGCTGTTATTAATACTAGCACTACAAACAAAGCCATTGGTTTCATTAACATCTGACTAATACCAAAGACAGCTATGTAAGTAAAGGGGCATGTAGCTTTTTGCATTATTTCTTCCCCACAACATTTTAGCTTATAGATGTGTATCTATATTAGGTAACTATATAATTATCTATCAAGATAATTTTAAAGTTAAAATGATGTGCAAATAACTCTTCTACTCCATGGATGTTTCTGTCAATATATCAATATATTCTCATATGCAGGAAAGGACAACATTTAAAAAATAACTTACAGGAGGGCCAGGAAGACCCTGCAGACCAGTGAAGCCTCTGTGGCCTTTCTGACCTCGATCACCTCTGTCTCCATTGTCACCCTTATCACCTCGAGGTCCTTGTGGTCCCTAGAAATAGTCAATCAAGAGCATTAACTAAGACTACAATTTGTTGCAATTCTTTATGATTTTATTCATTATAATTTTCAATAGTTTCTCTAAAATTAAATTTTAAAATAAGTTTAATTTCCATGCATCCTCTAGGAATACTAAATTTACATATGAAATAAACTGATGGTCTAGGATTGCTGAGACTGAATTGAGCAACAAAGTAGGGCTAAATTGGTGTATTTGCATCTCAGGATAACCAATAGCCACCAAATTGAAAGCCACTTGTTGAGAAAGGAAGGTAAACTTTGATTTCCCAAGATCCCATCCTTTCTGGTCCCCCTAGCTTCTGCTCATCTGAAGTAAGAAAGCTGCTGTTACTCTCAAAGACCTTTGGTTTCTCCCATATCAGTTTTAAACTCAATTCCTTTGTGGTTTTAATGTAGCTTTGAACTGTATTGTCACTCACATTATTTTTTTATAATAAAATCTGCCTTTCAGCTTTCTGAAATATGCCTCACTGCTTGCTACTGAAATAACACTATATTGTTACTATCATCTCACAGAGTCTGCCTCCTAGGGATCAGTAATCTTTCAACAACCCACCCCCCCGCTATTTATGAATCTTAAGTTGTACTTTCCTTTTGGATATGTATTTTGCATAGAAAAAAATATTTGTTCAGAAAACGGAGCTTACAGGCAAACCACGCTTTCCAGCTCGACCAGGTGGTCCTACAGGGCCTCGGGAACCCTAAAAGAAAATTCATAAAACTTAGTATCTTAAAGTAGAAATATACACATAAATATAAATCTTAGAGCAACATCTCAATATAATCATTGATACAAATATAATGTACACATTGATGACTGTCAAATGTTTCTACATCAGGTAACAATTCACTAACTCTAGTAATACATTGCAGTGAACTTTAAATATTACTTTGATCAAATGAAGTTCACCTTAGTTTTCTAGTAACTGACATTGGTTGCTTAATATTACTCAGATGTATTACAGTTCTTACAAATCAGAACCTGTTTAGATAATTAAAGTAACTATATAGGGATCAAATCCATATTCAAAAGCAAATTAGTTTTAAAATTAAGTATATATTTTAATTCATAATTGTCTGTTCATCATTATATAGAGTCCTCAGCTAACAATATAATCAGGATCAGACGTATACACATAGTTACAGAATCGTATATAAGTGTCATATAACTGTCAATGTGAAGTTAACATTCTTACTGGCTCTCCTCTTTGTCCTGCATCTCCTGGTGCACCAACAGGGCCAGGAGTCCCAGGGGCACCCTGAGATCCTGGTAGACCAGCAGGCCCAGGGTCTCCACGGTCACCCTGACAAAAAATATGGTATTATTCTTTAAAAATTAATTCTATAAGAGCAACAATATTCAATATTGTTCAAATTATTTACAATATGAAAATTTCTAACATGTTTATTATTATACTTAATTATTTACTTTTATTCACTAATCAATCCATTTCACAGGCATAGGATTGTTCCACCTTATGCAACAAGGGCAGCTACCATACTAGCTGCATCCTCTTATGGTATCAAACCCTCAAAAGGCAATGATACGGGGGCAAACAAAGTTGTCTTCAGATTGCATATCTCACTTGGAAGACTTAGAGGGGAAATAGGCCTCCCCTCATTTCACTCAGACAATCTCACATGATTAAATTGAAACAGCAATTTAAAGTCTTCATAGGAGTTCATGAAGTAGCAATGATATTTCTGGGAGTGAATATCAAAACCTTGGAATATTTTCTGCATTATGTGAGTACACCAACAAAGGTTCCAGATGTTAAAAGATTTCTGTGGCTGTGTTAGATAATAAGAGCCTTAGCCCAGAATTTCTCTAAAGTTTTTCATCTTCCTATTAATAGTATGATAGCATTCTTGCATGCTTAACCTAAAAAAATTAAGCCTATAAATATTTGCACTAAGCATATTTATTTGGGAACAGATTCAGAAAATTCAGCAACATGTGGCTGGTTTGCCTTTAGTGGACATATCTGTTTCCTAACTAACAGCTGTGGAATCAGCAAAAGAGACCAGCTGCTGTTATAGCTTAGAAAAGTATCAGTTCAACGTAGGGATAATTTAAAAATTATCCATACATACCACATCTATAGTTTAGAGGCATCAATGCTTATATCCTTCTAAGTTACTTTCTTTAGAGAATGAGGAGAAAAATGGAAATCTAGAACATACATTTACATCTTCGTCCAAGGCCTCTATGTTATAGCAAATATGAAAGCAATTTGGTTTCTTGCTTTTCATTTACAAGACTATCCAAAGTTATAACCTTACTAAAAAGTTTGCCAACAGAAAAATCAGAGTTGCACTGGGGCTATATGGATAGAAAGTATTTTTATTAAAATTATCATTATGCTAGAATCACAATGATTTCATGTTTATATGGTTCTAATATTCTAATCAGCATTGCACTTACTCGTTCTCCAACAGCACCGTCACGTCCTGGGGTACCGTCATTACCAGCTGGACCCTAAAAAAAATAGTGTTAGACACAGCTTACTGAGGCGGCTTTTAAACTCTCAGCCCAGGTGACAGGAAACTGACCAACATGTTTCCTCCTCTTTGAACTATAAAATAGCAGTCAACACTCACCAGGAACCTACACAGGAGAAAAATAGCTCCCATCTTTTTCTTTTTCTTTTTTTTTTCTTTTTGTAATTAAACAACTTTATTTTATAAAACAGAGTTAAATGTTCTCATTTGAAAAGCATTTTTGCATAAAACTATATAAAGATATTTTTCTCAGTACTTAATTTTTTAAAGGTTTGATAGTATGCATTGAAAACGTACTAATTACAATGAGCATAGAGTATATATAAAACAAAATGTAACATGGAAATAGAAGAAGGAAGGTCATAATGAGAAAGCCTCAGTACTTCTTAGAAAAAAAAAAAATAAGTGTATATCACCCTCTCAGAGTGTAGCATACCTAGACCTTAAGTCATTAATAATTCAAGAGCTAAGAATGCAGCCTTGTGGCAATCCTTGGTATTTAAAAATCATTATGTTTAATTCCATCTTTTTCTATTGTCAACTGATTGTAAAATTATATTCTTATTTACCCCTATTGTTCATTTCGAGTTCTACTTAAGAAAAAATATTCTCAGACGCATGGAAATATGTCACAATTATGGTGCTTCTATTTGGCATTTTGCCTAAATTCTCACTTTGTTTAACCACCAAATAACATTTTGAAGGTTTTGAAAATATATTACTGTGCTCATGTTATATGATATTTTGTTTCAAAGTATATATTATTCTTTTCTCATGATTTTACTTTCATGTTTTCGCACATACACACACAATTAGCCTTAAAAATCATTGATTAATCTTTCAGAAAAATATGATCCATTGGTAATTCGCTCATTAAACTATTGAGCAGAGGGTATTCTGTTCTTCAGCTTCTCAAATTGCCTGTTAAAGTCTTATTTCCTTTAAAGGGAGACTTAAAAAGATATAAGAACCATAATGTTACTTTATAGTAATAAGAGAAACACCCTCTACTTCCTTTCTCTTTTTTATGAGCTATAATAGTTTCATTAATCTTATTTCTATAAAACCTGGCAATTGTTATAAATAACCCATTATGGAATGAAATCATAACAAAGAAAAAGATGAATGGCTGTGTCCTTTCACATTCAAAACAATTTGCCAAAATCTAAATCAACCAAAATGCTCACTTTAGCTTTTCTAAAAGTGAGTAGAAAGGCACAATTTGACTTCTCTATCACTTAGACAAATCTCTAGGGAAGAAGAGCACATCAAACAGCATGACAAACAACTTTCTTAAGCTCATGTATGCAATCCATTTCTATACATCTATATCAATTTGATAATGAAAGAACTATACCCCTCATATGTATCTAAAATTAAGGTATTTTTGTTAAGAACCATAGCACTCACTTCTGGCCCAGGTTCCCCTACAGGACCATTGGAACCTGGAGGTCCTACAGGTCCAGGCGGACCTTTATCTCCTGTTGCACCAGTTGGTCCTACTTTTCCTGGTGTACCCTGAAATTAAAACAAAAGTAGGTAAAACATTCCAGAAGAAATGTAAGAATACCAGTTTCCATAAGGCACACTTATTCAGTAGTCCTTCAATCTCTCCTCCAATATATGTAACTGTCCAGAATCCTACAACTTCCATGATTGCTTAAAGACATACCTATGCTTTATCACATTGTTCATGAGACATCAAAGAGACCAAAATCACCCCACATCTTCTGCTTAGGTATGCATTTTGTGCTTGAAACTTACATAGTCAATAGCTCAGCTATGTCTTTTCTTTAGTTGTTTACTGTGAAGTATGGCTGTTTTGTTAAGGATGTTTATTTTTAAAGATACTACCTCCAGGAGGTAATCCTTCTTATGTAGCACCAGGCATTAGTTTTATCTTTGAAGAAATACTGAGTCACCAAAACTCCAAATATTTATTATCTATGTCTCTTGACCCAAAGTTAAACAGCTATGTTTATCAAGTTTGTTAAGCACTTAACATTTAAGACCAAAAGGTTTTTAAAACCTAAGAATTACTGTCAGCTTAAGACTGTCTAAACCAACTTATTAAGTAAAACAAACCAATTCTTTCTGCAACAAAATAAAAAATACATAACATATCAGTCGAACATTGACAAAACACAGCTACTTACCGCTGGGCCAGGAAGGCCAGGCATTCCTCGCTCCCCACGTTGTCCAGGCATTCCAACAATTCCTCTTTGCCCAGTGGTACCAGCAGGACCAGGAGGACCATCTGGACCCTAATTGTGATAGACTATAATTACTACTGGAAAAAATGAATTCATACTTAAGGAAATTATGTACTTAACTAAGGCTTTATAGAATTTGAGAAGATATGAGAGAAAAGGACAACAACAAAAAAAATACACCAACAAAAATCTTCTCATTTCATCTAAGCATGAATGTTAATAACACTTTTAATTTTAATATAGCCTCTGACATTATTCAATACTTTGAGAAGAACTTGATAGCTAATGCAAATTAAAAAAAAGAGAGCTATTCAAAAAAATCTATTTTTCCTTTTAAAAGAACAAAGGAAAAATTTAAAGTATTATACTCTTAAACAATGTGAATATCTAGTCTTCACAAAAAAATTCAACAAAAGGGTATAGTTTTAGAAGATCATGTCCTTTCACATTTTGTACTTTTAAATGTACACTTTTATACTAGAGAATTTAAAAATCAAAACTTAGTAAAATGAAAGCATTTAGAAATATTTCCAGAATAATATTTTGATAAATTTTATAGCAGAAATTATTATCAGCTTATTCATATAAATATTTCAGTTGGAGTAAAACAGATGCCAAACTTACAGGCTGTCCATCTTCTCCTGGGTCCCCTTTGTCTCCTGGGCTACCAGGTGGACCAGCTGGTCCTCTATCGCCTACTCGCCCATGAGAGCCAGGGTCCCCACGAAGACCAGGAGGTCCTTCCTTCCCAGGTTCTCCTATGGGTCCTGCAGGTCCTGGAGCTCCCTGGTATCATAAAGAAAGAAGAACTGAGAAAGGCAAAGTGGAAGCCAAGTAAGAAGAGTGGACTCAGAAGGCTCACCCTCAGGAACAAAGAGGCCTTAAAGGATTGTTTCTTAGCTTCTTAGATTACTGGTCATTGAGGATAATTAAGTAAAGTAGAAAAAACAAAAACAAAACGTATTTGCAGATTGATACCCTGAGAGAGGCCTAAATTTCATTTTTCAGATGACTCTTTTGATCATTCATTATTAAAAGAGTTCTGAAATTATTTTTCAAACCTATTTAAGGCTCTGTTCTAACTAGAGATTATATTATTTATTTCAGTGGAACTGGCTTGAACTGGTCTTATGACAGGAATTACTATAGAAACTTTAAGGAGCTGGTATGACAGTGAAGCTATTAAAAGCCCTTATGACTCTTGCAGATGTTGTGGATTTGATACCTAGCACCTACATGGTAGCCACGACTGCTTCTAACTCTAGTCCCAGAAGATTTAAAACTATTTCCAGTCCCCACAAGCTACTAGATGTGCATGGTACATATACCGATGCAGGCACAGTCAGGTATACAGATATACTTATGATCCCTGCTTTCAAAAAGGAAGCTTCAGAGAGTCTAGAGATGCTTTCTAACTGAGATTTATTATCAGCACATACAAAAATGTATTTAGTACTCAAATGGAAGAACAAACAGACCTTGGATCAGAAATAACTTGCAAATAATCTCCTCCAAGTTAACTTATCTGTAACATTGAATTTGTCTTGATTAAACTACACTATGATTGTCAGAATAAATAACAAAGAAAAAATCATGAGAGACTAAATCGAAACAATAGTTAAAATATCATGTGTGTGTTTGTGTGTATGTGTGTGTGTGTGTGTGTGTGTGTGTGTGTACACATGCAAGTATGTACAATGATGTAAATCTAAGTTGACTTACGGCAGGGCCTGGAGGCCCAACTCTGCCAGCAGAACCAGGAAATCCTGTAGCACCCTGGGAAAAATAGATATATTGGTTAGTTCTCTGCTTTCCTGAAGCCTCCATTTCACATGGGAGGCTCTGGGTCTGTGGATTTCATTGCTTATTTATGACATGAAGGTTTTTTATTCTTTTCATGCCACAAATGTTCTAGAGAATCTGGATTAGCTGGTAGAGATTCATTGCTTTCCTGTTATGGTTTTTATTTATTTTAAAAGTATAAAAGTAGAACTAAAACCACACTGGCATTTTGTATAATCAACTAATTAAAGTGTTTTTACTTCAATATATAATATTTATGCTCCATGAAGAAAAAGCAAGAATAACAAAACTTATTTTTCTCCCAGGTTCCCCCACCCACAGATCTTCAGCTAAGCACAGTTTGCTCTATAATACAGTTGATATACAGAATAATATTTTATTATATTATTAGATGACAATTAACATTTATATAGCCAGGGCATCCTAGATATTTGCAACAGGCTTGCACAATTCCCAGAATAATAAAAGAGACTTACGGGTGGACCCTGGGTTCCTCGGCCGCCTTTCAGTCCAGGAACACCATGAGGACCCTAAATGGAAGATCAAAACACCACTAGAGTAAGCCAAATGCATAAACTGTACATCATAAGTACTGTGCTCGGGTATCAAAATGTTCTTTTTAAGATTTTAGAACTCACATGAGGGCCAGGTGATCCTGCTAGGCCTTGCGGTCCAGGAGACCCAGCATCTCCCTTCTGCCCTGGCTCTCCAGGTTCACCCTTGACACCAGGCTGTCCATCAGGACCCTAAATAAAATAGGTCAAATGAGAAACCATATTTCTAGTAATTATTTCATAGTAATTATTTTTCTGTTTTTATATTAAAAAACATTAGTTTATTTTTTAATTTTTAATTGAAGAATTTTATTTTATATAACAAAGATAAATGTACAAATTTTAAGCATTTTTGCATAAAAGTATACAAATACATTTATGTCATTACTTGGCTTTTTCTTTTATTTTTTTTAAGGTTTGACAGTGTGCATTAAGATCTTACTAGTTACAATGAGCATATAACATGTAAAACAGTATGTAACCTGGAATTAGTCAAAGTTTTCTTGGTGTGTAAGGAGTAAACATAATGGTTTTTTCTTTCTTTTTTTTTTCTTTTTCTTGAACTATACACAGTCTGTGAGTTGTTTCTGGGGTGTTCAGAGGGAAAACTTTATTTAAAAAAACAAAGATAAATGTACAGATTTTAAGCATTTTTGCATAAAAGTATATGAATACATTTATGTCAGTACTAATTTTTTTAAAGGTTTGATAATATCCATTACAATCTTACTAGTTACAATGAGCATAAAGTACATGTAAAACAAGATGTAACCTGGAAATAGTCAAAGTTTTCTTAGTGTGTAAAGATTAAGCATAATGGTTTTTCTTTTTTTTTTTCTTTTTTTTTTTTTTTTTTTTGGCGTTTGTTTTTTCTTGAACTTCATATGGTCTGTGAGCTGTTTCAGGAGTGTGCAGAGCTTTCTGGGGTTAGTATCCAATTACAAGTAACTGCATATTATGTCTGTTCTTTTCTGACTGGGTAATTTCACTCAGGATGATGTTTTCAGGATGCATCAGTTTTCTTAAGAATTTCTTAAGGTCATTGATTCTGATAGCTGAGTAGTATTCCATTGTGTAAATATACCACAATTGTTGTATCCATTCATCTACTGAAGGACATCTGGGTTCTTTAGAGCTTCTGGCTATTATAAAAATGGCTGCTATGAACATTGTGGTGCATG
Source organism: Micromys minutus (assembly GCF_963924665.1). Taxonomy (NCBI): domain Eukaryota; kingdom Metazoa; phylum Chordata; class Mammalia; order Rodentia; family Muridae; genus Micromys; species Micromys minutus. The sequence continues at coordinate 771,712 of NC_137954.1, forward strand.
TGTCTTTGATATATGTTAGGGCTATACAGGATATATGCCCAGAAGTGGGATAACTGGGTCTTCAGGTAGTACTATTTCCAATTTTCTGAGGAATCACCAGACTGATTTCCAGAGTGGTTGTACCAGTTTAAAACCCCACCAACAGTGGAGAAGTGTTCCTCTTTCTCCGCATCCCCACCAGCATCTGCTGTCATCTGAATATTTGAACTTAGCCATTGTGGTTGGTGTGAGGTAGAATCTCAGGGTTGTTTTGATTTGCCTTTTTCTAATGGCTAATGATGTCGAGCACTTCCTTAGATGCTTCTCAGCCATTTGATATTCCTCAATTGAAAACTTTTTGTTTAGATCTGTACCCCATTTTTAATAGGGTTGTTTGATTCTCTGGTGTCTAGCTTCTTGGGTTCGATGTATACCTTGGTCATTAGGCCTCTATCTGATGTGGAGTGGTAAAGATCTTTTCCCAATCTGTTGGCTACCATTTTGTTTTCTTGACAGTGACCATAGCCTTACAGAAGCTTTGCAATCTCATTAAGTCCCATTTGTCAGTATTTGACCTCAGACAGAGCATGAGCCATTGGTGTTCTGTTCAGGAAATTTTTTCCTGTGCCTATATGTTCTAAGGTTTTCCCTATTTTCTCATCTAATAGATTCAGTGTACCTGGTTTAATGTGGAGATCTTTGATCCCCTGCACTTGAAAATTATACAAGGAGATAAGAAAGGGTCTATTTTCATTCTTCTGCATGCTGACTGCCAGTTGGACCAACACCATTTGTTGAAGAGGCTGTCCTTTTTCCATTGAATGTTTACAGCTCCTTTGTCAAAAATCGAGTGACCATATATGTGAAGGTTCATTTCTGAATCTTCTATTCTATTCCATTGATCCACGTGCCTATCTCTGTACCAGTACCATGCAGTTTTCAGCACAATTGCTTTGTAATATAGCTTGAGGTCAAGGATGGTGATTCCAACAGATATTTTCTTCTTATTGAGGCTGAATTTCACTATTCTAGGTCTTCTGTTATTCCAGATAAAATTGCTCTTTCCAACTCTATGAGAAATTGGGTTGGAATTTTTATGGGGATTTCATTGAATCTGTAGATTGTTTTTGGTAAGATGGCCATTTTTACAATGCTGATACTTCCAATCAATAAGCATGGGAGATCTTTCCATTTTCTGAGATCTTTCTCGATTTCCTCTTTAGAGGTTTGAAGTTCTTGTCATACAGGTCCTTCACTTGCTTAGTTAGAGTCACACCAAGGTATTTCATAGTTTTTGTGACTATTGTGAGGCTATCTTTTCCCTAATTTCTTTCTCCACATGTCTGTCCTTTGAGTAGAGGAAGGCTACTGATTTGTTTGAGTTACTTTTATATCAAGCTACTTTGCTGAACTTGTTTATCAGTTGTAGACATATTCTAGTGAAATGTTTGGAGTCACTTAGGTACACTATCATGTCACCTGCAAAAAGTGATATTTTTACTTCTTCCTTTCCAATTTTTATCCCTTTGATTTCCTTTTGCTGTTTTATTGCTCTGGCCAGGACTACCAGTACTATGTTGAATAGGTAGGGGGAAGAGTGGGCAGCCTTGTCTAGTCCCTGATTTTAGTGGGATTGCTTCAAGTTTCTCACCGTTAAGTTTGATGTTAGCTATTGGTTTGCTGTATATTGCTTTTATTATGTTTAGGTTTGGGCTTGGATTCTTGTTCTTTTGAAGACTTTTAACATAAAGGGGTGTTGAATTTTGTCAAATGCTTTCTCAGCATCTAGTGATATGACCCTGTAGTTTTTTTCTTTAAGTTGGTTTATATGGTGGATTACATTGAAGGATTTCCTTATATCAAACCATCCCTGAATCCCAGGGATGAAGACTACTTGATCATGGTGAATGATCATTTTATTGTGTTCTTGATTGTGTTTGCAAGGATTTTGTTGAGTATTTTTGCATCAGTGTTCATAAGTGTGATTGATCTGAAGTTCTCTTTCCTTGCAGGGTCTTTGTGTGATTTAGGAAGTAGAGTTATTGTGGCCTAGAAAAATGAGTTAGGTAGTTTTCCATCTGATTCTATTTTGTGGAATAGTTTGGAGAGTATTGGTATTAGGTCGTCACTAAATGTATGATAAAATTCTGCACTGAACCCATCTGGACCTGGTTTTTTTTTTTTTTTTTTTTTTTTTTGTTTTTTTTTTTTCTTTTTTGGTTGGGAGGCTTTGGATGACTGCTTCTATTTCTTTAGGTGTTATGGGATTATTTAGATGGTTTACCTGGTCCTGGTTTATCTTTAGTACCTCTTATCTGTCTAGGAATTCATCCATTTCCTCCAGATTTTCCAGCTTTGTTGAATATAGGCTTTTGTAGTAGGGTCTGATGATTTCTTGAATTTCCTCAGTTTCAGTAGTATGTCTCCACTTTTATTTCTGATTTTGTTAATTTGGATACTCTCTCTTTGCCCTCTAGTTAGTCTGGCTAAGGATTTATCCATTTTGATAATTTTCTCAAAAAACCAGCACTTGGTTCTGTTGATTCTTCGAATGTTTTTTGTTTGTTTGTTTGTTTGTTTGTTTGTATTCATTTAATTTCTGCTCTGAGCTTGATTGTTTCTTGCCATCTTCTTCTCTTGGGTGCATCTGTTTCCTTTTGTTCATAAGCTTTCAACTGTGCTGTCAAGCTGCTAGTATATGCTGTCTCCAGCTTCTTTTTGGAAGCACTCAGAGCTATGAGTTTTCCTCTCAGTACTGCTTTCGTTTTATCCCATAGGTTTGGTTATGTTGTGTTTTTATTTTCATTAAATTCTAGAAAAATTTTAATTTTTTCTTTATTTCTTCTTTGACCATGCTATCATTTAAAAGCATGGTATAGTTTCCATGTGTATGTGTGCTTTTTGGTTTTTTTTGTTGTTGTTGTTGTTATTAAAGACCAGCCTTATACCATGTTGATCTGATAGGATGCATGGGAGTATTTCAATCTTCTTATATCTATTAAGGCTTGTTTTGTGACTGGATATATGGTCAGTTTTGGAGAAGATGCTGTGAGTTCGTGAGAAGAAGGTTTATTCTTTTGTTTTAGGATGATATGTTCTGTAGATGTCTATTAATTACAATTGGTTCATAACCTCTGTTAGTATCACTGTATTCTTGTTCAGTTTCTGTTTCCATGATTTGTCCATGATTTGTCCATTGATGAGAGTGGGGTGTTGATGTCTCCCACTACTATTGTGTGGGATGCAATGAATTTTTCGAGCTTTAGTAGGGTTTCTTTCATGAATATGGGTGCTCTTCTATTTGAAGTATATATTTTAAGGATTGAGAGTTCCTCCTGACAAATTTTACCTGTAATGAGTAAAAAGTATCCTTCCTTATAATATTTGATAACTTTTTGTTGAAAATTTACTTTATTCGATATTAGAATAACCACTCCAGCTTGCCTCTTGGGCCTGTTTGCCTGGAAGGTTTTTTCCCAACCTTTTTACTGAGAGATAGTTTCTGTCTTTGTCTGTGAGATGAGTTTCCTGTATGCAGCAAAATGCAGGATTCTATTTATGCATCCAGTCTATATCGTTTTATTGGGGAATTGAGTCCCTTTATGTTAACAGATATTAAAAAATAGTGGTTGCTCTTTCATGTTACTTTTGCTTTTAGAGGTAGAATTGTGCCTGTGTGTCTTTCTTCTTTTGGTTTTCTTGCTTAGGAGTTTTCTTGTTTTTACTAGGATGTAGTTTCCCTCCTTGTATTGGGTTTTTCACCTATAACTCCTAGTGCTCTGTTTGTGGTTAGATATTGTGTAAATTTAGTTTCATCCTGGAATATCTTGGTCTCTCCATCTATGGTGATTGAGAGTTTTGCTGGGTATAGCAGCTTGGGCTGACACTTGTGTTCTCTTAGGGTCTGCATGATGTCTGTCCAGGATCTAACTTTCATAGTCGCTGTTGAGAAGTCATCTGTGATTCTGCCTGTATATGTTACATGACCTTTTCCCCTTACTGCTTTTAGTATTCTTTCATTGCTTCTGGGGATTTGGTGTTTTGACTATAATATGTCGGGAGGAATTTCTTTTCTGGTCCACTCTATTTGAAGTTCTGTAGGCTTGTTTTGTGCTCATGGTCATCTCATTCTTAAGGGTAGGAAAGTTTTCTTCTATAATTTTGTTGAAGATATTTACTGTGCCTCTTAGTTGATATTCTTTGTCCTCTTCTATTCCTATTATCTTTAGGTTTGGTCTTCTCATTGTGTGCTTAATCTTCTGGATATTTTGGGTTAGGAGCTTTTTGGCTTTTGCATCTTCTCTGACTATTTTTTTCTATGTTTTCCATCTTGTCTTCAGCTCCTGAGATTCTCTTCCATCTCTTGTAGTCTGTTGGATGTGCTTGCATCTGTGACTACTGATTTCATTTTTAGGTTTTCTACCTCCAGGGTTGTCTCTTTAATGTTTTCTTTATTGTTTCCATTTCCATTTTAAATTCCTTCTTCAATTCCTTCATCTTTTTGGTTCTGTTTTCCTCTAGTTCTTTGATTTCCTTGAGTGTTTTTCTTGTTTCCTCTTTAAAAGCTTCTATTTCTTTTTGCTTTTCCTCCCGTTCTTGTTTAAGGATATTTATCATCATCTTGAGGTATGATTTCGGGTCTTAGTCTTCTTTTTCTGGAGTGTTTGGAATTCCACTTTTTGCTATGATGGGAGAGCTAGGTTCTGGTGTTGCCAGGTTGTCTTGGTTTTCCTTGGGTAAGTTCTTTTTTTTTTTCTCTTGCCATCTTGTTTTCTGTGATTATACATGGTCTAGCTGCTAGTGATTGGTTTCTCCTGTGTACCTGGTCTGTGTCGCTGGATCTCTGCAATTCCCGGTGGCAGATGGCCTGAACGTTTGTTCTTCAAGCAAGGGCATTTTGGTGGAAACCATGTCCCTATGGCAGAGTTTCTGCTCCCCTGAACCAATGGGGGAGAAGGCATGGTTTCTGGGTGCTTAACCTTGACCTCTCTGTGCCCTAGCTATTTGCTGTTCAGTCTCACTAAGCCTGCATCCCTGGATCTCTGCTGTACCTGGTGGCAGATGGCCTGAGCATGCACAGGCCCTCCAGGTAGAAACGGAGTCCCTATAGCAGAGTTCCTGCTCCCCTGAACCAATGGGAGGGCCAAGCTTTCTGTGTGCTTGACCCAGACCTCTCTGTGCCCTGCTACTTACAGAGCAGTCTCACCAGGCTTGCATCCCTAGATCTCTGCTGTTCCTAGTGGCAGATGGCCAGAGTGCCTGTTCTGCACACAGGGCTCTCCTGGTGGAAACTGAGTCCCTATGGCAGAGTACCTGCTCCCCTGAACCAGTGGGGGGTTGTGCTTTCTGTGTGCTTGGCCCAGACCTCTCTGTGCCCCAGCTACTCGCAGTGCAGTCTCACCAGGCCTGTGTCCCTGGATCTCTGCTGTTCCTGGTGGCAGATGGCCTGCCATAGTTAACTAACATTAACACGACATTTAGTCTTATAGAATGTTACTATGGCATTAGTATATGCATGGTATGAAATAATGCAATAACTTCTCTAAAACCATCTTAAACTATATCAGCATATTTTCATTATAGAAAATAACTACATAAATTTAAATATTGTCAGCATCAACTTTTGTTCCATCCATTAAAATATGTTGAATAATACACAAAATATTTTAACCTTTAAAAATGTTAATATATAACTCAAGTCATATTTGAATAAATAAACTTATCAATCTACTATGAAGGGTATTAGTTTATAAGTAAGAAATAGGTGGAAATTATACCTGTGGTCCAGCAAATCCAACAGCTCCAGTTGGACCATTTTCACCACGAGAACCCTAAAAGTAGACAAATACTATTGAAGCTTTCAGACATACAATATACATTTTATATAGATATATAGAGAGAAATCAAAAACATTGCTTGAACCTTAAGTGAAATAATAAATTAGAGGTCAAACTAACTTTTTAATTACTTAGAAAATAATTTACTTCTCTTGATTTGCTAGATTTCAAAGCTAACAATTTTTAAAGTTTAATAGATTTGAAAATGAGAGTTATATAAATGACCACAATAAGCATGAAAATTACATTAGAAGTTAGACAGCGATTAATGATTGACTGATTCATAGATAATTAATATATAATAGAAGATAAATAAACATAGATAATATATAAATAAATGGTAGATAGATAGCTGATAGATAGATAGATAGATAGATAGATAGATAGATAGATAAAGAGATAAATATGTTTACTGTTCTATATCACAGTAAAAAAATAAACAACGGTTTTTCACTTACAGGATTCCCACGGGAGCCAGGAGGGCCAACTAATCCTCTAGGACCAGGTTCACCCTACAAAGAAGATTTTAGATAATTAAGTACCTGATTCACAATACAATTAGAGACTACTAGGCACATGCGAAGGTAGACAGTGTGGGGGAGTCTTGAGAAACAACAACAATTTAGGCCTTTTTATTTTGGTGTGCACACTGACATCTTCCATCTTACCTTTTCTCCAGTAGGGCCTGCAGGACCTGGTGGTCCCAAGGGACCTGGAAGACCCTGTAAATTAACAAAACGTAAGTCTGCTGAAGAAAAGACTATATAAAAAAATTCATGTTTAGTCAAAAAAGCAAACAAACCAGCTATATTTTTTGTAGCATGATTGCTTTTGCAAGTCATTATTTACCTTAGACAACATAGATGATATCATTTTCAGGATGTTTGCCATGTCATCCATATTCTAACAATGGGATCTTTCTCTAAAAGACATTCTGACCTCTTTCATCTAACTCTGCTCAGTATATAGAACTTTCTTCAAGTTAGTTCTAAATTATCAGCATTTTGTTAATGTAACCCATTTAATTTTGTTAGTATTTATTTTGAATGTTGGGTATAGATTGAAAGTTGGATTTTTCTTTTGGAATATTTTCAAATTTTATATAACAAAGCATAATTCTTTCATTTGAAATACAAATTATACTAAACGTGTCTTGGTTGTTCAGGAAATAGCCATCCACAGTCAAGTTTCACTGCTGTTGGTGCTGCTCTCTTCACAAGGAGACGGGGTCAGCCACAGCCCCCACCTGGGGCAGAACTTGGAGCTTCACAACACATGATTACAACATCTAAATGAATTGTTGGAAGTTCTTTATGAACAAGTTCTCTGTCGGTTTTATGTTTAGGCACCTCAATACTATTCTGTCATTAAATATATACATATATATACACATTTGAAAAAAATGAGTAAAATTGACTTATTAATTGTATATTCTTGAGGAAAACGGTTTTTCTCCAGATATATAATAGAAATATTTATCCATATATATTTTTTCTAATATTTTTTCTAGAACTGTGTAAAATTACTTTGTTGTTTTCTTGAATAGATAAGTTCCCTATTAGTACAGGGGAGGTATTGTTAAAACAAAAAATACATGTTTTTTTTCTTATAGAAAATGACTCTTTCCTAAAACAATGTATTACACTTACTATAAATAGAGCAATGATTGTGTTTGATCTCATCTATTACACATATTTCCCTACGTGCCATAGGCACAGGAATAGTTGTTTTTTACCTTTCATTTTTTCAGGAAGGACTTTACATTTTCCTATTGCTCTAATGCAGGGTAAGTAAAATAACCATCCACTGTCAAGCTATATCCAGACTCAAATTGCATCATCATTCTTGTGGTCTTGACTATAAAACAATATGAGTAACTTTGTTGTTAAAACTTATGGCAAGTTTGTAGGGTAATGAGCAGAAATGTAGGTTTGTAAGCCATGGTAGAAAAGGCTCTTTCCCTTTCACTTACCCTGGCCCCATCATTTCCAGCTGTTCCTTCAGCACCTTTCTCTCCTATGCCACCCTGAAAAAACACAAAATAACAAAGCACCAGTTGTGCATTTACTTGTGCTTTTGATAATCCAGATGCAGCTTCACAAAGGCAAGTTTTTATTTGTCTCCTTCATGGCTTTACCCACTACAGACTACAACAGCTTATGACTATACATACTTTCAACCAATAGAGATTATAAGAGAGAAATTACTTATAATTCAGGATGATAAATAAAAAGTTGCTTAGGAAATTGTTATCATAGATAGCCTAAAAACATACTCTCTAAAACTTAATTAATAAAAGACAGGACTTACTCTGTCACCCTTAGGGCCAGGTGTTCCTGCAATTCCTCTTTCTCCTGGCATGCCTTGAAGACCTGGTGGCCCTGTGTCTCCAATGGTCCCAGTTGGACCTGGGTTGCCCTAAGTTAAATAAATGATGAGATAATATTAGCATATTATAATTAAAGCCTGTGTAGTTGCTATTTGAGTCACTCCAATGTTAACAATTAGAGTTTAGATTAATGCTCAGATTATGTATTAGGGAATTATTGTCTGACTGGGATTTCTTGAAAACAACTTAGAATTACATTTTTATTTTTGTCTTATATTTCCAACTTCTCTCTCTTTTTCACCTGAGCCTCTCTATTATAGTGTTCTTTATTCTAACTTAACAATACCTTAATATGCATTTATTTTTTATTTGCAATTGGCATATAGAGTATTAGGATTCACTGTGGAAATTTGAACATAATTTTGTTTTTGATGCTACCCCAAACTCCTCTGGCACCATTTGCACTATACCACTAACAGTGGTTTTTTTTTTTTTTTTTAACTTTTATGTCATATGTGCCCTCCCAAAGTCAATGTCCCTTCCCTACTTGCATGGTCTTTATCTAAGTATTATGATGTATACCCCCATCTCTTTATAAAAAAATTAAATACTAATTCAAATTAAAAGAAAAATTAATATCTTTTCAAGTGTAATGGCTTGAATTGTCCTTGCTTCCCCTTTGTTGTTATGACACACATATTAGTAAAGAAAGAAGGTACTGTATTTAGGGAAAAAAAAGCATTTTATTGTTTCCTTGGAAAATTTTTGATACTAAGATGGTTCCAAGTTAATTGCCCAATTAAATTGAGATTATCTTTTCTCCATTATTGTGGACTTTAATAAAGTTAAAGGCATCTTTGTCAAATAACCATGCATAATTTCACTTCAGTTCCTCATATGACATCTGACTATACTGTCATCTACCAATCCTAAAATGGCACATTAAAGCACATAAGCATGCTCTCTATTTTCAGACAGTCAGTAACTATAACTTAGGAGCCAAAGCAAAGAACATGTAGCACACAGTATGTTTAGTCTGCTAATAAAGTGTGATTTCCCATGCCCTGCTCTGTTCATTAATAGTGGCAACCAACAAAATGTACAAGAATAAAAAGTGTGGGTGTGGAGGGGTAGTGTATGTGAATACATAGTAGTGTGCCCAGGATCATTATTTCCACAATATAAACACGACTCTCTAGTTGCCAGAAAAATCCCAACACGCACCTATTGAATTTTTTATAAAATAATTTGACAGAGGAAAGTAAAGAGAAGATGATGCCAGAGTATCTGGTAAGATCTGGAGCTTAGCCCAGGTCAGGACTACACTCACCTTTGGACCATCAGGACCATGTCCTCCAGCCATGCCTTTCTCCCCAGGCAGTCCAGTTATCCCTGGTTCTCCTCTTTCTCCAGGATTCCCTCTTTCTCCCTAGTATGACACCAAGATGTGAAATCAATAACCTCAATATTAATCTAAAATAAGTTAAAATGTCTCTATGAAATGTTTTCTACTAGTGAAATTTTAGTAGTAGGGCTATTCTAATAACATAGGTTTGCAAATTTAGTGTCAAAAAATTAACTGAAACTAAAGATAGTCTATGTTCACAAAATAAGGTATTTCTCAAATAGTAAAATAACTTAATACTTAAAATCAAGCACTCCTTAATATAAATGGTTCCATTTTATATTGTAGCCAGTGAGAAACAAAAAGAATCACAAAAAAGAAAACACCTACCCGAGGTCCTAATGGGCCAACTGCTCCAGGCTCTCCAGGAACACCCTAAACAGATATAAGAAAACAGAAGGTAAACATTAATCTCAGTCTTGTATTATTGAACATATTTCCAAATCAAACATTAAATTTTCTGTAGTATACCATTCAAATAAAAATTGAAAGATTAAAAATATGTATACTATTATAATTGAGGAATATCAATGTAAAATATCACATACTTCTGCAATGATTTATATTATTCCTAAATGTTTCAGATTACCTAAACATTTTATTAAAAGTAAATGTTTCAATGTTTGAGCAATGAAAATGTGTAGACTATTGTCATATAAAATTAGGATATTATTATAGAATATTTCATGCTAAAACAAAAAATATATAATATCAGCACAAAATAGTACATTATCCAAAAATGACAACAAAATTGATCACAAAATAGGCCTCAACGGATATAAGAATATTGAAATAATCCCAAGCATCCTATCATATAACCATGAACTAAGGCTGGTCTTCAAAAACAACAAAAACAACAGAAACTGACAACGGACACATATATGGAACCCAAACAACTGTCTACTTAATGATAACTTCATCAGAGAAGAAATAGAAAAAGAAATTAAAGACATTTTAGAATTTAATTAAAATAGAGACAGAACAGACTCAAATTTATGGGATACAGTGAAAGCAGTGCTAAGAGGAAAATTCATAGATCTGGGTGCCTGAAAAAAAAAAAGGAAAGGAAAGAGAGAGAGAGAGAGAGAGAGAGAGAGAGAGAGAGAGAGAGAGAGAGAGAGAAACAGAGACAGAGAGAGAAGAAGAAGAAGAAGAAGAAGAAGAAGAAGAAGAAGAAGAAGAAGAAGAAGAAGAAGAAGAAGAAGAAGAAGAAGAATAAAAAGAAGAAGAAGAAGAAGAAGAAGAAGAAGAAGAAGAAGAAGAAGAAGAAGAAGAAGAATAAAAAGAAGAAGAAGAAGAAGAAGAAGAAGAAGAAGAAGAAGAAGAAGAAGAAGAAGAAGAAGAAGAAGAAAGAAAGAAAGAAATAAACAAAGAAAGAATGAAGGAATGAAAGAAAGAAAGCCCCAGGGCAGAAATCAACCAAGGCCAAAAAAAAAAAAAAAAAAAAAAAAGGACTACACAAAGAATCAACCAAATCCAGAACTGGTTAATTCAAAAAATCAACAAGATAGATAAACCCATAGCCGGACTAACCAGAGGGCACAGAGACAGTCTCCAAATTAACAAAATCAGAAATGAAAAGGAAGAAAAAACAACAGAAATGGAATACATGCAAAAAAAATAATCAGATGCTAATATAAAAGCCTATATTCTCACTGACAACAAGATGGCAAGAGTAAAACGAAAGAGTATATCCCAAGGAAACAAAGACAACCTGGCAACACCAGTACCCGGCTCTCCCATCACAGCAAACATTGGAAAGCCAAACACTCCAGAAAAGTAGACGCAGACCTAAAATCATAACTCAAGACACTGATAGAGATCCTTAAACAAGAACGGGAGGAAAAGCAAAAAGAATCAGAAGGTTTTAAAGAAGAAACAAGAAAAACACTCAAAGAACTCAAAGAACTAGAGGAAAACAGAACCAAAGAGATGAAGGAATGGAAGAAAGAATTTAAAACAGAAATTGACACAATAAAGGAAACACTAAAAGAGATAACCCTAGAGGTAGAACACCTAAAAAAGAAATCAGGAGTCACAGAAGCAAGCATTTCCAATAGACTACAAGAGCTAGAAGAGAGAATCTCGGGGGCAGAAGACAACATTGTCAATGTAGACAAAACAGCCAGAGAAGATGCAAAAACCAAAAAGCTCCTAACCCAAAATGTCCAGGAGATACAGGACACAATGAGAAGACCAAACCTAAGGATAATAGAAATAAAAGAGGGAGAAGAATATCAACTAAGAGGCACAGTAAATATCTTCAATAAAATGGTAGAAGAAAACTTCCCTACCCTTAAGAATGAGATGACCACAAGAATAAAAGAAGCCTTCAGAACTCAAAATAAGTTGGACCAGAAAAGAAATTCCTCCTGACATATAATAGTCAAACACCAAGTGCCCAAAGCAAAGAAAGAATACTAAAAGCAGTAAGTGAAAAATGTCAGGTAACATATAAAGGCAGACCAATCAGAATCACACCCAATTTCTCAACAGAGACTATGAAAGCTAAAAGAGCCTGGACAGACATCATGCAGACCCTAAGAGAGCACAAGTGCCAGCCCAAGCTGCTATACCCAGCAAAACTATCAATCACCATAGATGGAGAGATGAAGATATTTCAAGACAAATCTAAATTTACACAATATCTGACCACAAACCCAGCACTACAATGAATTATAGGTGGGAAAACCAATACAATGAGGGGAACTACATCCTAGTCAAAACAAGAAAACTGCTAAGCAAGAAAACCAAAAGAAGAAAAAGACACAGACACAATTCAACCTATAAAAGCAATAATAGCAGGAAACAGAAACCACTATTTCTTCATATCTATTAATATAAATGAACTGAACTCCCCAATAAAGAGACATAGGCAATCAGACTAAATACATAAACAAAATCCAGCATTTTGCTGCATACAAGAAACTCATCTCAGAGACAAAGACAGACACTATCTCAGAGTTAAAGGGTGGGAAAAAAACTTCCAAGCAAACAGCCCCAAGAAGCAAGCTGGAGTGGCTATTCTAATATCGAATAAAGTAAATTTCAACCAAAAGTTATTTTAAAAGATAAGGAAGGACACTTTTTACTCATTACCGGGAAAATCTGTCAGGAGGAACTCTCAATCCTTAATATATATTCTCCAATACAAAAGCACCCACATTCAAAAAAGAAACCCTACTAAAGCTCAAAAAATACATTTCACCCCACACAATAATAGTGGGAGACTTTAATACCCTACTCTCACCAATGGACAGATCATGGAAACAGAAACTAAACAAGGACTCTGTAAAACTAGCAGAGACTATAAACCAACTGGAATTAATAGATATCTACAGAACATATCATCCTAAAGTAAATGAATACACCTTCTTCTCAGCACCCCATGGCACCTTCTCGAAAATTGACCACATAATTGGACACAGAACAAGCCTCAATCTATATAAGAAGATTGAAATACTCCCATGCATCCTCTCAGATCACCATGGTCTACCACTGGTCTTTAACAACAACAAGGACAACAAAAAGCTCACATATACATGGAAACTAAACAATGGTCTGTTAAACAATAGCAGGTACAAAGAAGAAATAAAGAAAGAAATTAAGGATTTTCTAGAATTCAATGAAAACAAAAACACAACATACCAAAACCTATGGGATGCAATGAAAGCAGTACTGAGAGGACAACTTATAGCCCTGAGCACTTCCAAAAAGAAACTGGAGAGAGCATACATCAGCAACTTGACAGTACAGCTAAAAGCTCTAGAACAAAATGAAGCAGATACACCCAAGAAGAGTAAACAGCAAGAAATAATCAAAATTAGGGCAGAAATAAACCGAATAGAAACAAAAAGAACCATCAAAAGAATCAACAAAACCAAGAGCTGGTTCTTTGATAAAATCAACAAGATTGAAAAACTCCTAGCTAGACTAACTATAAGACAAAGAGAGAGTATCCAAATTGACAAAATCAGAAAGGAAAGTGGAGACATAACAACTGAAAGTGAGGAAATTCAAGAAATCATCAGATCCTACTACAAAAGCCTATACTCCACAAAGTTAGAAAATCTGGAGGAAATGGATGAATTCCTAAACAGATACAAGATCTTAAAGTTAATCCAGGACCAGGGAAACCATCTAAATAATCCGAAAACACCTGAAGAAATAGATGAAGTCATCAAAAGACTCCCAACCAAAAAAAGCCCAGGTCCAGACGGGTTCAGTGCAGAATTTTATCAGACAATTATTGCGGACATACCACCAATACTCTCCAAACTATTCCACAAGATAGAATCAGATGGAATACTATCTAACTAATTTTTGGAGGTTACAATAACCCTCGTTCCTAAACCACACAAAGACCCTACAAGGAAAGATAACTTCAGACCAATCTCACTTATGAACATTGATGCAAAAATACTCAACAAAATCCTTGCAAACTGAATCCAAGAACACATCAAAACGATCATTCACCACAACCAAGGAAGCTTCATCCCTGGGATGTAAGGATGCTGGCGAGGTTGTAGAGAAAGAGGAACAATTCTCCACTGTTGGTGGGGTTGTAAACTGATACAACCACTCTAGAAATCAATCTGATGATTCCTCAGAAAATTGAACATAGTACTACCTGAAGATCCAGCTATTCCACTTCTGGGCATATACCCCAGAGACACTTTAATATACAACAAAGATACATGCACCACAATGTTCATAGCAGCTCTATTTATAACAGCCAGAAGCTGGAAAGAACCCAGATGTCCTTCAGTAGATAAATGGATACAAAAATTTTGCTACATTTTCACAATGGAATACTTCTCAGCCATCAGAAACAATGACTTAACCAAATTCTTAAGAATATTGCTGCATGTAGAGAATATCATCCTGAGTGAGATAACCCAGTCACAAAAGAACAGACATAATATGCAGTCACTGATAGTGGGATGCTAACCCCAGAGGCTCGGACTGCCCCAGAAACAACTCACAGACTATGTGAAGTTCAAGAAAAAAAGAAAAGAAAACAAACAAACAAAAAAAAGTCATGCTAAATCCTTACACACCTAGAACATGTTGACTAATTCCAGGTTACACCCTGTTTTACATGTACTTTTTGCTTATTGTAAATAGTAAGACCTTAATGCAGAGTATCAAACCTTAAAAAAAAAAAAAGTCAAGCACTGACACAATTGTATTTGTATACATTTATGCAAAAATGTTTTAAATTCTTTTCTTTTAACTTTGTTTTTTAAAATAAAGTTTAAAAAAATAATATATACCCTGTAAAAGGAAAGCAAAAAATATACTTTTAAATTTCTATCCTTAAAAAAAAAAATTCTTGCAAACCAAATCTAAGAACACATTCACAATGATCAAGGATGTTTCATCCCAGGGATGTAAGAATGGTTCGAAATAAGAAAATCCATAAACGTAATTCGCTATATAAACAAATGCAAAGAAAAATCCTCATGATCAACTCATTAAATGCTGAAAAATCATTTTACAAAATTCAATACCCCTTCATGTTAAATGTTTGGGAAAAAACAGGAATTCAAGAGCCATACCTAAGCATAGTAAGAGCAGTATACAACAAACTCGTACCCAACATCAAACTAAATAGAGAAAGTTGAAGCAATCCTACTAAAATCAGCCACTAGACAAAGCTATCCACTCTTCCCCTATGCATCTAATATAGTACTTGAAGTCCTAGCCAAAGCAATTAAACAACTAAAGGAGGTCAAAGGGAACTGAAAAGGAAGAAGTCAAAATATCACTATTTGCAGATAATATGATAGTATAATTGACTCCAAAAATTCCACCAGAGAACTCCTACAGCTGATAAATAACTTCTGCAAAGTAGCCACATATAAAATTAAATAAAACAAATCAGTATACTTCTTCTACTCCAAGGATACATAAGCTGAGAAACAAATTAGAGAAATGATACATTTCACAGTAGGCACAATTAATATATCTTGGTATAATTCTATCCGAGCAAGTGAAAGGTCTGAATGACAAGAACTTCAAGTCTCTGAAGAAAAAAATTGAAGAAGATCTCAGAAGATGGAAAGATATCCCAAACTCAAGTATTGGCCGGATTAATATAGTAAAAATACCATCCTGCTGAAAGCAATCTACAGAATCAACTCAGTCTCCATCAAAATACCAAATCAATTCTTCATAGAGTTAAAAAGAGCCATTGGCAAATTCTTTAAAACAATTAAAAACACATGATAGTGAAAAATATGCTCAACAATGAAAGAACTTCTGGGGGAAATCATCATCTGTGACTTCACGCTGTATTTCTTTTTTTTTAATTGAACAACTTTATTTTAAAAAACAAAGATAAATGTTCTGATTTTAAGTATTTTTGCATAAAAGTATATGAATACATTTTTGTCAGTACTTGATATTTTTAAAGGTTTGATAGTGTGCATTAAAATCTTACTAGTTACAATGAGCATAAAGTTTATGTAAAACAAGATGTAACCTGGAATTAGTCAAAGTTTTTTTGGTGTGTAAAGATTAAGCATAATGGTTTTTCATTTTCTTTTCTTTTCTTTTTTTTTTTTTTTGGCCTTTGTGTTTTCTTGAACTTCTTATAGTCTGTGAGTGGTTTGTGGGGTGCTCAGAGCTTTCTGGGGTTAGTATCCAATTATCAGTGACTGCATATTATGACTATTCGATTGTGACTGGGTTATCTCCTTCAGGATGATATTCTCTAGATGCATCCATTTTCTTAAGAATTGCATAAAGTCATTGTTTCTGATAGCTGAGTAGTACTCCATTGTGTAAATATACCACAATTTTTGTATCCATTTACCTACTGAAGGACATATAGGTTCTTTCCAGCTTCTGGCTATTATAAATAGGGCTGCTATGAACATTGTGGTGCATGTGTCTTTGTTGTATGTTGGAGCTTCTCTGGGTTATATGCCCAGAAGTGGATAAGTAAGTATTAAGGTAGTACTATGTCCAATTTTCTGAGGAATTGCCAGACTGATTTCCAGAGTGGTTGTACCAGTTTACAACCCCACCAACAGTGGAGAAGTGTTCCTCTTTCTCCGCATCCTGGCCAGTATCTGCTGTCATCTGAATTTTTGTACTTAGCCATTCTGGTTGGTGTGAGGTGGAATTTCAGGGTTGTTTTGATTTACATTTCCCTGATGGCTAAAGATATCGAGCACTTCCTTAGATGCTTCTCAGCCATTCGATATTCCTCAATTGAGAACTTTTTGTTTAGCTCCCTACCCCATTTTTAATAGGGTTGTTTGATTCTCTGGTGTCTAGCTTCTTGACTTCTTTGTATACCTTGGATATTAGAGATCTATCTGATGTGGGGTTGGTAAAGATCTTTTCCCAATCTGTGGGCTGCCATTTTGTTTATTGACAGTGTCCTTGGCCTTACAGAAACTTTGCAATCTCATTAAGTTCCATTTGTCAGTATTTGACCTTAGAACACAAGCCATTGGTGTTCTGTTCAGGAAATTTTCTCCTGTGCCTATATGTTCTAAGGTTTTCCCTACTTTCTCTTCTAATAGTTTCAGTGTACTTGGTATAATATGAAGATCTTTGATCCACCGCACTTGAGCTTTGTACTAAAAGATAAGAAAGGCTCTATTTTCATTCATCTGCATGCTCTCTGCCAGTTGGACCAACACCATTTGTTGAAGAGGCTGTCCTTTTTCCATTGAATGTTTACAGATCCTTTGTCAAAAATCAAGTGACCATATATGTGAGGGCTTATTTCTGGATCTTCTATTCTATTCCATTGATCCACGTGCTTATCTCTGTACCATGCAGTTTTCAGCACAATTGCCTTGTAATATAGCTTGAGGTCAGGGATAGTGATTCCCACAGATGTTTTCTTGTTGTTGAAGATGGATTTTACTATTCTAGGTCTTTTGTTTTTCCAGATGAAATTGCACATTGCTCTTTCCTACCCTATGAAGAATTGGGTTGGAATTTTGATGGGGATTGCACTGAATCTGTAGATTGCTTTTGGTAAGATGGCCATTTTTTACAATTTTGATCCTTCCAATCCATGAGCATTGGAGATCTTTCCATTTTCTGAGATCTTCCTCAATTTCCTCTTTAGAGAGTTGAAGTTCTTATCATACAGTTCCTTCACTTGCTTAGTTAGAGTCACACCAAGGTATTTCATATTGTTTGTGACTATTGTGAAGGGTATCTTTTCCCTAATTTCTTTCTCCGCATATTTGTCTTTTGAGTAGAGGAAGGCTACTGATTTGTTTGAGTTAATTTTATATTAAGCCACTTTGCTAAAGTTGTTTTTCAGCTGTAGAAGTTCTCTGGTGGAATTTGTGGGGTCACGTAAGTATACTATCATGTTATCTTTAAACAGTGATGTTTTATTTCTTCCTTTCCAATTTCTTAGCAATAATGATTTTAAAAAACTGCATGGTATTGGTGCAGGGATAGGCATCAATGGAATAAAATTGAGGATTCAGAAATGAACGCACACACTTATGGTCGCTTGTGTTTGACAAAGAAGCTAAAACCATCCAGTGGGAAAAAAAGAAATTTTTAAAAAATAATGCTGGTTCAACTAGTGGTCATCATGTAGAATGCAATTCAATCCATTCTTATATCCTTTTACAATGTTCAAGTCCTAGTGGATCAAGGAACTCCACATAAAACCAGATATACTGAATCTAATAGAAGAGAAATGTTTCCCCATGGGCACAGGAGAAATTTTTCTGAACAGAATATCAGTGGCTTATGCTCTAAGATCAACAATCTACAAATGGAACCTCTTAAAACCAAAAAGTTTCTGTAAGGCAAAGGACACTGTCAATAGGACAAAATGGCAACGAATAGATTGGGAAAAGATCTATACCAACCCTACATCAAATAGAGAGTTAATATCTAATATATATAAAGCACTTAAGAAGTTAGATTCCAGAAAACCAAATAATTCTATTAAAAATGGGCAACAGATCTAAACCAATAATTTTCAACAGAGGAGTATCAAATGACTGAGAAACAACTAAATAAATGTTCAACATCCTTAGTCATCTGGGAAATACAAATCAAAGGATCCTGAGATTTCACCTAACACTAGTCAGAATGACTAAGATAAAAAATTCAGATAATAGCAGATTATGGTGAGGATGTGGAAAAAGAGAAACACTCCTCCATTGTTGGTAGGATTGCAAGTTGGTACAACCACTCTGGAAATTAGTGTGGCATTTTCTCAGAAAGTTAGACATAGTACTACCTCTGGACCCAGATATATCACTCCTGGGTACCCAAAAGATGCTCTAACATATAACAAAGGTGCATGCTCCACTATGTCCATAGCAGCCTTACTTATAACTGCTACAAGCTGGAAACAACCCAAATGTCCCTCAACAGAGGAATATAAACAGAAAATGTGCACACATAATGAAGTAGATCTCAGCTATTAAAAACAATGACTTCATGAAATTCTTAGGCAATGGATGACACCAGAAAATAGTTTGGATGCTTAAGTCCTTCTTAGAAAGGGGAACAATGTACTTATAGGAGGAAGAGGGTGAGAAGGACTTGAGGAGTGAAGAAAGGAATGAGAGGAAAAATGGGGCAGGATCAGGTATGGAAGGAAACAGGGATGATATACAGAGTCAGAAAATTGAACAGAAGTGTACAGCAATGAGATTTGGAGAACTGACAGTAGGAACCAAAAAGTGCCAGATGCCAGGGAAGCAAGAGGTTTCCAGGACCCAACAGGATTGGCATTAGCTTAAATAGTGGGGAAGGAGACCCATGTAGAGATATGTCCAGATGATAGGCAAGGCCCCCATTGGAGGGATGGGGCTACCCGCTCATCTCCAAATGTTTAACCCATATTTGTTCCTGTCTAAAGGAAATATGGAGACAAAGTGTGAAGCAGAAACTAAAGGAAAGGCCATACAGAGACTGCCCAACCTGGGGATCAATCCTATATAAAGACACTAAACTCAGACACTATTGCTGATGTGAAGGGGTACTTGCTTACAGGAGCCTGATATAGCTGTCTTTTGAGAATCTTTGTCAAATTCTGACAAATAAAGATGTAGATTCTCACAACCAACCATTGGACTGAGCACAGGAACCCCAATGAAGGAGTTGTGAAAATGACTGAAGGAACTGAAGGGGTTTACAACTTCATAGAAAGAACAACAATATCAGCCAACCAGAGATCTTAGGGACAAAACCACCAACCACAGAGTACGCACAGAGGGACCCATGGCCCTGCTGCATATGTAGCCAAGGATGGCTTTATCTGGCATTGATAGGAGAAGAGGACCCTGGTTCTGTGAAGGCTTGATCCCCCAGTATAGAAGAATACTAGTGTGGTGAAGTGAGAGTGGGTGGGTGATGAGCATCCTCATATCAGCAGGGATAGTGGTAATAGAAGTGGGTAACTGGGATAGTGGATAATATTTGAAATGTAAATACACAAAATATTCTCTAAAAAAGAAAAATTATAAGAAAGCATTTAAATATTAAGAGAATACCATACAAAAATGCATAAGAGCCAGCCATTTCAACTTATCAATTTCAGTTATATTGAATTTAGTAACTATATTGGGTTTGGAATGTGTGTGTGTGTGTGTGTGTGTGTGTGTGTGTGTGTGTGTGTTCCACTAGGATATATGGTATAAATATATATGCATATATATTTTTACATATTTTTCTTTAGGATATATAGTATATATTTCACTAGGAATTGTGGGAACACATAGCATTAATGCTATTTTAAAACTTCTTCTTCTAATAACCTTGGAAAACTCCATTGAAAGAAGGGGATTAAGGAATGTAGAAATCAAAGGGATCAAGGAAACATGGCTCACAGAGTTAACTAAGCAGGGCTTATAGGGGCTCAAAGAGATTGAAGTGGAAAACAAGAATCCTTCACAGGTCTTTACTAGACCACTGGTTTAAGCTTGGTGTTCTTGTGGGACTCCTCACAGTGGGAGTAGCAATGTTTCTGACTCTTTTCTCTATCTTGTGATCCGTTTACTCATATTGGGTTGCCTTGTTGGCCCTTGATATGAGAGTTTGTGCCTAGTGTTGTAGCTTGTTATGCCATGTCCCGTTGACATCCCTGGGAGGCCTGCTCTTGTCTTGATAGAAATACAAGAGTGGATCTCTTGGAGAGAAGACGTGGGAAGAGGAATTGGGAAGAGTGGAAGGAGGAGAGGATCTGGACAGGATGTATTGTATGAGAGAAAAATTATTTAAAATGATAACTTCATCAAGTCTTTTTTCCAGATTTTTCTTTAGAAATAAATTATTTTCACTATAACGTGATAGTTCTAAAACCCAAATCTGGAAGCAGTAATTCCTGCTTAAATGCTTCTTACCAGTTTTCCTCTGCTCTAAGTATGAACAAATGAAGGCCAATTTAGAACTCCCTCTAATCTGTTCCCTAATTCATAACTCCAGTCTCATCTCTACCACTTTATACTGTGTTTCACACTTCCAACACTGTATTTTCATAGTGCCTTAAAATGCTCAGTAAGCACTTGCACCTGCCATTCCCATTTTATGAAACATTTTCCCAACTTTGTTATCTATATCTTTTATACCTTATATACATTATTATTTTTGGAAAGTCTTCCTATACCATGAATTCTACACATATAGTGCCTCCTGTAGCATTTGGATCATGCAAGTATTATACTATTTTTCTATATCCTCTTTGTCTTTGTCTCTGTCTCTGATCTCCCTTCCTCTCTCCTATTTTTGGAAATACAGAACCACATAACCCACAGCCAGTTTGCTTGGTTGACAAGGCCATTGCATAACAGAGCCAAGGACATAGAATGTTCAGCAAATGTTTATGGAATGGTAATAAAGATATTAACCCATCAAAGATAAAAGAGCAAAGCTCTGTGCCAGTAAAAATGTTTATATCGGTTCCAGACTGCCATCATTCAGTAAAACTATATAGCATAAGATACCTAGGAAGATTGTGAGTCATAAACAGAAAACATTTGAGTTGTGAACACAGGAAGCATGTGAGTTGTAAACACAGGAAGTATGAGAGTTGTGAACACAGGAAGCATGTGAGTTGTGAACACAGGAAGCATGTGAGTTGTGAACACAGGAAGCATGTGAGTTGTGAACACAGAAACTATGTGAATTGTGAACATAGGAAATATGTGAATTGTGAACACAGGAAGTATGTGAATTGTAAACACACGAAGCATTGGAGTTGTGAACACAGGAAGTATGTGCTCTGGGTTCAAATGGTCTGAGCTGTGTGACTTTGGTGAAGTTGCTTAACATCGAGTCCCTTGAATTGCCTAATAGAAAAGCCTATAGCTTTACTTTTGATATTAATATTAAAAAACTTACTTGATCACCAGCCTTTCCACCTTCTCCAGGTGGCCCAGGAGGCCCAGGAAGTCCCTAAAACAAAAGTGACAAATAAAACCAGTGATTTACTGAAAGTTTAATCAGCTACCAATAACAAATACTCTACATTTATACTCCATTATTTCTTCATGCAAAAGACAATGCATGAATATTTTAAGCAAAAGTTATGGAAAATATCATCCAAGTACATCAAGAAAGCCATCTATTATAAAGCACAGGAGGCTGTCAATTTATAAAGCTAAATTTTATTTATCCATACCTCTTAAAATTATGAAAACAATATAATAATCTTTCATATTCACAGAGTCTGCATCGTTCTAGTATAGTAAACATGCTTGAACATTGCTAGAAAAAGGTCTGAAGTTTTATAATCTAACTTTTTGCCTTAAATAATGTATACTATATGGAAACATTCTGGGATTGTTTATTTAACAAGAAGTTTTTGTGAAGGTACCAGTAAAACCATATAAGCTTAAGTTTAGTAAGCCTTATTGAGATATTGGGAACATTTTATATTGTGAACTTCTTACCAGCTTTGTGTTTGAAATGTTTTATTCAGAGACAGGGCATTCCTTATCTTTGAACAATCATGTTTAGTTAAATACAACCATCTTTATTATCTAAAAAAAGGTGTCTGTTTTGAAAATTAAAGAACCTTACCTAATTCAAGCATTCTATCATATGCATGTACACATACATACTCCTATACACAGAGTCTCACTCTATATTCTAGCTTTGCCTGGAACTTAATAGATAGCACAGGATGGCTATGCAATCACAGCAACCTTCCTAATTTGATCTCCCAACTGATAGAAGTGTAGGTGTGAGCATTGAAAATTGGCTACTTCCTATATTATTAAAAAGCAACAAAAAAGTATTTTTAAAAGCAATTCTTAGAATAAATGAAAACTTAAATTAATGCATACCTGAAAGCCAGTAGGGCCTGGTGGTCCCTGCTCTCCTCTTTCCCCAGCTAGGCCCTAAGTCAAAGAAAGAAAGAAAAAACATGAATCCCACCAGACTTGTATGTCTGTTTCCTGTTTTCATGAAATAGGAGAATTCATCATTTTACATTTGTTTCAACTACCCACTTTATATATTAGCCCGATAATAAAATAGTAATAAAAATCACCAAATGCCATTATTTGAATTTCTTGAAAATGAGAAAATTTCATTTAACAATCCAGTGAAGAAATTACAGCATGGTTTGTTGTTGGTATTGTTGTTGTTGTTGATTTTAATTCAAACATAAAAGACCTAGAGCCAACCATAGATGAAATATTAGAAACATGTTATTTCCAATATCCAACTTAAAAGGTTGTATTTTTATTGATGTTTATTTCCATTCATTATAATTCATTCATAATTTTAAAATAGAATGATTAAGGGAGGCAATGTTAGCATTTAATAGGCTACTTAAACTGATCCCACAAAAGCTAAATATGTCAAAACATCTCTGATAAACAATTTAAAAATCTGAAAATAAGAATATAGCATCAAAAGATGAACATCATTTCTTTTTACCTTTTCAAAACCAGGCAACTTAAATACATTTTATAAAATAAATTATGAAAAATGTAAACATAATTCTGCATTTATACATTGTAAATAAAATACATTATAAATATTTTCAAACGCTATTCTTAATTAATCTATTGTTCTTCAACTATGGTATGCAAAGATGATAGGACAGCCTTTGTCACTGTATAGCACTTTACAATTTAAAATTAGATCAGATGTTTTACACAAAAAGGAGAGTGCAATAAAGAAATAAAATAAAATAAAAACTGAAATTTTTCATCAGTTTCTTATTTTATCATTCCACTTCTCTGAAACTTATTTATGAGTAATCTTGGAGAAATAATGAGAAATGCAACATTCATATATAAAATATTATCAAAGTAAGTCACATACCGGAGGTCCCACGGGGCCTGAAGGACCAACTTCTCCATCTTTGCCAGGAGCCCCCTAGGATCACATGGAAATTTTATGTGAGGCCATCACATTTTGTATGGTTTTATACCCTTTTTATTCAATACCAAAAAGTGAATGCCTACCCTTTGCCCAGGCACACCAGCATTCCCAGCTTCTCCTGGTTTTCCGAGGTCACCCTAAAGAACAAATAAACAGTATTCTAAATTTATTTAATTCAAAAGATATACCTTGGCCTCCAACAGCCAATTCCAGTGGGCTATTAAACGTTGTTCACAATACTCACACTGCTACCTTTGGGCCCTGGAAGACCCATGCTTCCAGGCTGCCCTCTGATACCAATGGAGCCTGGAGGACCTGGTCGGCCATCTTCCCCAGGAGCACCCTGCAGTATTGAAATGGAGTGACGTTGAGTATGAGCTGTTTCTAAGCACCATTCTACCCACATTGTTGTCAGTCTTTCCTAACAATAGAAGTCACTTTAACTAAACATTAATGTCCTTATGTTTATCTCTTAGTGAATGAGAAAAGCTAACTATTCTTTTCCTATAAAGCCCTGAAGTACTTTGAGCATTTAGAACAAAATTCTGATTTTGATCAATTCATGGGTGTCATTGTTACCATCTCATAGCCCTCTCATGTTAAGGGGCAGGCCTTTCCTTGTTTTATTTACTCCTTTTTGTAGTCTTAAGCATTAAAGATTCCCGTTTCATACTATATTTTTTATGCCAACAACATATTTCTTTCTAAACATGTAAAAGTGGAATACAATCAGGGAAAGAGAATATTATTAAACAAATTTTAACAGTATTTAAATAGATTACTTCAACTTTTTTCATTGGAGTAATTTCAATTTCAAACATTCAATCAAGAAAATTTAACTTATATTTTCTTCAATATGAAATACAAAGATAATAAGAAATTATTACTAGTGGGCACTTAAAAATATAATCATGACCATCATTTACAGGATAAATAAATATATTTTATCTATCTATGGGAAATGTTAAAAATGATAGAATTATTTCACTTTCTTACCAAAGGTCCAAGTTTTCCTTCAGGACCTTGAACACCAGGATTTCCTGTCAGGCCCTGACCAAAAAATTAACTGTTAACTTGTTGCTGAACAGAAGTTGAAGCAAAGACTTTAAGCAGAAAAAAAAAAAACCAATATTTTATTGTAAACAACTAAACAGAAGGGTAATTTCACAGTTCAAATAAAAATTTAAATGGCATTTTGTTAAATTAAATAAGAATTTTCTTTACCAAAGGTCAAACAAGTTCTTTTTAGCATGAAATTTAAAAGTTTAAAAATTTACAAATATATAATGTTCCAAGAAAAAGTGTCAAAGTTATTTGTATATACTGCCTTGGAAGAGGTCTTTTAGAAATTACTGCATTTTATGTAGATATCAAAAATAGCACAGCAGCATTTTTAAAATAATGCATCCATTCATAAATATTAAAACAATGCTCTATATTATAAAACAAGCTAAATATAAAAATAGGATATGAAACATTAATAACCGTGGAAGTACTTGGGTGATACCATAGCATATAACTATAGACTTCTTACCCGAGCACCTGGAAGTCCAGGTTCACCTGGACGTCCTGGGTCTCCTTGACCTCCTTTAGGCCCAGAAGAACCTACAGGTCCACGTTCTCCCTGAGCACCCTGTTCAAAAGAAGTCAGATAGAGTAAACTTGAAACAAAGCAAAAAGAGGTTATGTTTTAATTTTCCAAATGTATACCAAAATGTAAATTTTGTCAAAGATGTGGCAAACATGTATTTAAAAACAATGTCACTGAATACTTTGTTCTAACCTGCATCCTATATGAAAATTATCTTATTTACCATTAAACAAAGAAAGCTAAAATTGCGGCCTCACTCAAATAAGGAAAGAATTTTAGATTTAAAATTTCATTCAAACTAAATCAGGACAGCCTTTTATTCTCAGAAGTGAATTGGAAAAGTCTGGAAGCAATGTTTTATATTATTCAGATTACCATTTATCTCCCAGGACTTCCTAATGCTAAAAATGGGAGAAAATAGAAAAGATAGTTTTGGGTTAGGCCCCATACCTTCTTTTACATCTCTTACGGATATGGAATCATATGAGCCAGGGACACATCTCCAATCTGGGAATGTCAGCTTTGGTGTGATCTTACCTTTGGTCCAGGTAAACCATCAGACCCTGGAAAGCCACGATTGCCGGGAGCACCCTACGGTGAACCAAAATGCAATTTTGAGATGCTTATAATTGGGATATTTACCTATAAAAGGTTTTATTTCTGGTATTATAAGATTTTCAGAGCTCTGACCAAGTTAACCCAGCAAAAGGTAAATATAAAGAAAATAATCTTACTAGAAAAATTACTGGAAAGTTTGACAAACATGAGTAGTACACCAAATCTTTTCAAAGAAGACCTCTAAATATTAATTGTAAAATAAGTACATAAGAGTCTAATATATAGACACGAAAAGCACAGTCACTTTCTATCGTGATCAAACTGCCAACATTACTATGTTTTCTGCCATCTTGTAGACTTTAGCTTTCACAAAAACTATACAAACATAAAATCAGCATTGTCTCTTCATGTCAGTTTTCTTACAGCACACCAACCCCAATCTTTTCTACTCTTTAAAACTGCCAAGTTCTCTCTTGCCTTCTTTGCTGAGAACTGAGTGTTCTATGTGCAATGTTCCTCAGCAGGCTTCTCTTCCTCCAGACTCAACCTTCCTGCTGTCCTCTCAGACTCCTGTGTCTCCTACCACCAAATCTAGCAGCTATCACAGGTCTCCACCCATCACCACTTTCTGCTGTCACCAATTAGGTAATACTGTATAGGGCACTTACTAAAATGTGCTTCACAGTTTACTGCCCAGTAACGTAAACCCAATCACTACAACCCCCAGGAGGATTAAGATCACAGTTTCTTGTTCACTGATGTGTCCCAAGCAATTAAAGCTTGAGCTGGCTTACACTAATCAGTCAGTCAGTATTTGATAAAACAATGAGTGAAGCTTAAATAGACACTTGGCTCCTTTTACATCAGGATGAGCACACTATACCCTGCAAGGCATCTGCATCATCTCTTCCTTGCTTTATATTTCCTTTCTACTCACAAATTTATCCATGAAACTCCCCAAAACACATGCACAGAAGAGGAGACAAACAATTTTATTATTCATATTTACCCTTTCTCCCATTGGTCCTGGAGGACCAACTGTGCCTGGGTCACCTCTAGGACCTCGTTTGCCTTCTTCTCCAGGTGGACCAATGGGACCCTGAATACCATGTGGTCCCTATAAAACAGAAGGGCAGGTCCCAGGAAGAATCATTCAATAAGTAAAAGTCAGAAAACTCATCTAATGAAGTTAGTAAACAACTTAAAAACTTTTAATTATTTTAAATACATAAAAAATTTAAACACTATAACACTAGACAATATTTATATTTTATCATTAAAATAATGAAGGCTTACTGGTTCTCCTTTTGGACCAGCTTCTCCTTTAAAACCTGGAACTCCTGGATCACCCTAAAATAAAATTCCATTAGTTGAAAGAAGCAGGGAATTTAGTCAGTTTCTTTTGTTCTAATTAACTACAGTAAATAGGCTGCTGAGTCTATACTTAAGTAGTACTAAAATAAAATGCAATAAATTTTGTGCATGTGTGCATGTTCCTATGGAGTAAAGGAACTTGTGTGGGAGTGAATGGGCACTTGTGTGCCTGTCTCTACTTTCCAAGACCTGGGATTACAAGCATTGTCCTCCATGCCCAGCATGCATATACACATATATTTATATAACAATATTAATGGAAAGGGAGGTCATAAATATTTACGAGACCAAGAAGGAGTATACAGGAGGATTTGGAGTAAGGAAAGGGAAGGAGAAGTAGTAAAATGATGTAATTACACTAAACTCTGAGAACATTTAAACCATAATTTAACAGACATTACCAGTTGTCCTCGGATTCCTTGAGGTCCAGTGCTGCCCTGAGGGCCAGGAGACCCAGGGGGCCCTGCCAAACCAGGAGGGCCAGAGGTTCCAGCAGAGCCCTACCAATAGCAAGGGTGACATAATGGGCATATAACTCTCTAGCAATCTAAAGCCAAGGACAACATTCCTTTGAAAATCACCTGACATAAGTATTGGTACTTACCGTTGGGCCTTTGGCGCCAGGTGTACCATCAGTCCCCACTGCACCCTAAAAAGTACATGAAACATAGTTTGAAATATTAAGCTAAATATATCATATCTACTATAGTATTCAGGTCACCTAAGAATAGGGAGGAAAATCGCAAAAAAAATTATTTTTATATATTTATATATATATATATATATGATTTATATATGATTATATAATTATAACAGTACTTTTTATGAGTAACCTTTCCATAAGATAGTAAAAGCAGGCTGTATTGACATATAAAGTATTCTTTTCCTTAATGCTTATCCCTGAGTGTTAATAACTGAGAATTATATTAAATAAACTACATTTTCTGATTCTGTAATAAATAAGCACCTTTCTCTGCCATCTCTTAGATATGTTAGGCACTTACGGGAAGACCATGAGAGCCAGCTGGACCAGGTGGCCCAGTTTCACCTCTCTGCCCCTGAGGACCTTCAGGACCTCGGGCCCCAGTAGGACCTGCTTCTCCCTAAATGGATGAAAAATAAAAGGTGATTGTATATTTGGACCTTGTCATTTTCAATCTAAGTAACTGAACCTACTAAGGGTTTGTTTCTTATCAGGGTAAACCTGGACATTTGAATTCTAACCAGAAACTGCACAATGAAAGCTTAACTGAAACACAGAAAGCAACAGAAGATTTCCAAACATACCCTCATTCAACCCTATTTTATAACTAAAATTTGTTAGAGATCCAATAAGTCTTTAACTGGGTTAAACTCATTATAAAATTACACATGAAATTTTATACTATTATTTAGAGACAAGAAAATTTTCCTTTTTATATAATATATATACAATATTATTATATAATGTATTTAATAAAATATAATATATATAATCATATTTCAGAGTACAGGATACATTTTGACTTCTTAAAAGTTCACTTATTGAGTTTCAAAGAAATTTTTTTCAATAAGGTGGAAAACACATGGTTTCGATGTGGCTAATAAACGTGATGACTTCTGGGGACATAAGAGTAAACAGTGAAGGTCTTAACAAATAATCAGTACTTTCTCTTCTAGAAACTAAAGGATGTTAAAATGACAGCAATAATAATGGAGTGGAAGCCCATAGCAACCTTCAGACCAAGATGCTAATCCAGACAGCAAAGCTAAATGTGCCATATTCACTTAACATTAATTTATATAAACAAACTTAGTATGAGTTTTTTCTATGCAGTTTTTGAGACACAATGCCAAGAGCATTTCCTGTTCTTTATTTTTTCCTGGAATTCAAGTTTAGCTCCTGTATTTCATCCTGTATAATATGTATCTAATCTCAGAAGAACTAAGAAAACTCAAATTTCAAGCCTTAGGAAGCTAGTTTATAGTCACAAAACATATTAAATTTCTCTCATCTTTCAGGTTTTTTTACTGAAATTCAAATGACTGGATATGAAAGTTGATCCATACATAGCCAGAAACTATAGTACAATCTTAGAGAAACTTCTACAAGCAAGGACCCAGGGATTTTATGATGAGAGAGTGAGGATGTAAAGACAAGGAAGTAAATTCTGAGACATACTTAGCTTACTACCTTAAATTTTATTAAGAAGGATGCAATAACTCTATAGGAGGACCAGCAATCTCAATTAACCTAGATCTTTGAGATCTCAACCAGGCAGCATACACTAGCTAATATGAGGTTTCCAAAACATATACAGCAAAGGACTGCCAGTCTGGATTCAGCCCGATGCACCTAAACCTCAAGAGACTGGAAGCCCCAGGGAGTTTAGAGGTCTAGTGGAGTGGTTCGTAGGGGGGGTGGGGACATCCTCATGAAGATAGGGTTGGGAAGTAGAGGTATGGGACCGGGAACACCCAGAGGGTGGACCAAGAGAGGGATAAAATCTGGATGGAAAAAAATTAGCCTAAGTAAAATCTAATTTATATGTTTACCTGTTCAATAATCAAGAAACATCATTTTTAACATCAAGTCAAACCATGAAGATCCCATATATAACAGGTTATCAACAAGCTTATCTTGGTTTTGTGGAGTTTTACTAGATTAATACCTAGGCATTCACTAATTTTCATATATGGATCACTTAAGTCTGTGATAAAATACCCAAAATGTCCACTATATTAGTTAAGCAACACAGGAACCAAAGCTGAGTAGCCCATGTTATCTACAAAAAAAGTAGGAGGAGGACAAAGAGGAGGAAGAGGAAGAGTAGGAGGAGAAAGAGAAGTAGAAGGAGGAAGAGTAGAAGAAGGAAGAAGAGGTTGCAGTAGCCAAATACACAGAGGTACCAGGCAGTATCACAAATAATTAGTAGTGAAAATAGCTAAAGTTGAACTAATGTCCAATAATAGGCAGAATGAAGTCAAACTTCCTTCAGCTAGTTCATAGACCAGAGCTCAGTGAGTAATTTTTCCTTCATTTCCTAGCCAGCACTCAGTCTGAGCATGAAAAGACTCAATAGAAATGTTAAAGAATGTTATATATTTTGATTAGAGCATGGAGAGAGGTTGTGTCAACATTATGTATCTACATGTATCTAATAAATAAAATTTGAACTTCATTACTGAGGTGTAACACAATAGTCAATACCTGCATAAATGTGGGTGGCCACAGGTTTGAACCCCTGTATCAGAAAAAAAGGGGAGAAGGAGAAGGAATAAGAAGAACAGCAAATGTTACGTAAGAGAAATAGGAACAGAAAAGGAAGGAGGATGGAAAGACCAAGGAGAAGAAAAAAGGGGGAGAAGGAAGAGGCAGAGGAGAAGAAAGAACAAGAATATGGGTTTCAAAGGGATCAGAGTCCTAAAGAAACAAAGAGGTTCTCACTGAAAGAAAAACCTAGTTGCTGAAATGATTTAAGACCTCAATTTAAAGCTTTCAACCTGGAGAGTTTGACTTAATGATTCTCACATTTCAAAGAATACTTGAAATGGCAGTTTCCTTCTATTTCTAAACTCAAATTCAGTTTGAGTACAGTTACTAAAAAGAAGCATGAACATATAGTATGTTAGCTGAATTTCTCCCTCATTTGTATTAAGTAAGGATCAATAAAGATAATCAGAACTAATCTTAAGAAGGAATTCTTTCTGGCTTAAGACACAGAGAAGTTCCTGGTGGGCCATGGATGCAGTCATATTGGCAAGCTGAACCTTGTAAGGAAATCTCTTTTTTTAAGATGAAGAAAGTTACTGCAGATGGAGTAAGGAGAAATCAAAATCAAACCCAGTGGCTCACAACTTAGAAATGGTACTTTGAATTTATTTGTGATTTAGCTAGTATAATCTTTGACTCTCTCCCAAAGAACTTGAAAGAACAAATTATGATAGAATACAATTCCCACTGAATATTTTATTCCATTCCCACATGGAAATCCAAGTGTCCTCTCCAGTTACATCTTTAAGGGCTTGGACAGGGAGGGGCAGAAAAAGGACCAGTATGTTCTGACAGAACAACCCTTTTTGAGGAGACCTAATTTAACTTCCCATTGTTTAAAACAGTCTGCTATTGATTACTTTCCATATTCTGTCCAAGAACAGAGTGTTCACTCCGTTCAAAGATAGTCTTCCTTACAGCCATTTCAAAAGTCTGTCTTTGGAGTCCAATTACACGGCTTTAAGTAACTTTACTCTAATGGCACATCATACAACAGCCTTTATTTTTTCCCATTTTATTTTCCTTGCTTAAGGACCTACTACTCTAGGCTCTTTTCTTGTTAAAAAAAATAGCTCCCATATTTTTCAGTTAATGAAATGACCTTCACTTATCAAGTACTGTCACTAACTTACCTTCATCCCAGGATTTCCTGGAAAACCAGAAGAGCCAGGTATCCCAAGGGGACCCTAAGTGTGGGAAAAACATAAAGTAATCATGTATTAATCAATATACTATTATGCCATATTTCTACTCTGTGAGGAAAATCTGCATCTTGACAAATATAAACAATCTGTACATAATAAAGAACAATGTGATTATATTCCCAACACCATCCAATACCATCCTAAAGTAGTTCTCAAATCATATCAATCATATGAGCTGAGTTACCAAAGCTGAAGAGATGGTGCTACAAGGGAAAAAGTCACTTGCTGCTTTTGCAGAAGATCAAGTTTATTGCTCAGTACCTACATGGCAGTTCACAACCATCTGGATAAGTAACTGGCGTGTGTTATTCATGACTTTCAATGCGTGGGAAAACACAAACAGCTTCTGTGATCTGTATAAACCAGTTTAAACGCTATGACTTTAGGGATATCATGCTAAATTACCTCAGTTCTTTAAATAATATGTTTTGATTCCATAAGTTGTGATTAATATAATCCTTTTAAGTATACCCATTTTGTCCTAAATTTCATTTCATTTTTATGAGAAACTTGGGGAAGAAAAATATTTGGTATCAAAAAGTTTGATTAATATATTTCTATTTGTCTTTGGGAATATAGAAAAATATTTCAAACTTTAAAATTGGCCCATGTTATCAAAAATCTCCCTCTTTCTACCTCACTTTAATGAGGTTTTGTAATATTAGCACAATTTATCTTGTGCAACTGCTTGAATTAACTTTTATTCTTTCCGAAAAAATATCTCCATGGGCTGTTTAATCACAAATCTATGATATTAGGTATAATTTATGAACAGCAATCTTAACTATAAATGAAACATAACACTTTTCTGAAAACCAAGGTAGTACTACTATAGAACTATTGAACCAGTAAAAATTATGCAATTTTTAGAACCATAAATGAATCAATTGCTTTACAGATCAAAAAAGCTATATCACTCATCTATTAGAAAGAATTGGTTTTGTTTTGCTTATAGAGGTATAATTATGTAGGTATAATTTAAAAGTCCTTGACACAATAAATAGATTTATATCCACTAAAAATCCCATTTTCCTCATTAATTACTCAGATACTCAAAGATATCTTAAGATATCTATGGAAAAGGGGGGATGGAAGACAGACAATATGTTAGAACCACAAATAAGTCAAAAAGTGAATGACATGTCGTAAGTTCATGAAATTAGAGAACTATGCCTTTATCTTGATGAATATAGATTTATAATTTCTTTATAAAATGGTTGCAAACAGAACCCAGATATACATTAATTTTAATTAAACATCCTGTAGCAAACACCTTAAACCAGAAAAACAATGAGTATTTGGCCTTTCTTAGCTCACTAATATGTGGGACTTCACTACCAATATAATAGATTTAGTTTACAGTTTTACAGCTTCTTTCTGGAATTAAGCTAATGGTATTTACACTCTGTCTTGACTACTTTTTTCCATCTACAATATCAACAACTGATGCTTTCTGATCATGCATACCTGTGCTTAATGCTACAGAATGGTTTCTCAATAGGAAAGAGATTAAGCACTCCTTAACATAGTAGATATAATTGTGTGACCTAATACCTGCCTGATGATTCAATTTTACCCTTAGAATTTCCTCATATTTGTTTCACTTACTCATTCTATAGGTGAAATTACACCCAGGCCCTTTTAGATATCAATGACTCAAAGGTTTTATCGATATTTATTTTTAATTATTTTATTTACATCCTTCACCTATTGTAGGTTTAAACACATCCTCTTCTATGTTCTAATATTTAAACTTCACTCCACATGAAATCATTAATAGTATTATTACACATTTATATTAATCAATATATCCCGTTTTCAAAAATAAGAAATGTGTTTATCATGACTTAAATCCAAGTACAAATTTAACACAGAAGGTGTTCTGTAAATGCCTACACAAAATAAGTAAAATAATGGATGAATAAATAAATGAGTAATAAAATATACACATAAATAATAGATTAATTAATTAATTATGAAATACCAGAACTCACCATTGGTCCAGGTTTTCCAGGCATACCATGAGCACCTCGTTGTCCCTAATTTACAGAAAAATGGAGAATTTAAAAAGGCACAGAAAATTGCATCTTCCAAGGTTTTTTTTCATAATGCATTTGTTTTCCAAACAATTACCAGTGGAAAAAAAATTGAAAAAAAATATTGAGGCTGACTAGTAACAAAAGACACTGAACTAATAACAAGGAAAGTAAAAGTTTCTACAAATCAGATAAAGTATCAAAAATATATTTATCTTTGTATCAGTAAAGAGCAACCTATTCTCTTCACCTAACTGTATCACCCTGTGACATTGGTATACACCAATGACAGGTTGACCATCTTAGCCTTTTTCTGATCAGATTAACTTTGAGGACAAGAGTTTTTGCAAAATGAAATAATGCAAAAAAGATTTAAGCTCAGATTGATTCTGTGGGGTGTGCCCAGAATCAATTGAGTCAATGGAATAACACCTGCTGAAGGCTGCAATTGATGTTTTCCCTGAAAATGTATCAGTTTTTCCCTCTTCTGCTCTTTCCTTGGTCACATTTACAGAGGCTGATAATTCCCTGGGTGTTTACAAAGGTCTGTTATAATTGGAACACCATCGGCTTTGTCTTTCAAAGTCTGCTTCCTTTATTTGTTTTTCCATTGGTATACTTTCTAACTGCACCCCACTTCAATTTCAAATATACATATCACAGTTAAAGCTGTTGTCTAAGAAAACTGACCTAAGGCCCAAAGTCCACTGGTGTCAAATGGGCTACGAGAGAGCAGACTCTGAATTAGCCAATTGAATCAGGATTCCTCAGTGGCCACTTGGCATCATATGGAGAAGAGATCATCTTTGGCTTGCTGTGGTTATCTCCAACAGTAAGCTGAGACAGCATATTGAGTAAAGGAAGGGGATAAGCATACACTATCTATCTCAGGTATTTGGGAAGGCTTAGTGCAGAACAGACCAAAAGGATAATGGTGGCTGAACCTGAAAAAAGTATGTTCTATGAATTCTCTTCTCAACCTTAAGAATGTCATAGCATGCTGGCATTGAAGTTTATTTTAAAATAAAAATATTCTCACTGTAAAGTTATATGCCTTACTTTGCTCTCATTTAGAAAGCATATCCAGTAAAACATAACTGAAAAGAAAGTTAAACATAGTTCTTAATAAATACATTATCAAGTATACTTACAGGAGCACCCTGTGGCCCAAGTCTTCCCCTTTCTCCTGGCATTCCTCTTGGTCCCTATAAGTAAGATAGGAGGAAAAAAGTCTCCTGAATCATCTACATAAGTTATAGGCTGGTTTTAGTTCAGTGCCTAATTTTACAAAATTCATCTAATTTAGACATGATATAAATACAAGAGGCCTATGAAATAATATGATTAACGTAAGAAGCAATATTGAAAGAAGTGAATTTAGATGTGAACATCTGCTTATCTAAGGAGATTCAAACACTGATACAAGTAGATTTCACATAACCTGGACTTTAAAAGCTACATAGATAAGAATCATTTTTGATTGCTGCATTTAAAGTAAGAACATCCAGGAACCAAGAATACCAGTGATATTTTGGAAGGGCAAACTTTCACCTGAAACATCCAACTTGCTTTAGTTGCATATCTCTCAGCTACTTTTCAGAGTGATTTACTAGCTAACATGTGTATTTTTATTTAAACATTCTTATTGTAATCTGAAAAATAAAGAAATAAAGAAGGTAATGCTTACCAGAGGTCCCATAGCACCCATTGGACCAGTGGGGCCAGCTTCACCCTAAAGCATAGGTGGAAATACATCACAGGGTGAGAAATCTAAATATCATTACCAAATGCTAGTCAATACATGCATGATTTTAAAGGCACAATTTTAAAAAGGACATTTAAAAATTATGTTTTCAAAGGAATTGGTTTTACTATCTTTCCTTAAGAATTAAATGAAAATTTAACTATCAAAGAAATAAATAAAATCTAAACTGGGGATTTAAAAAAGATTGATATTATTTGTCATCTCTAATCAGTGGGCACTTACATGTCTAACTTATCACAAACAAAATTTTCTGGTGTTAAAAGTATCTAAATTATTCTCTTAGAAAAATGGCAAATGAAATCTTAAAACATTTTGTATGCATACATCTTATCACTATGTTCTCCGATTAAGAGTTCCTTGATACATCTGTGCTATTTTTTCTACCTATATGAACAAATCATTTGGGAGAAGAAAGAAGGGCTAGAAGGTCTTGAAATAGAGTAAGGAAACCAGGAAACTTATTATTTACATGGATGTTCATTTATTTAAGTCCCTCTCCTCTCCATGTTATTTCTTATTTAAAAGGTGCACACAGCAACTGAATTGCTACTATAAGTTTAGTTTAGTGTTGAACAAACCTTAGCACCAGGTGCTCCAACTTCACCTTTGGGGCCTTCAAGACCTTTGTGTCCCTGAGAAGAACAATATAAATTCATAAATATTTTAGCTTATGTTAATTTAAAAACCATAAAAGATAAAAGAACCAAAAGCACATTTATATAAAATACCTCATGGAAACAAATATCACAAGTGAAATCATTGCTCACTATATTTCTAAAATTTCACAAATAATATTATCAGCTTAAAGCATTAATCATTAAAAATATGATGAATTCCTACAAACTTAATCTATATTACAAAAAAGTTATACTATACCTAGACAGATTATAGGATTTGTATGAGGTTTTGTTTCATTTTGCTTTTAATGCATGTTTTGGTAGGGATTGTCTCGGAACAAATTCCCAAAAGACATCAAAAATGTTACTTGATAACTAGTACAGAAATACACATTCTTCTCAGAATTTCAACTACTCAGAAAGTGACTACCTCGTTTATTATAACTGATTGACTTTGGTTTTAGATACATAATTTGATAGAAGATAAATATATAATACCTGTATTCAATACAGAGACATATATAGCAGATGACTGATGATATATTATTTTTATGAGCAGTATATTTAATAGTTACCAATTCATTATCTTACGTTTAGAAAACTTCTTTGTTGGGCCTTTTGACCTAGTGTACTCCATTTAAATTAAGTCACTCATTGCAATGTGCAATGATTGTCTCTTTAACCAAGAATATTGTGACCTGGCATTGTAAGTCTCACTTACCATGATCTCATTCCATGTAACACAGTATAGCTTTATAGAACCACATGAAATTTAAAGGAAACTCGGGGTGGCATTATGATTTTAGTAATGCAGAAGAACATTGCAGTGGCAAGGAGTGATGGAAAACTGGCACTGGGAATAGCAAAGGTTTTGACTGAATTATGCTCATACCCCACTCAGTAAAAACAGAAAACAAGACAACTTACTCTGTGACCTTTCAGTCCAGGGAGACCAGGAGCACCAGGAAAGCCTCGAGCGCCCTGAGAGAAAAGACACATCATGGTTAAATTTTAAAAAATAACATTATGCCCTCCCAAGACAATTGATACATCATATACACCAACATAATAAAAGAAAGAACAGGATTTTGCCTATAAAAATGTTACTGAGGTGATCAAAACTAGAAATACAAACACAGTGTTGAAAGTGGAAGCATGGCACAAAGATGTGAGGGTGGAGGGTTCTCCTTTTCATTGACCTTCATCTGTGGTAGAAGAGGTTCTTGTATGTAGCAAGCCAAGGATTTTGATTACTTTTATTTTTGTCTGAACATTGGCAGTGGGTTGAGTAGTATAATATAATCCTGATTATTAAATACTAACTGTTCAAGACAAGCTTTGTGAAAGTGATGACTGCTTAAATGTAAATGAGGAGCTAAAATATCCAACAGAAGAGCCAGGGAATGTGAGGGTGGCTTTGTGTTCTGACTCAATCATTTCTATGTTTCTGCTAATTCTGTCTCTTCTACTCAAGCACATTAAAACAAAAAATAGAAATAAAATGAAACCTTATTGTATAACTACTGAGAAACAGTATTTGAAGTTTTTTCATATGCTCTTCTTTAATGATAAGACCCCAGACTCAAACACACACACACACACACACACACACACACACACACACACACACACACACACACACACACTTCTCTCTGCCTAAATAAATTTAGTTTTGCATTGAATTTCTATTACTACCACCACTGGAAGGGTCTATACCCAGACAGTACACATTGCTGCTATCAAACCACTGTCAAATTTTAGCTTTGACTTTTAATCACCAATAAGATCCCTAACATATAGCCTTATGCTATAAATAATCAGTAGCTTGATGACTGACTGAAGGAGAGATTTAATGCCTCAGTTCCACCATCTCTTCAGAGGAACTTCTCTTGATCCACGTATGGCACAGCTCTTCCACTACACACATCAGTCTTTATTCACTATTTACCAAATGAATGAATAAGCAACACAATAAAAAAATACTCACATAACATGATCAGAGCAATATTTTTGTGACTTCTTGCAGGCCAAATATTTCTTTAGTGGTTTTAAAGTAGCACAATTAAGGGTATATTAATTGTCTCTCAGAAGAGATGAGATACCACTAATTATTCTGTTGGCACAACCTTCCTTAGAAAATCTTTCACATCAAGAAATACCTTAGAGTTTTTTGTTTGCTTTTGTGCTTTGTTTTCTTACTAGTACCCTTCCTTTTGCTGAGTTATATCGCCCTTCACCCTGAGCAAGCAACTCAGTACACACTTATCCAAGTCTATGTAAGAATAATTGAACTCTTCATTTCAAGTAAATAGTTAACTTCAGCTTTTATGGTCCAGGGGCATTCCAGTGTGATTACATACTCTAGTATAAGAAGGAAATGAACTAGATGTACTAACACTCATAAAGACTCATTCTGCTGACCCAGAGCTGTCATCACTGCACAAATACATGATGTTGCAATGAGCTTGCAGAGTGCATCTGTGCTGTGCTGGCAGAGTACTTTCTTCCCAGTGGACATACACACTCTGAGTCCATGCAGGAGTACAGAAGGTCATAGGAATTTGCAGCATGAATTGGGTGAAAAGGACATCTGTCCTAGTGGCTAAACCTCATGCTTTTGTCTGCATTTATACCAATTCTGATAGAGGAGCAAAGGCAGAAAGATGAAGCGTTGGCTTCATAATTGAAACTAAATAATCCTTAGAGCCCTATAAATCCCAGTTAAAGATCAACATTCCTATGTTTAAAACAAAATTCCAGCAATAAACCTCATCAATTTCTAGAAACTAAACAGATGTCATGCAGTACTGGGTGGTTGTAATAAGTATAGAAACATCACGAAACTATAGGAACTAAAGTGAAGAAGGCCTGAATTAAGCTTGGGGCTGTTGGGTAGAAGAAATTATACACTGGCAAGATAGAAAATGATTTTTGTTTCCTCTGTCCCTTATTTTCTCTATTCTATTCTAGAATACCCTAAAAGAAACTAAACAAAGCAACAGGAGAATCAAAGTGGCAGGTTTGAGAAATGTTCAAGGTTCTAGATCTTGAATTCTGGTGGAGTCAGTTCACACATATGTGTTTCTTGGGTGAACTGAGGAAGAATAAAAAACTGTGTTAGATATCCTGGCAATAAGTGGATCTCTTCCTGAAACTTTAGGGCCCAAGATACTAATAAAGGATTTCAGGACACATAAGAACTTAGGGAGCAGCCAAAGAAGCATCCTGCTAACAGTTGATTAAAAACACACACAAGGCAACAATCCAAATTATTATTTCAGACAAATGAGCTGTTATACAATAAAAATATTTAGAGGTCAACACACTCAGGTGTTTACATTGTAAATAAGTCACATTGATGACTTCTTAAAATACTTCATAAATGTGGAAATTTTAGTTTTGGGAGTATTCATGTGCATTATAGTCATGATACAATTGTTTTGGCTCTAAGTTTTCATCTGGGGCCAATGCAATTCTGAGAATTGGAATTCATTATAATGCTGGCAAAATGTCTCTCCACAGTTTTCATTTTGACATAAGGGGATAGCACTTGAGTTTCTGCATTAACCCAGTGTCTACTGCATGTGTGTACAATGAGCTGGAAGTTTCACTTTCTTTAAACTTTGTGGCATTTTACTAATAACCATTACTTACTGGTGATCCTGAGAACCCCACTTCACCTGTATTTCCATTTCTTCCAGGTTCACCCTTAATGGAAAAGAGGGGGTGAGAGGTATTAAGAGATTAAATATTATTCTCTGAGATTGAATGACAAATTACAGATGAAAAGTAGCAAGTTTTTCTGTAATGTTGCAAACTATAGAAACAGAACCCAGATTTTATCTCTGGTAACATCTAATT
Organism: Micromys minutus; assembly: GCF_963924665.1. NCBI lineage: Eukaryota > Metazoa > Chordata > Mammalia > Rodentia > Muridae > Micromys > Micromys minutus. Next base: position 811,862 of record NC_137954.1, read on the forward strand.
CTACCTTTTAAGATATCAATGAGAACAGAGAGGTGCAATGTAATCTATTTTGATCTGCCAATTTCAGAGCATCAAAATTAACATGCAAAGGGCTGGGGTATAGCTCAAGATAGAGACCCTGTCTATCATACACAATACCCAAGTTTAATTTTAGCACAGTAAAAAGTAAAATAAAAATAAATATGTGTTAAATGTTCAGAGTAAGTTATCTTTTCAGCCTTCTAAAAGACAAAAAGTTGGGTTTTCATTTGTTTTCAAAGATAAATATTAATAAAAAATCTTGGATAACCCAATAGAGATAGTATTAAATATTAGCTCTTTCATAATAAGAGTCCTATCTGATTTTAGAAAAACTTAACCTGCACTCTCCATTTTAGAGTAGATTTAATAGGATCAGAATGAATAAGAAAATTAAATAATAATCAGAGCATAATACTCTCCTGACCCTTGTAGCTCCTTGTGAGTTGCTTTTAGATTCCAAAGCAATGTGCTATAGAAACTTACATCTTCTCCAGGCTTCCCAGGTGGGCCCTCTGGTCCACGGGTACCAATTGGACCCTAAGAAAAGTAGGAAAAAAACCCTAAAAAGAATATCCATCTTTTCCTTCCAACACTATTTAAATACTATTAAGACAATGAAAAATTATCAAGTTGCATTACTAATGTTTTGAATTTTATCCATATGTCTCAAATCTTGTGCAAAAAAACAGAACCATTGAATTGCTCAAATATAGTATCAATATTTTCTACAACATTCATACTCTGAGTTAAAATTCATAGAATTTAAGTATAATCCACAGTGCAGGTCTTCCACAATTATCATTTCTTGTGCCTAGGAGAACAAATATCTCACAACACATCCTAAGATTAGACCCATGTGCAATAGGCTGACATGCTTCTTCCACATTTACCATTGGTCCAGGCTCGCCAGGCTCACCAGGAGGTCCTGCAGGTCCCACACCACCCTAAAATTGAGAACAAATAATAAATAAACCCAAAAAAAGCAGCATATCAATTTCTGTATTGTTGACAACTACAGTGTTGATATTGGTCTCTGCCACATCCCAGATAATATAATTTCAATAAATTACTGACAATAAATATAATGCAATTTCCTTATTGAAAAATTAGACCAAGACTTAGTTCACCAGTCTGTTCAGATAAATATGTGTTAAAATAGACTAGTGCTAGCACAATGGGTGCTCAGACAACAGTATTTACCATCATCATCACCTTCCTCACCATTAGCAACTACCTTCCTATTCAGAAATGTAATGAAGTAAAATCCATATAGATGATCATGACACTGTGATTACCTTGATTGAGGTAAAGATTTTTCTTTTGAAGTATTATTAGTTAATACTCATTAAATCACTACAAACAGTAAAATAGTTCTAAATAATAGTTTTACTAGTATTTGGTAGATGTAGGAAAGAACTATATAGTATTAGAATATTCTTCAAGCAAGATTCTACAAAATAACTACCTTGGTTTTAATTTACAATAATATTAATTGCAAGTGTCCTTGTATTATTTGATTGTAAAGCCAGAGACTTGGGAATCAATTTTGAAAATTTTATAAGACATAAAATAATGTTCTGTTATTTTAGAACCAAGGACACATAATTCTTAGTGTTAGGAGTCAGTCTCATGATGAAAATGTGGGACCAGTAAAAAATTGTGATGACTAGGGGACATGTCAATGGATTAAGCATTTACTATGTAAGTATAGAGATCAGACTGTTGGCCTCCACAACCCATGTTAAAGCTGAGCAGATATGGTGGCCACCCTAATCCCAGTGTTTGGTAAACAGAAATGGGAACAGTGCATCTCTGGAGCAAACCAGCCTGCTGATTGACCAAACTGATGAGTGATCAAGTTCAGCAAGAGACCCTGCCTCAAGAAATCAAGAAAAGAACAAAGAAGTACACTCAGTCTTTGGTCTACACACACATATATGCACATGCACACATATACATGCACATTAGTTTAAAAATTAAACTATAAACAAAGAAGGCTACATGTGCTTCTATGTCAGTAAGGATTAATTGGTAGATACCTTTCCAAGTGAGAATTCTGAAATTTAATGTTCTGTCCAAAATAGTCATCAAGCCTGAGCCTTCTTTATGTTATAGTATATAAATTAAATATAAAAACACTTACTTGTTGTCCTTGTAAACCCTGAGGTCCCCTTGGGCCAACTGGACCCTTAAAAATAAGTGGAAAAAAGTTATATAATATACATATATATGTCATATTGTATTTATTTTTACTTTATAGATTTATTTTATTTGGGGTATATGAGTGTTTTGCTCATATGTTTGCTTGTGCACCACATGTTTCCCTCGTGTTCTTGAATGGCATACAAGAATATTGTATCCTCTGGAACTGGACTTATAGATAGTTGTAAGCCATCATGAGGGTACTGAGAATCAAACCTGGGATTTCCGAGACAACGGGTGCTCTTACTATCTAAGCCATCTCTTCAGCACCTCAATGTACATTTTTAAAATGCTAAATGTGTTTTAAAACCTGGAAAGTGACGACTGGCTAGAGGGCCATAATGACATGCCCAACCTTGCTCTTCTGGGAAGAAAATGGAATCAGAGATTAAATCTGGGTAACAGTTGTGATGATTTCATTGTGAATCCTCTGTGTCATAAGGAGAAATGACCATGCCTGTGCACACCCATTGTCTTTGGGACAGGGGCCTGCACATGTGCAAATGGGGGGTTCTAAGAAAGTAAACCATCTAAAAAAGGAAAAATCTTGGCAGGCACATAGCCCTTGCAGACATCCAGTTTGATGCTTCAGTTCCACAGCTGCCTGACTTAAATAACAAGCTGAGTTAACAGTTTATGAAACCAATGGTCTTTGTTAGGTTATTTACAATATCAGTTTAAAATTATCTTGGCACTGAGTTCTTTGGAACATTTCTTTCTCTCACAACATATATTAAAAGGATAAACAGTCTTCCTTGTCTACACATTAAATGATTCCCTGAAGCACAAGAAACAAGGAGGAGGGAAATGCAGACTTCAGGAAATTTAATTCTGTATGAGGATAACAAAACTTAATGTCAAACCTTGTAAGGTAAAATGAATTTAACTAAAATCGAATTCAATCACATAAAAGCTTCTAAGTTACTTTTAGTTCATTGTGCATGCTAGGTACTGAGAAGGAAAAGGGTCTTTAAAGTGTGGAGGCAGAATAATGGCTGCTTTGGAAGAGAAGAAGATTAATAGGAAAGGACAAACAAGAAAAATTTGAGAATGAACATTATTAAATTCTGTACATGTATAAAAATGAAATTCTATGTACAATTAAAATATGATAATAAAACATTAATTTTAAGTAAAAACTTTAAAAATAAATAAAAATTTGATAAGATGCAGATATATATATATATGTAGTTTAAACTTTAAATATATTAATCTGATATCTCAGAAAATTACTACAAACCAACCAGTTAATAATGCCACTGGTAATTTAGAAAACGCAAATATCATGTTTGAGGTATCCTAAAGCTGACCTTAAGGATGAAAAGAGGAGTGAGAATCTACAAGATGTGACTTTACTTCTTATTGTATGAAATTTTATGAACATGAAACAATTATCAAAAGGCATGGGAGAGTTGATTTGAAAACTGTTAACTTTTTCTCAGAGTCTAGAATTCTTCAAATAGCCAATTTAAGAATTAACCTGGGGAGATGGAAAATTCAAGAGGACAGAGAAAAAAGAGGACTAGCCAGGGAAGCAGAGTTGTTGGAACAAAACAGCCAATGCATGTTAGGTCAGTAGGAACTCATTAAAATGGAAATCTATGGAAAATTTCTGCCAAGTCAGTGTTTCCAATCAGCTCAATATAATATAATAAATATACTTTTAGACTATAAGGGAATAATAGTCTTTGTTTGATGGTGGTAGTTATGTCTTGTACTTTCTCAAGTACTAAATGTAATATGTAGACAGAGTTTACTGATGTTCACAAATGATTAGCATGGGTATAAACGGAACATCACTGGGCTTTTAAACTGCACACTTGCTAAATAAATTAAAGGTGTTGATAAATGTGTTTTAAAATATTTTAATTTTTTGTATTATAAAGTTTGTGTGTGTATGTATACCTGTATGTTTTGTATGTATCTGGGTATGTGTATATATGTGTTAACTTGTATGTATGTAAAAGCGAGTATATATGTCTTTCTCTGGGTTAGTGTGTATGTGTCATGGTGTGTTTCTCTCTGTGTTTTTCTTTGTGTGTGATTGTGTATATTCCTATGTGCATATATGTCTCTCTGCATGTATTCAAGTACTCATGCACAGGTGTACACATGTATGGGTATGCGCATGTGCATGTGAGTATGTCTGCATGTGTGAGTGTGTTTGTGTGGGGGGGGGTGTATGTATGTGCCATGTTGCATATATGGAAGTCAGAAGTGTCTGCACTCTTTTATCATATATTTTTTGGGGGTAGATCTCAAATCAGCAGTCTTGGCAGCACTGGGTGAGTCACCTCTTTGGCCTTTAACTAGCTAACTTAGTCTTCTTTCAACAAATATTTTATCAGTAACTTTTATGCTTACCACAGAGCCAGGCATGAGTCCTACTTGACTTCCAAGTCCAGATTTTTCATCCAACCCAGCCATCTGAGCTGAAAAGGGCTGTAAAATAAAGTGTTGACATAGTTTTCACTAAAGAAGATGTTTCACTAAAGAAGATGTGCATTGACCTGCTTTTAATAGTGAGAAATGTGCTTGCTCTGCCAGTCTCAGATTAGATTATCCTAAAAGCCATTCTAAACAGTTGTATATAGCACATGAAAAAAATAGCTGTTTTTCATTGTGTGTGGTTTTGATAGACCATTCTCCTCCACAGCATTTTGTAAATATACTGTTTCAAAAAAGAACTGTTGCAATGGAGTATATGACATGAACCAAGTTACCAGCTATATTATCTGGCTTGTTCCCTTCTCCGGAACATGCTAATAACAGAACAAAGCTTAACAATGTATTTTAAATATTTATCCTAAAGATGCCAGATTACATTTTAAGTATATGGTATTCTTTATTTATTGATGGAAAGTAGCCAAAAAATGATTTAATTTAAATTGACAAAAATTTCATAATTTCAATCAATTTCTGCTTTCTCCAAGAATTAGAACCAGTTTTAACTATTTTCTATGACATTTAAAATACTCAGCAAATAGTGATATTTTTACTTCTTCCTTTCAGATTTGCATCCATAGGGGGAAATTTTCCTGAACAGAACACCAGTGGCTTGAGCTCTAAGACTAAAGATTAAGAAATGGGACTTAATGACATTGCAAAGTTTCTGTAAGGCTAAGGACACTGTCAAGAAAACAAAATGGCAGCCAACAGATTGGGAAAAGATCTTTACCAACCCCACACTTGATAAAGGTCTAATATCCAATATATACTAAGAACTCAAGAAGTTAGATGCCACAGAATCAAAAAAGTCATATTAAAAAATGGGGTACAGAGCTAAACAAAAAATTCTCAACTGAAGAGTATTGAATGGCTGAGAAGCATCCAAGGAAGTGCTCACATCCCATTCATCAGGGAAATGCAAATCAAAACAACCCTGAGATTCCACCTCACACCAACCAGAATGGCTAAGGTCAAAACCTCAGATGACAGCAGATGCTGGTGAAGATGCAGAGAAAGACGGACACTTCTCCACTGTTGGTGGGGTTGTAAGCTGGTACAACCACTCTGGAAATCAGTCTGGCGGTTCCTCAGAAAATTGGACATAGTCCTACCTGAAGACCCAGTTATCCCACTTCTGGGCATACACACCAGAAATGCTCTAACATACAATGAGGACACATATACCACAATGTTCATAGCAACCCTATTTATAATAGCCAGAAGCTGAAAAGAACCCAGTTGTCCTTCAGTATATGAATGGATACAAAATTGTGGTATATTTACACAATGGAGTACTCAGCTATTAGAAACAATGACTTTATGAAATTCCTAGGAAAATGGATGCATCTAGAAAATATCATCCTGAGTAAAGTAACTCAGTCACAAAAGAGCAGACATAATATGCACTCACTGATAATTGGATACTAGCCCCAGAAAGCTCTGAATACTTCAAAAACAACTCACAGGTCATATGAAGCTCAAGAATAACAAAGGCCAAATTGTGAAAGCCTCAGTCATTCTCAGGAAAATAATAAGTGTATAGCACGCTTTCAGAGTGTGGTACTCCTGGACCTTAAATCATTAAGAATCCAAGATCTAAGAATATAGCCTTGTGGAAATTTTTGGTATTCAAAGGTTATTATGTTTAATTTATACACACTTGACTGTTTTTATGTTCTGTTCTGTTCTACATTTACTTTATGCTTATGGTAACTAGTGGGATTTAAATGCGTGCTATGAAACCTCTAAAAGAATTGCCAAAATGCCTTTAAAAATCTCTACATGTATCTCTCTTCCTTAAAATTTGTACCAAAAAAATTGTACCAAAAAAATCATCAAAAAAATACTCTGGCATTTAAACTGACCAAAATTGTTCATCTATATTTCAGCAGTTTTATTAATTTCCAGATTATAGTAGGAAAATATTTGTATTGTTCAAAAATTAAACTGACCATTCTTCAGTTAGAAGTAAATGCATGAACAGTTGTAAAACACTAATAATTTTTAGACCCCATAAGGTCACTTGTACTATGTAATATACTCCTAAGTAACCTATGCAGCCACCAAGAGTTCAACTGAGTAAACAGAACAAAGCATTTTATTTAATTAAAGTAGGATTAAAATTAAGGAATATTTGTAATCCAGTTATGGTTTTGCTGTGTCTCTCCCAACACATCCAAAAGGCTTATGTTAAAACTGTGGTCCCTTACTTGCGCAGCTATGTTCATGGCAGCTTTATTGAAACTAACCAGAAACTGGAAACAACTTAGATGTCCCTCAACTGGAGAATGGAGAAAGAAAATGTGGTATATCTATGCACTGGAATACTATTCAGCTATTTAAAACAAAGACATTATGAATTTTGTAGGTAAATTGATGGAACTTGAAAATATCATCCTGAGGGAGGTATGCCAGACCCAAAAGAACATGCATGGTATATACTCACTGATGAGTAGATATTAGCCACAAAATACAGGTTACCCACACTCCACTCCATACACCCAAAGAAGCTAAACAAGAAAGAAGGCCCAAGTAAGAAAGCTTGATTCTCACTTAGAAGGGGTAGTAGAATAGTCATAGGAGGTAGATAGAGGGAGGGGACTGGGTGGAAGGGAGGATGGGAAGGAGAATGGGGTAGTTTCAGAATCAAGTATGGAAAAGGACAGGAGAGAAAGCCAAATGGCCATAAGAATAAACGAAAATCTGCAACTGGCAGGGGTAGAGGGCATCTCAAAAATAAATAAATATAAAAAAATAAACTCTTGGTCACAACTGCAATGTTCACAGGTGGACTATTGTCCATAGAACTTCCTAATCAATAAATGCACCCATTGATGAACAAACACAAGTGAGGTCTAGTTGAATAAAATTAGTCATTAGAAGCATGTTCTTGGTACCTATGTCTTTTCCCAAACACTTCCCTTTCTTTCTCTTCTTCCTAGCCATGGAGAAGGGAAATATTTGACCTCCCAACATTGGGCCATAATGCTCTGCCCCAGCACAGACCTAGAAACAATGGGGCCAGCAACCATGGATGGAAACTTCTCACACTATGAACTAAAACAAATCTTTTCTTGTTTAAACTGTTTCTTGTCAAAATTTGTCATGGTAACAACAAGGTTTACCCCAAGAATCTGTTCAACATTCTGCTCTTTTTATCATCATAGACAGAATATCTCTCCCAGGAGGATATAGGCTTGATTTGTCAGTGTTTTGCTGTCTGGGAAACAGCAGGACAAAAATGAATGATCTTTAGCTCATTGTGTGGACAGTGCAGTGGTCAACCAGAGGGGGGAAAAAGGTTTGGGGTAAAAACAAATAAGTTGATACAAGCCTTCAGACTGTGTTTTCCTAACAATATACCATGAATTTATCAGTTTCCCTGATAAATCTGCATTTACTACTCAGGTATTGGAGTAAGCCACCAACCTCAGAACTGATACAGTTTAATACTATAAGAATGAAGGATTTGCATGTAACTTATTGTTAAACTAACCAGATCACACAACTCACCCTGTTCATGCCATCAGGTCCTGGGTGAGAAGGGTGACCAGGAGGCCCTGGAGCACCTGGCTGACCAGGAACACCTGGCTCTCCATCAATTCCCTGAGGACCACGAGGACCCTAGGAAAGAAAACCCATGGTCATTAGAACAGCCTTAAAATGTGTCATTAGTAGAAAGCAAATGCACTCAATTTTAGATGGCAATCATGATAATTACAACAGACAGTCTAAACACTGTCAGTTTCAATGCTGGCCAGAGCTTCTGCTATGGAGACAGTCTTGGTAAAAATTTTACTTGAAGTATATTTCTTAGAAGTAGAAATCTTAAAATAATTAAAAAATCATTTCACCTTAGCAGAATTTAGAATGGGCTTTGTTTGGTGAGATTTTAATGCTTATATAAATTTTAAAACAGGTTCTAAATTCACTTGTCTGTCTTGTTACAACTTGTTACAGTTAACTATGAAAGAGCCTGCTTAACCTAAGCCCATCCTATTATATTCGAAAATGTAAAGGACCTCAGTAGAATCTGAAGGTCTATTTCATCTTCCAAAGTGCACAAGATTTACAGAATATCTGGTGTATGGTTCTCATCCAATACTGTGGATAACATTTGCACATTTCACTCTTCTATACTTTAAGTCTGGCACATTTTATTTTCCTTCCCACCCAAGTTATCAACCAGACCAATGAGAATTCAAGGCATTGTGATTCAGTAGAATCTAGTTCTCAGAAGAGTGAGCAACAAGCCTTACTGCTAGGCTCCTAATTCACATTCTTAGGACAGCTTGGAAAATAGCCACATTCTCAAGTATGAAGTATGAAGCTACATCTTCCCGCTTCATTCTCATCAGGCATGTGTGTGCGTGTGTGCATGCTTGTGTGTGTGTGTATGTGTGTGTGTGTGTATAAGTGCACATGTGTATGTGTCTGTATGTATGCATGTGCATGAGTGTGTGTCTTCATGGATGTGTGTGCATGAGTGTGTATCTTCATGTATGCATGTGCGTGTGCATGCATGTTAATCTGAAAAGTCTTAATAAACTCTGATAGGAAAGAGAAGAACACAGAAGTTACCAGATAATTTCACTTTTATAAATAAACATGGAGATTAAATAAAATGGTATGGTGCTGGTTAAAAAAATGTAAGCTTCCAGTTCTTAGTCAAGAGAGTAGCTCTTATTGGACCACAGTCAGCAATTCAAATCAGGACCAATAGTGCAGGTGAAAAGGCAGGGACAAAACGAAAAAGCAGCTTAATCATACTTTGCTATATTTAAGCATCCATGTCTTGTAGTAGTTGACCAAAAAGCAACATTTATGTTTTTGGATTAAGGTAGAAAAGTTAGTCTAGAAAACTCAAAACATAATTTCTTGAAAAACATTCTTATATTTTAAAAAATCAACCTCCTTCTTGATCCTAAACCGCTGAAAATTCGCTAAACTCTTTCTGTATACATAAGCAAACTAATTCCAGATATTGACTCAAGCTCCTATATCACAGTGTGAGGACACCTTTTACTTCTGTACCAGAGCAATGGAGTAGTACTTAAGCTTATTCAACTAATTAAACTTCTGCCCTAATTAAACTACTAAATAATAACTGATATTATACTAAAAGGTAACAGAAATAAAATGTTAACTCCAAAGCCATTTCTAAAATAAACATAAAACTATATTTATTTTATATGTGAACAGAAAGAGATCAGGTTAGTTTAAGTCTCTAAACTGATAACATATTCATCGGTGAAGATGGATCAGACACCAAGATGGGTCTGATTTGGTCTCTTTTGTAATCTCTTAGAATTGCCTTTAAATATACATTGTGTATTAGTCTAACACCCTTTGAAATTTTAATTAATAAATGTTTATGAAATTTTTCTCAAACAAAAAAATATAAACAATTTAATGAGAATATGAAAAACATGTAGACATTTCACTGATAAAAATAAAAATAAAAATGAACTCATTGGGAATAAATTAAAATAAATTTTATATTTTCAGTTAAACTTAATCATATAAATTTTGTGTTAAGGTAAGCAAATGTTCTGTGTATCCTCATTTTTTTCCATTCTCCAGAATACTCTCAGGCAGCACACTGCATAAAAGTACTTGTGGATGGCCACTAGGTGGCAAACTATAAACGTTCACGTGAAGAAAAGCTATATACGAGAACTTCTGTGCCATAGGTTAGCAGTTTGATGCATAAACACATGTACACATGATCATTCAACATGTACATTATGGAATGTTATAGCTGCAATAACTTGTGTATGTTTTGCTGTACATATGATTCCTTAGGTGTCACATGCAGTTTGTATTTAACATACGATGAATGTTCATCTCTAGATAAGTGCTTAGTTTGTCAATATGAAGTGACCTAGATAATAACGTACTCTAAACAAAAAACCTTTGAGTGTGAGGCAACTTGAACAATACACTCTAAACTGGGAACTTTTGATGAGAGAATTGAGGTGGTCACTAGCTTCATGAGTCTCTATCAAATTAGTACTTCTCAATCCAGTACAATGTGCCTTGATTTGGCAGCATGGAGTTGTTTTTTATTTGCAAGAAAATAAAAATGAGGTTAGAAGAAAAATGAGGTTTGCTACTGGAATCTGATATGTAGAGCTGACAACAATCCCACAACATAAAATGTTATCTGGTTAGAGACCTTTATAGTATTGAGATTGAGAAACCACACAATGCATGATGTAAATAATCTGTATTATTTGATAGTAATAGAAACTGGAATGACTTATATAGCACTCCTTATTGTGAAAGTGAATACCTCAATACAGAAAACATCTCCAAGAAGTATAGTATTCTGAATCAAAATTGTCTACCTATTTGTATTCTGTGGTATGCTTGTAGCTAGATATTAGTGATAATATTTATATCAAGGCAATCAGCAAAATTACAAATCAGAAGAAATTAATTAAGGAATATGAATTACTAAGCTGTCATCACATATCCAACTACTGCTAGGACAATAAGAGGAATGTATTCATATACAAAATGGGGTAGGAAAGATTGTAGGAGCTAGAGGGGTCAAGGACACCAGGAGAACAGAGTCCACAGAATAAACCAAACAGGGTTCACAAGGGTTTAAAGAATCTAAAGCAGCAACCACCACAGAGCCTTAATGTCTGCACTGGGGCATCTGCATATATGCTGTGGTTGTTTAACTGGGGTATTCTGTTGTTCTTGGACTCTTAACAGTGAGAGTGGGGAGATCTGGCTCTTTTGCCTGATTGTAGGGACTTTTTCCTCCTAGTGGGTTGCACCATAGAGCCATGGTATGAGGGATTATGCCTAGTCTTATTGCAGTTTTTATGCTGTGTTCAGTTGATATCACTGGGAGGCCTACTCTTTTCTGAAGTAAACAGAGGAGGATTTTGGAAGGCAGGGGAGTTGAAAGGAGAGAAGGAAGAGGAGAAGGAAGAAGAAGAAGAGGAAGAGGAGGAGGAGGAGGAAGAGGAAGAAGAAGAAAAAGAAAAAGAAGGAGGGAAGGAAGGAAGGAGAAGGAGGAGAAAAAGAAGGAGAAGGTGAAGGAGGAGGAGAAGCGGCCACCTACCATCATATTTGTCCTATGCTTTTTTAAATAGCTACTCTCCATTATTTTTATACCCACACACAGAATTATATCTGATCAACATTCTCTACCATGGGACTATATAGAAAACAACTACCTCACTATGAACAAAAAATATGGAAAAGGGGGCTGTGGATTAGACTCATTATTTTCTAACCAGGAATTCTGAATCTGCAATCAATATTTCTATAGCAACTTCCATGTTTACATTGGACAGTGTCGTCAAATATATATAATGTACAAGTACAGTGGTAAAATACAGTTTCTGTGTATTAACCCAGACTCCACCCAATATAATTTAATTTCTGCCTGTCATGTTCATCTCTAGTGACACCTGAAGAGCTCAAAGCTTTTAAACTACTAATACTATGAAGTAGCTCAATGGGACAGCAGTGGAGAATGTAGCAAAAAGAAAGAATATATTTTCTTTCACCACAAATGGTCCCAACTTGCTAGGGGGCACTACAAATTCCATTTTACAAAGTGCCATTGTAGACGTGTTCTGTTCTTGTTGAAAATGTAAATGCTTTTTAAGAAAAATAGCAAGGGTCCATAACAGTGAGCCCTAAAAAATATTCTATTCATGTAAGTCCTGCATTGCCCCCTTGATTATCTATTTCTTCCACTTACATATTGACAAAAACATATTTAAACACCTAAACTTCCATTGAGAATTAATTTTAGGAGCCACAATTAGAGATAAATATTAAATGACACAAAGTTTTTCTAATCTAAATATGGTATAATAATAGCCAAGAAATTTAATCCAGTCATTAAAAATATAAAATACCTTAGATTTTAGAGGGAAATGTAAGAAAAATATAATTATAGGAAGAAAATAATATAGCTTGTATGTAAGTAGATAATGAGTCTATACATTGACTGGATGATATTATGCTTTGGCTCTCTGTAGCAGCTCTATCTTAAAGAGAAGATAATTCTTCCTAGGCAATAAATTTTCTGTGTAACTATATGAAAGTAAATTTTACTCATTAATAATGTATTTTTCTCTATCTAGTTGGTAATTTTCATGGTTAACTTAAAGTCATAGAGTTGAGATTTACCTTGACTACACATTCTTCTCATTGATAACTTCTGACCTCACCACAATATATTTGCCATTTCTTTGGTCAGATTGACTTTACTTTGACTTTATAAAGAATAAGTGATTGCAATTATGCTATCTCTGTAGAAAACAGTGCGCAATCATTTTTGTGCAGTAAGTACCTCTGAATTTGGACAAATGTAAGATCATTTCATGATTATATTTTTTGTGGAATTTATTGTAACAGTGCCTCAAAGCACAAAGTTCAAATCAGCTCATTTGATGCACATTGAGGACCCTGGGGGAGTACAGCTGCCAACTTACAGGTCTTCCTTTGGGGCCTCGGTCCCCTCTTGGTCCTTGTGATCCTGGAGGGCCCTAGAACATAAATTAGGATTATGAACATAAACATTTATGAATGATTTTTCTAAGGATCCAATTGATACAAGAACATTGACACAGAAACATCACATTCTCAATTTAAAACAGTAGAAGACTGGACAACAAAGACTGCATGTGAATGTTCTATACACTAAGTGCTTTCTTAGTTATTAGGGTAACTAGTAATTGTGAATTTTTAAGCACCTTTTTTCAGACTTCTCTCAGTGTAAATCCTTAGCAGTTAAGATCTAGGCACACACAGAAAAAAAGAGTTTGGGTGTGGATATTCACATAAAAGTGTGGACCCTAAATTATGCATTGTCTGGTTAAATGTGAGCATTCAAACAGGTGCACAATGTTTCAGGTCAATCATCACTGGTCTGCCTGCTGCTGTCAGTTTACTGTCACTTCATGTATGTATATTCACTAGGTGACTTAATGTATTATTTTTACTGCATATACATACACACAAATATAATCTACTTATAATGTCTCAAATTATAATTGCCACAGTTTCTGTTCTACTTATAAATATTTTATTTCAAAATTATTATTCGATCCAACAAACAGCATTATTCCTGTTGTTTTATTTGATTTTGTTTTAAGCTGTTTTATAGACTAGCCCTGAGACTCCTTGGCTTTAAAGCATCCTCTTCCCTCAGCCCCCTGAAAAGCAGGAACTATGTGTCTTGGTGCAATGTCTTGCTCAACAACACTGTGTAAAAGCAGAAACTTACAATGGACTGAAATGAGTCTGTTAGTGCTACGTTAGTATTTCATTGCAAAAGATCTGATGGGCTTTTGAGACTTAAATAGTGTGTATGTAAGCATGCATTATTTGTTAGTTACCTAAAAATGCTGTTGATAGTTCAAGTTCAAAATAATTCACCTTCATGCAAAGCCAGAAATCTCTCATGCAAGCATATAACTTCTCAAATTCTATTGCAGTGTATTATTTAAGTAAATAAGTCTCTACTAATCAATCATCACACAAATATGCTCTCATTTAAAGAACAAAATCAACATGAAATTAACAATGTAAACATAGTTCCTTTTGCCAACAACAACAAAAAAAACCTAATGCATAAAAAAAATAAAGTTTATCAACTTCAGGATGAAACTGACCCTTGTGTACCATTGTGTATACAAAAACTTTTTGTATTGTTTCAAAATAAAAAGTCTAAATCTAAAGATGGTTTGAAGTAAAACACTTTGACACACTATTCTGTGTCCTACTGTTTTCCCATGTATGCCTTGTCAACAAAGATGCTCAGTATTTACAACAAATAATGGAGAAAAATACTTACTGCAGGTCCTGGACGACCACGTATGCCCGTTACCTAAACACCAAACAAGGAAATTATAAAGGCAAAGTTTTACAGAAAGACTTGGAAAACTCAGTAGTTGATGAATATAAACAAAATCACAGCAGTAGTCTGATGAATATAAACAAAGTCACAGCAGAATCTTTTTAAAGAATAAACATGTTCTAAACCAGTTGTACTCCCCTGCCTTATGAGCTAAACAGTCACCTAGTTTGAGCTCTAATATAGGAATGTAGTATTTACAATGGAGATTGATACATCGACACCAAAGACAAGGGTACTGGACCCAGAGTTTAAGCATCATGACAACTGTGTGACCTCGAACTGATTATATATTCTTCATGTACTAAGCTTCTTCAAGTGAAAATTTATAGGAAGATTCAAATGCAAATGGTGTGTATGAAATAACCTCATAGAATTATGTGGCTTAATAAATGTCCAATATTTGGAATCTAAGATATATCAAACATAAAAAGGGGAAATTACAGGAAATGTTTACTTTTCAGAAAAACTGAGAAAAAAATGAAATGTAAAGGTAATGTGAAAATATGTGTAATAATGGACTGCGTAGTCTTTTCCCTTAACAGATTGATTAAAAACTGCCATAAAATTTGTGGTTTGAAATGATAGCAATTCCATAAAAGCATGGTGAACCTTCTGGTTATATACAAGGATAAATACACTCTAAGAATTTTGTATTAACAAGGAATCTTAATCAGAATCAAGATACAACACACTTCTAAAATTGTAGAACATTAACTTAAGTACACTAATATTAACTGACAGTATATATACATAAGATGCATTAAATATTATGAAATCATAATTTTGTATTTTTAGTCATATGACTATAAAATTTAATGTTGTAAAATATTGTCTCAATATTATATTTTATGTTATTCATGTTATATTAAAATTTTTCATTATAAAAGAACTTTTTAGAGAGAAAGCAATAATATACAACTCCTACAGCTATGTCTGTGATATATATATATATATATATATATATATATATATATATATATGTGTGTGTGTGTGTATACATATATAATGTAACATAGAAATACACATATACTTACAACAGGCACTAATCCTGGTTCTCCCTTTTGTCCCTAGGAAGATTGTTTAAAGAAAAGATGTCAATTAGAAAATATAAAGTATTTAGAGAAATAGCATGTCACATTAGGCTATGGAAAACACTGGGAATTTCTAAGAAATGTTAACCTTGAGAACAAAAAGTTAATGTTCAATGATTAATGCATTCAGCCAGATATTATTTGTATATAAAATTTCTACTCAGCTAAAGAACATAAAACAAATCTAGCATAGGAAATGAGAAGAGTTTTGTTTCACTTCATTTTTTACTACATCAATAGCAAAAAACTGACTAGAATTAAAGACAGTCACAGGAAAAGATATAAAGACAGAACATAACTGAAACATCTCCCTAGGGATTCAAATCACAAAGAAAAACCCAGAGGAGAGTACTTACATTTCACACACTTCCTAAGTGACAGGGTTTTTCAGGAATATCAATATTAGTCTGCCACCTGATTCCCTTTAATAGAATTCATAGAAAATGCAAAGAGTGACTGAAGGTAAATATGCTTGTCTCATCTAACCAAAGGATGTGGTTGTTCTAGTTGTGGACTTCCCCAATCTCTGAGGGGAGAGTTGGAAAAAGTGAGCTGCATAGGAAGAGACTGCCAGGCCAGTCTACATGCTTGAGTGCAGGCACAGCAGCTAAAGTAGACATTGGTGGCTTTCAGGTTGAATAGAACTACAGATTTCTGAAGTGTTTTTGTGATTGTGTGGTCTGATGTGTACATTCTCATACACTATTTAGTGTTATCTACCACAGTATTGTCTTCCTGGTATTTTGATCTCCTTAATGTCATCATTGTGTCTACCTATTTTGCTTCCTTGATTATCTTCTTGAAGCCATAATTATTAATGATCTAATATCAATTAACACATTATAAAATGCTCCATTAAGCAACTGGAGAAAGAAGTATGACTTCAACACACACATTCTGAAAGCGAGGTCTGCGGGAGGAATGCATTTACATTTACTTAATTTCTTATCTCACGTATATTATTATTTCACCTAATTATAAAGTCGAATCTGTAGGCAGTAGAGAATTTTGGAAACAAAGGAAATACTCAGAAGACCTTATCTCATTCAACACTCTGGACATAGCCAGGGTTAACTTTCTGACAAATCTCATCATTTTTGTGCACTCTTTTTTATCTATTCAAAGCTGCACTGCTGTATTCCTAAACTGTCACATTAAAAAAAAAATAGAACTAGAGTAAACATCCTTGAATATCGATGAATGGGTGGCATCTGTGATTGATATCATTTCAGAGCACAATTCTGTACAGATAATCTCAGAAAGAATTTTGCATATGAAAAAGGAATCATGTTAAGTAAAACTCACCTTTCTTCCTCTACCTAAAAAAAAAGGGGGAGAAAAGTCATTAATATGGAGAAACAACTATGAAAAACACTCTGTATATATGCTTTCAATAGTCTATGTCCTATGGATGTAGATTTCAACAAACATGTTACCTTCCCAGTATAGCAGAGCTCAAAAACTCTCTGGAATCAATTTCAAAAAAAAAAGTTTATGTATTGAAATATTCTCACATGATCATAATTTTTTTAGAACATTCATACAGATTCTAGTATTGGCAAAACTGTAACACTAGGAGTTTTGTCATGAATTATAGTAAATGAATGTTCCTTGTTGTTTGTAATATTTTAATGTGTTGAGTAATTTATTTCAAATGCAAAACGGTGTGCCCAATGCTGCAATGGATATCTTTTTCATATCCTGTCTTCTGTTCCCTGATCCAGATCCATGTCACAACTATTGCTTTTGTATATAGTATTATAATCTTTTTCATAGGTAAGTAAATAATGAGAGGCATCTTATAATTTTTCCGTATTCTTCTTTTCTGGTCTGCATATAGTTACAGATATTTAAATCATACAAATTGTTGCGTGAAAGTAGTTTTTCTATTTTCAAACCAGAACCCTATCTCATGAATCCAACACAGTCAATTTAGCATAATTATTTCCTTCACAAGAAGTTACTTGGTTTGTTTCTATTTTGTTTTGTTTTGTTTTCTCTTATTACTAAAGACAGTTTTACCCTACTACCAAGCCCAGCTTAACCTTGGTGTGGACAGAGAAACATGGTTCCTGCACCTGGAACAGGATCCGGTGAGAGCCTCCCGAAGCCCACTGCAGCCCCAAAGGGGACAAAGTGACATGGTGCATTGTTTCTGCCCCTGGGACAGGGCCTTGGTGTAAGCCTTCTCCACAAGTGTGGATGGCTGCTATGGGCATAAAACTTGATTGTGTAATGATGTACATACATATTTTCACATTCCTCTGAGGAATGTCCTTTCTGGTGATGTTAATGACTCTGTGAGAATTAGAAACTACAGGAGTCCAGGAATAGAGGGTACATCTGTTTCTGCAAAATGGTAAACACTGGGACCTTCAGGACAGCATTTCAGGCTACGGGAAAGAGCTCTAGATGCATGAGTTCATAAATATATAATTTCTCAACTATGCAACATATAAAGATATAATATGAATTATGAGGAACTTCATAAATCTGAAGGAACAAAGATAGCTACATTAATGAGCCAGCTTGTCAGAAAGATAGAAAGACAGGCTGATTCCTGAGTTTAAAGTCAGTCTGAGACAGAGGAGGTTAAATCCAGGTGTGGTAGAAATGATAATTTCAGGGCAAGGTTCCCACACAACTTGTTTATCCTATGTGCTTGACAAAGGCATATGATCTCTAAATTCTTTTGCAATATTTATATGCTTGCTGTCTCTTAAAAATCAAAGGGCTGGGGTCCTAGGATGCTGATTCATAGACAATCAAAATGAAACCTGAACTAAATAACCGAATTGATATGTAAATAGAAAACTGGCTTTTGGGTTTGTATGAGA
Organism: Micromys minutus; assembly: GCF_963924665.1. Classification (NCBI taxonomy): domain Eukaryota; kingdom Metazoa; phylum Chordata; class Mammalia; order Rodentia; family Muridae; genus Micromys; species Micromys minutus. The sequence continues at coordinate 830,356 of NC_137954.1, forward strand.
TGAGATAGCAGAAAGCCTTAGCAGTTCTTTGGAATTTTCTCCAGTGAGAGCTGAGCTGTCTGATGATCTCTGGAAAACAAACTAGCTCTTCAAGATTTTTTTCTTTCTTTTCTCTAGTGTTTTATATATGTTTTATGTATTTACATTTCAAATGCTATCTCCTTTCCCCCCTCCCATCCTTTCCCCCTCCTTCTGCTTTTATGAAGATGCTCCCACTGCCACCAACCCACTCCCACCTCAACACCCTGAAATTCCCCTACACTGTATTCAGGACCTTCACAGGACCAATGGTTTCTCCTATTGATGGCAGACAATGCTATCCTTTGCTACATATGTGGCTGGAGCCATGGGTCCCACCACGTATACTCTTTGGTTGATGGTTTAGTCCCCAGGAGCTCTGCAGGGGCGGGGGTCTGGTTGATTGATAATGTTGTTATTCCTATGGGGCTGCAAAGTTCTTCAGCTCCTTTAGTCCTTAACAAGATTTCTGACTTGGTTGGAAGATCCGCAGCTTTTCTGACTTTGCTCGCAGATAACCCTTCTCACAGAACCCTTCTTCATGCTGAGGCTGATCCTTGGCAATCTAGCAGGATATTTTGAAGAATGTTAGTAGAAACTATATTGAAGTTAGTGTAATTTGGAATTTTGATGAAATTGTCTTATTATAAATAATGCTATAATGAGTATATATGTATGTGTATGTGTGTGTATATATATATATATATATATATATATACAAATATACTTACAGATGGTCATATGTATGTATGCATACATATGACCATCTGTAAGCATATCTGTAAAGATAAATCTCCTCAAATTCTTTGTGCCAATTGATAGAGACAAAATAAAAATTTGATGTATTATCAATATACCACTTCCTGAGGTTGCAACATATTGTACTACTGCAGTCAGTGAACAAGGTTACCAATACAATAGCCAGTGATACAATGTGCTCACAAGCTATACAATATTGTTCAATGTGTGAGGCAAAACAGTATGACTTAGGTTTTTACTTTGATTTTGAGGGAACTCAACTGGTATTAGACTGAATTTCCTTTAAAATGTATATTATTTCTTCTCCTACATTTTGTTATTGCTACTTAAATTATTTGTAGCTGATATATTGAGTTTTAAATTTGCTTTATTTTTTGCATGTGATTGATTGTTTGGATTTGTTTTTGTTTTCTTGCTGTGTTTGCATACTGGAAAATGTGTCTTCTTTTATCATGACTACAAAAGAGTTCTGTTATCTTTGACAGGAATAGAATTCCCTTTTATCTCATATCAACTCTTTCGGTTTTTCTTTGCTGTAGGTTGTATAACTGTTGTCAATCTAAGATGTTTCTAAGATTATCTATTCTAAAGAATTTTACAGTGTTTAATATTTATCACAAGAATATAATAGGACATTGACGTTTTCAAACTTGCTTTTCTATTATAATGTTGTCACATATGTCTTGTGTGTTTTATCTTATCTGTAAATATCTGTTTCGCTGTAAACGGGGTCCATTTTATTCTCATTATTCATATTGTAACATTTTTACATTTTAATGTTTAAAAATTTATTCTCACATACATTACACCTAAATTGCAGTTTTTCCTTCCTCTCTCCTCCCAGTCTTCTCCCTCACACCTCCCCTATCCCCAAGATTCACTCCTCCAAAGTTTCCCTTCAGAAAAGGACATGTCTTCCAGGATATCAACCAAACATGGCATATCAAGTTGCAATAAAACTAGGCACATCCTCTCACATTCAGGCTGGATGAGGCAACCCAGCAGGTAGAAAAGGATCCCAAAGGTGGGCAATTTTTTACACAGCAAAGCTACATATTTCTACAAGGTAATTTTATATTATGCTGCTTTATAGTAATGTTTCACTTAATTTCTTTAAGTTTACAATGCACAACTTTTTTATAAATGGAAATTTTTAGTCTGTTTTTTGTGGTTGTTTGCTTTTTTGTTTGTTTTATTTTGTTTTTGTTGTTGTTAGTGGTGATTGTAGGGGTTTTTGCTGTTGTTTTTGTTTTATTTGTTTGGTTTTGATTTTTTTAACCTAAAGTGTTTATTGCCTTAAATGAATTTGTCTAAAGTGGCTACCTACTATATGTTACCAGTCATGCAAAATGCACAGAGCCTAAATTATAATTTCTGAATTTATGCTCAATTTGCCCAACTAACAAAATTGTTTGCCCAAGCATTGTCAAAGTTAAGATGGTATGTTCTGCTCCATTATATTAGTGTCTTCCACGGGGACTTTTCAATATTCTGTATGTACTTTGTCTTCTAATGTGTTTAATTCTTCTTGATTTTAATTTATTACTTTTCCCTTTCCATAGATGCCATCTATATCTCTTCTGTAAGTTGGGCACTATGGTCGCATTGTTTAATTCTTGTTTCATTTTTTACAAACTTGTTTTTTCTCCTATTTATTGCATGTTATTCCTGATGAAAACCTTTCTTTCTTAGACACATCTATGACTTTACCAGGTTTTGAGCTGAAGGCACAGCTTAGTACTTAGTACCATTTATGAATATAGAAAGCACCCAGCACTTTAAAAATTTAAGGCTATTCTTGGTTAAATTTGTTAAAGGCAGCGGCTTGGTATACATGAGAACTTGTTAATAAATAAATAAATAAACGAATAAATAAATAAATAAATAAATAAATAAATAAATAAATAAATAAATAAGTTAGCAAAAGAAAAATGTTGTATAATTGGTTAAATATTCTGTTACTTCAGTTTGGTATGGGTTAGTTTTGCCTGGTTTTGATATCTAGTATTTACTTCCTGCTAGCCTTCTGCTCAGTGTATAGTTCAGGCTGACTTTGTACTTGTGATCCTCCTACCTCACTTGCCAAGCCCTAGAATTAAATACAGCTCCAGAAATTTTACCCAATCTGTGGCCACACATATGCTAGTGTGTCCTTGGCCTCATAAAATTAATGGAATTCAGTCACCCTTCTCTGTTGATTTCCTTTTTTCTTTTTATTGCCACCCATTGTCCCTACTTCACTTGAATGAGTTGTACTCCTCTACACTGACCACTAGCAAAAAGTTGTATTATTTTGCTTTCTGACATTTGTTATTTTTAATTGCTATTTTTTACCACCACAGAATTAATGGTATTTATTCCTGGGATTCTATGAAATTATTGCTTTCCGTAGCTTTTGTGCATTATTTTTATCATAATATGACCCAATTTTATTCTACATTATGAATTTAAGTTTAAACAATTATTTTAGATGCAGTTTCTGCTAAATAATACCAAGATGAAAAAACACAAGTTCATGTTTAATATTTCTATGTGTGTACTGTTAAATATTTTTATTATACTTATTGCTATTTTCAATGGAACTAGGAAAATAATAGAAGCTTTGATAATGTCTTGACAATTGTTAGTACAAGGACTGAAGCAAACAACCTAAATGCTTAATGTTGGTCTTCTGTAGTTCATCAAAATATATAAATGATAATATGCCTATATTTTTGATGCATAATCCAAAATATAGTATCAATTAAACACAGACACCTTTTCTTGAAAAAAACTAGTTTTTAAGCCCAGTAACTTGTACCAATCCTTTCTTCAAAAAAAAAAAAAAAAAAAAAAAGATTCTATTTTCTTTTGTTATATGTTCCATATTACACATACCCTAGATTGTTGAAACACTGTAAGAGAAGTTGCTAAAGCAGTAAATTATATTAGAAATAATTATTCCATTCTCTAGAGTGAAACTCGTACCAAAGAAAATAAGCAAATTTTCTGTGTTTCTTGGATATTAAGGAACATAATAGAAAGTCAACTAAATATCATGGATGCACCTTTCATAAACACAATAACAGCAGCAATCTAGAAGGCACAAATCATTCTCTAATTAGATATAACCATCCAAACTAAGATTTTCTGACAATTAAGAGGACAAAAAAATCTATGTCTATTTCTGTTAATGGCCTAAGTAGAGAGAAAAAAAGGTTCCCTACTTACTCCAGGAAGTTCACCACACACACACACACACACACACACACATATATATATATATATACATATTCAAATGATTTCAAAATCCCTGAGGTCATGGAGTTAGTTGCTACAATTGTTCACTTGAGTTGTTAAACTAAAAAAGCAATAGTCATTGGTGCGTTGTTAGCTCTTCTCTGAAACAGCTTTGAGCATTCTTACCGAAACTACTATCTCCACCTCCAGAAGTTTGTGGACACACTGGACAGCACTCCCCAGGGGGTGTTATAGAATTGGCACAGTTGAGCACTTCTTGGCACTCTATCTTGTCACAAAGAATGGCACCATTGTCACAGACACAGATCTGACATGGAGAAGGTTTCCAAATGTCTCTATTTAAATACATCTGACCATTTTGAGTACAGGCTATTTCTTCATCATATTCATCTGAAATAAAGCAAAAAGTTTAAAATTATGAGTGACTGAACATAATAAGGTCTTATAAAGAGCAAATAAAGATTTCCAAATGGAATGGAATATGTAGCCTCAGTAATGTAAACCCTATATGAATAAACTTACTAGAGATTTTATACAACTAAATCCCATGCAAAGAATTTAAGCAGAATCACGTTCTGTCTCTTAGATTAGGTTTCCATTATCCATAACAAACAAGTATGTTGAATATCATATCTATATATTTTATTCTAAACTGTGAAAAAACACAAAATTCATAAAGATAATAAGGGGATTATTTTTACATTGAAATTAATTAAGGGCAGTTAATCTATTTACTGGTTTAAAACTTGTTGCTTAAAAGTGAAATTCTCTACAAAGCCATATAGCTATCTCTTTTACAATTTGGGTGGTCAAGGTTGGGGGGGTCAATAATGTTCAAGCATATTAATGGAGATGAGGTATGTGCTTATTGATCAAATAATGAACACATACTTTTAAAAAATATATCACAATGGAATATCATATGTTTATGTCTATGGATTTTTATATATAATGCTATGTACAATATTTGAAGTTATAGTAACTAATACAATAAAAAACAAATTTATATAAATATATAAATGTTATTAAATATAATTGAGTATATTATGCTACATAATTTTAGTTTTTAACACTTATGTGCTATCAACTACCAATTTAAACTTATTTATTTATAATAAATAAACAATAATAAAATATTATAATAAAATAATCTTAGATACAGTATATTGTTAGATGTATATAATATATGCAATATAAACTAAATAAAATACATCCCTTCTTATCTCCTTGTACAAAGCTCAAGTCCAACTGGGTCAAAAACCTCCACATAAAACCAGGTACACTAAAACTAATAGAACAGAAAGTGGGGAAGAGCTTAGAACACATAGGCACAGGGGAGAATTTCCTGCACAGAACACCAATGGCTTATGCTCTAAGATCAAGAATTGACAAATGGGAACTCATAAAATTGCAAAGCCAAGGACACTCTCAAAAGGACAAAACAGCAACCAAAAGACTGGGAAAAGATCTTTACCAATCCTACATCTGATAGAGGACTAGTATACTTTATATATATAAAACCTCAAGAAGTTAGATTCCAGAGAGTCAAATAATCCTATTAAAAATGGGGTATAGAGCTAAACAAAGAGTTCTCAACAGGGGAATATCTAATGGCTGAGAAGCACCTAAAGAAATACTAAACATCCTTAGTCATCGGGTAAATGCAAATCAAAACAACTCTAAGATTCCACCTCACACCAATCAAAATGGCTAAGATCTAAAACTCAGGTGACAGCAGATGCTGGCAAGGATGTGGAGTAAGAGGAACACTCCTCTACTGTTGGTGGGATTGTAAACTGATACAACCACTCTGGAAATCAGTCTGGCAGTTCCTCAGAAAATTGGACATAGTGCTACTTGAGAACCCAGCTATACCACTCCTGGGCATATACCCAAAAGTAGCTCTAATATCTAACAAAGACACATGCTCAACAATATTCATAGCAGCCTTATTTATAATAGCCAAAAGCTGAAAAGAACCCAGATGTTTTTCAACTGAGGAGTAGATTCAGAGACTCCATTTACACAATGGAGTACTACTTAGTTGTTGAAAACAACAAGTTCATGTAATTCCTAGGCAAATGAATGGAACTTGAAGCTATCATCCTGAGTGAAGTAACCCAGTCACAAAACACTCATGATATGCATTATATATATATATATATATATATATATATATGCATTATGTACATATAAATGGATACTAGCCTCCCCCCTTTAAAAAAAACTGGGATTACTCAAGAAACCATCCACAGAAACTTATGAAGCTCAAAAAGAAGGAAGACCAGAATGTGAATGCCTCAGTCCTTTTTAGAAGGGAGAACAAAACAGGGTAAAAATACAATGTCAAATAGAGGAGCAGGGATTGAAGAAAAGATCTACAGAGACTGCTTCACCTGGAGAACCACTCCATATTCAGCCACCAAACCCAAGCACTATTGCTAATGCCAAGAAGTGTTTACTGGCAGGAACCAGACATTGATGTCTCCTTGCAGGCTCTCCCAGAGTCATATAGATACAGATGAGGATGCTTGCAGCTAAACATCAAACTGAACATGGGGATCCTAATGAAAAAGCTAGAGAAAGAACTGAAAGAGCTGAAAGGTTTGCACCCTCATAGGAGGAACAACATCATCAACAGCCAAGGCACTGAAGTGGAGAGGGTAATTGGGAGAGAGAGCACCTTTATGGAAGCAAGTTTAGGGGGAGGAGGTAGGGGAGTGGGGGAAAGGGTACAACATTTGAAATGTAAATACAGAGAATATCCAATAAAATTGAAGAATAATAATAAATTAAATTAAATAAAAACTTGGGAAGTCAAAAGATGCTGTGTACATTTTCAACTAGATATTATAGAAATATATAAGAACCTCTTCAATAAATGTATTAATCCTATTTCTGAAGTTATTTCTAGAGTGGTTCCCAAAAGGCTTTCTGAACCAGCTCTCTCACTAGTCCATTTGCATTGTTCAGAGCACTTTTGTCTTCATTAGTAAGCTATTTCTATTCTAATCCTAACTTAAAAGCATGTCTTGTTCTATATCATCTCCTATTGACTGCTGGATTTTCAATTAATCTGTAGTGTTTTCTGTGGGTGCTAAATAAACTTATCCTTAAGAAAAAGGAGTAGGAGGACTGGAAAAAAAGACTCACCCTTTCAGTCTGGTGTTAACACAAATAAGAGCAATTTGAGGCTATGTGACCTGAACTCAAAAAGTAAAGTGGGTCACTATATTGCTTTTTCTTTAAATGGCAACACTAAAAGCTAGTTTTACACCAAGATTCATTACTGGTATTTTTCTCCTGAAAATTTATAATTAAATTTAAGATGATATGGATGTGTACTTGGAATGCTTTTAAATAGCAAGGAGATGAAAAACCACATTCACGACCAAACATGCCTTCTCCTCGCCCACACAAGAATTTGTTGCCATCACAGAAGGCTCCGTGAAGGCTCTCTGTTTATGTGTGAAAGATGTATGTCAAGGAAGGAAGGCTACAAAACAGCACCCAGCACCCTTTCTTTCATGTTCTGAGGTGGTAGCTGCATATAGTGTGGCTACTATCCCTTCTGTTTGTATAATGCATTTACTTAAATGAAAATCAGAAGAGGAAACAAAATGGTGATCAGTTTGTTGAAAAGAGTTACAAAATTAATAACATCACCTTATTGTTGTATCAATGCAAAATAAAGTGTGAATTTTCAAATGACATCTTGAGAAATCTAGTTTTTCCCTCAGAACTCTGCTAATCCATTCAGCATCTGGAGTCTAAATTTAAGTTCTAAAAAAACCACACCTATACACAAACACACACACTCAATATCCTACAAATTTTGTACTGCTTACACTTGTTGATACTTATAATTTATTGAGGTCCCAAAAATCTAGAACAGATTGAGATCTGACAATATTTTTAATCTTTTCTAATTTCTGTGATATAATTTTCCATATTTTGACTTCCAAGCTACAGGATTATTTTCCTTCTACTAAATACTCCAGCAGACTGACTCCATTATGAAGTTACCAGCGTAGTCCTAGCATGGGTGTCTAGACAGTGAGATGTATCTGACCACATTTTACTTTAAATCAACACAATTGTCCTATGCTTTGAAAAAAACTTCACAGATTTGCTTTCATATAAATATTTCAAACTTAATTGTCTAAATGCAGTTCTTAATCAATAGATAGCAATGTAAAACAGTGGCAACTTTTAATCATTTTGAAAGGAGTTGAGGATGTCTTTATGAGACATCAAGTAAGCTAGGAGTAGAAGGAATATAAAACTTTAAATTGTGTTAGTTATCGTAAAAGGAAATGGCATAACCAGGGTCTTACTAAGAAATGGAACATAATGCAAGCCTTCAACTTACAGCATCAGGACACACGGCAGGAGGAGAGTGGACTAATGATGCACATCAAACTAGGAGCCCGTGAGTGTATGTGCAAAGTAAATCAAGATTCCATGAGTAGGCTCAATCTTTTCTTAAATGTTTTGGTTGTTTACCATGTTTGACAATAAAAATGTTTTCAAATTTTAAACATAAAACTGGGGCAAACTTGGATATGAGTTTGCTTAGGAAGAACCAAGGCTGGAGGCAGAGACATCAAAAACCAGTGATTCTAATTCTGTACTGCCTTATTTTCTTTCTTTGCTGTACTGAAAGTCATTCTCTCTCTTTTTTTTTTTTTTTTTTTTTTTTTTGAGGAAAAAAATACAAAATTCAAAGTGGTTCTTTCCAAAAACACATTTCCAAGCTGTGTAATAAGTAGTGTTAGTCCTGGCTTATGCTGGCAGTTGGCAACACTCATTTTGTTTGCCAACTGCCTGGAATACATCTGAAGAAACATGGTAGTTTCCCGAATCCTTTAATTTCTTTACCATCTTTCCTCTTTTTCCTTTTCTAAGGGTGAAACAATGGCATACTTCTTTCTGACTCACAAGTATGTGGATCTTGTGTCAGGATCCACAATAGGTGCCTTGGAAGAAGACTGTAGCTTACCATTCTTCAGAATGCCCCAGAAGCCAGGAAGGAGGTTCACAGTAAAACAGGAAGGGAAATTCTGTTGCCAGTAACTACTTTGGCAACAGTAGGATAGTCCATAAATATGTCTCTCCAAGTCCAATTCCATAGCCATTTTTCAAATTTAGATTCAGAATTCTGGATTATATCCCTATAACATTTTCCATCTTTAAAAAAGATGTATTATTTGTATTATTTGTTTAAAAGCTAAATTTTTTACACAGGTGTTAATTTAGAATTTAGTATACACTGAACATTTAGAGGGGCACCAAACATTTGTAATATGATCTCATTTTTTATTCCTGAAAAATCCACTTATATTTGATTTTTTAACCATATGTTTGATTATGTGCATGCAAGATACAAGAGTTATACATACTACTCCAGAGAAATTTTTAGAAAATGGAAAGCTTATAAATTCATATTTTCAAAGAACATTTTTGCTAATAACTTGTTAAATTAAATTGTTCCTTAAATGATATAGTCATGTATTTTATAAAGTACTAATTTATCCCTCCTCTAAGACCTGAATATTAGAGTATGTGGAAAGAAGGGCAGAAAATACATAACAGATGGACAACAGAAGGGCTGCAAAAAGCCATTTTTTAATTCAATAAAACCATTTTATTCATTAATTTCCAACTGTAGTTTTATGCACTAGACATACACTAAACAACACTACCATCAATCAAACAAGCAGGGTAGGGCAAAGCAGGTCACTAGTCTCCTCCTATTTTTGTTGAACTAATATCCCTCAATAGTCTGAGAAAGCAGGAATTGATGTCTTTAGTTCTGTACCTATTGTTGAGCATGACTGGTTCCAGTGGATAGATCCAAAAGCATGGTCATAGACAGCCTTAGTTTATCTTACTGAGTCAGGAAACAAAGCAAGTATGTCTAACTGTGAGAAGATTTATGTAGAGGTGAGAACATGGATAGTGATCAGCATTCATGGCATACATGTTCAAAATTATCCAAGAGTAAAATTAGTTAATTTTTTAAAGTAAAGAAAATGGATTTAAGAAATTCCACATGGAACAATGAGTAAGACGGCCTGGAAGGGAGGAGAAATTTTTATGAAATAGGCATTGAGAAGAGGGAAAGTATTACATAGGTAGAACCAGAAGAGGCCATTTCAATTATATAAAAGAGGTGTTGGGATAATTTGGTAAAAATAATAATTTTCTCAAGCCCCATGAAAACCTAGTAAGTTATAAAGTTAATGTTTGGAAATGCCCTTGCCATTCCTACACTTTATCAGAAAAAACAGACTTATACTTTAGTAAAGAGATAATCTGCATGAAAAAAAATCTGAAATTTAAAATTTAATGTGAAATTTGATTAACTGAAAGAAGTAGAATGAATAATAGACTTGTATGAAGAAAAGATGCTCAAGAGCACACATTAACTTGAACGAAAACAACATAAAGTATGTTAAGTTTTGAAAGGTGTCCCAGGCCCATTTAGTTAGCCACAGATCCCTGTGCTAGGCCAACCAGCCACAAGCCATGAACCAGGTGGATATTCCTCCTGTGTTGATTAGCTACCTCAAGCATAAATAAATTTTCAACTTTCTCAGGAACCTAATGCCTCCGAAAATACACCAGGTTACACAGGTTGCTTGAGAATAATACACCTCAAAACTTTTCTGGTGTATTATTCTCCACAATTAAAATCCTCAGCAAAGTAATGAAAGAAAGAAAGGAAGAGAGAGAGAGAGAGAGAGAGAGAGAGAGAGAGAGAGAGACAGAGACAGAGACAGAGACAGAGACAGAGAGACAGAGACAGAGAGAGACAGAGAGAAAGAAAGAAAGGAAGAAAGAAAGAAAGAAAGAAAGAAAGAAGGAAAGAAATGAAGAAAGATGGATGGATAGACGGAAGGACAGAAGGAGGAAGGAAGGAAGGGAGGGAGGGAAGGAGGAGGGGTTAAAATGATCAGTATTTGAAACTGAAATTGTTATTATAGAAAAGAAAATGGCTATGCTTTCTCCTCACTTCTCAATCCTTAGTGGCCAGGATTCCATCTCCAGGCATATGGTCTATGTAGCCACCAAATGTTCCCATCCTAATATCCGGTGAAATTTCCCCCAGCTTTCCTGAGATCCTGCAGGATATTAATGAGGAAACCAAGTCCATGTCTTGAATAAGTCCTTAGATTTGCATAAATATTGTTAACAATGGACTACATACCAACTATTTTCCTTTTTAGATTTGTTTATTTTAAAAAAAGAAAATGAATTTCCCCCAGAATACTCTGCTTTATTTTACAAAAATTGCTTGTTCATAACAAACAATAACATTGCACTCTGTTTTTTTACAAACTAAGAAAATACTGTTTTTGAAAAGTACAACTTAAAATAAGCCATCAGCTATCTATATTTTAAATTATGAAATATTTGGGTCTTTATTTCCTTTTCTTTTTTTTTTTAAGTCTGAACAAGTCCTAAAATTTCCCATCTATGTTCTGGTGTTTTCTAATGGCTTTACAAAGAAATTTGAAAACTAGCATCCTCCAACAACACAATATTTTACTTGTGCTTGTTAAGTTGGGTGCAATAGATTAACTGGCTTTCAGAAATGGGAACAAAGTAAAATATAGGAAAAAATATGACTGTGGATTTTTTTATAGTATGACAACATGTCCTTTATAAAATCTAAATGCAATTATTTGAATATTTGAATAACAAAAATGACTGGAAGTACTGGAGGCATTAATGGAATAGCAATGGCTAAGAGGTCATTGTCAATTATGAGAGTTTTCATGATCTCAAACGTACTTGGTATGACCAGACTTTATTATCAAATGAGATAAGATGTGCCAGATGTAAAGAGAAGAAGATCTATCTCTAACAATACATGTCTCTGATGCTGTAGAGGTCAGCTTTGAGAGAGGAATATATCAGGAGCATCTGAGTTGGTAAACAAAGGGGTTGACTGAATGGCAGTATTAAGCCCATCTGCATGTACCTAGATTTTTCTCGCAGTTAGGAACACTGGGAAACAGACAAAATCATTCTCTGTATCCATGTCAAACTGCAAGTATACCAAGGCCTGTGTTCAATATTATTCCACTGCAGAGTATGAGTAACCATGCACTGCTTAACATTGTTCTACTTCATATCGTACAACAAAATAAGTGTGTTTATACCCATATGTTCTGGATATAAAGTTTGTGATACTTGAACAGTATATCAAGTAAAGGGTTCTTGAAAAGAACATAGAAGAATATGCAAAATATGGTGAATATACTCTTCAAGTCATGACCTTATGCCATGAACTAGATATAAACTCTAGTATTCACAATTTCCTTAAAAGTCAGATTCTTTTATAGAAATTAAATTTATGCATTTATTTGATATTAAATTTATTGGAAGTTAATTTAATTTAACATCATTGAACTTAAGATTTCATAATAAATGTTAGTTTAAAATGTAAGGTGATAATAAAATAGTCAAGATGTTATTTAAGTATGAGAAAATATGGATTTACACAATAATATTGTGTGTAATGAAAAGTTTTAATTTCAAATTAAATCAGATTCCATTAAAATATTGTTTCTAACTTTCTTTATTAAAACTCCTTCATCTAGTATCTGAAAGATGACTCTGAGGATAAAATGTAGTTGTACAAGCATGACACCTAAGTTCAGATATCTCACATTCATATAGAATTTAGAGCAACACATATCTATTATCCTAGTGCTGAGGAGTTTAGAGTGGATCCTTAGGGATCACTAGCCATTCAGTCTAACTGAGGTCGGGAACTCCAGGTTCAGTGAATGATGCCATCTCTTATAAGGAGAGAGAGTCTAAATTGGATGTCTGCATTGAGTTCCTTCCCTTGGAGCTGGGGGAACACTGTGGAACCCAGGGAAGAAAGATTGTAGGAGTCAGGGGATATAAGACAGCAGGGGAATCCACTGAATGACTCACTGACTCTACTAAACAGGGCTCATATGTCTAAACACAGACTGAACTGACAAGCACATGACCTGCATGGTCTATAGGCATTTATGTTAGGACTGTTAACTTGCTGTTTTGTCGGACTTCTAATAGCAGAAGCAGGTATGTTTCTGACTCTTTTGTCTGCTCTTGGGTCTCGTTTCCTGATGGGCTGTTGTCCAGCCTCAATATGCCTTGAATTATTATATCTTGTTTTGTCCCAATTGGTTGTTATCTCTTGGAGCCTTGTTTTTTTCTGAAGGGAATCAGGAGAAATAAATCTGGGGAAGAGGGGAGCTAAAGAGAGCTGAATGGAGCTGGAAGGGTTGAATAAGGGGTAACTGTTGCCAGGATGTGTATGAAAGGAGAGAAGAATCTATTTTCATTAAAAAAGAAAAAGGAAAAGAAAGACCCTGAGTCACCTAATAAGATAGAGAGCAATGAAAGATGTAACCAGTCAAATTCTGACTTTTATATTATTTGTACAAATGCAATGGACCCAAACATTTATACAAGCAAATACTTAAATAGCATACACTATGCACAGTACACACACACACACACACACACACACACACACACACACACACTACAAAGTTTCATCTCCTCACACATTGCAAAATAACATTATTTTTCCAGGAAATGAGCTAGCCCTTGAAGGACAACATAGAATCATGTACAAAACAATCAACAGAGGAAATCTGTGCATTGGTTCCTAAAACTCAATAAGAACATGTTATTTCTTCTTGTTTTACAAACACACACACACACACACACACACACACATCATATACATATAGTACATCATATACACACAAATATACCATATACATAGACATGTATGTAATAAAGCATCTAAATGAAATAATGAATGTCAAACCTACTAATTCTTGCAAAGGTAGCATTCAAATAAACTATTTTCCAAACCTAGAAGCTAGTGGTACAAATAAAGCTTTTGGGTTAAGGAGGGGGAAATGTTGAAAATATTCTTCATATATGAAACCATAAATTTAACAGTATTTCCAGCATGGTGTGGTTGTTTTGTATGCTATTGGAAAGGCCTTGAATGACTGAGGAAGATTAGGCTTCTTGAGCATTATCTATAGGAACACTACAAGAAATGCTGAAGCAGTTTGTGCATAGAGAATAAATGGCTTTTATTATGCAGCAAATGTTAATAACTATTAGATTTTTCAATTATATACTATATACTAGAGTCTAAATATACTAGAGTCTAAAAATGTATCAATATAATTAAAACAAATATGGTGTCATGAAGAAGGTGTCAAAGTAAAAATTGTAGTACATAATGACAGGAGTCCTGATACAACTAACACAGGCGTGTCCCATACTTCAGCTTATTTATGGCACTATGTGGGAGGATCAGATTAATACTTTTATCAGACTTGCTGCTCAAGTTGAGAAGTGAAAAGAAAGAGTGTTTATTGATAATCCATACATAATTTACTAGGTTAGAAGTAAGGTAGAGAAAGAGAAACTAATAATGAGCAAAATGGTGCCCACCTTCAATCCTAGCACTCAAGAGGCTGAAGCAGGAGTATCTCTGTGAGTTAAAGCCTCATCTGGTCTACATAGTGAATTCTAGGACAACAAGGAATGTCATGAGCCAGAGAGAGGGGCGGTGGGGAGGAGCAGCATTGGGAGGAATTTATATGTAGCATGTTAAGGACAATGATTTCTGATGTGCTTTATCTGGATGCCTCTTCAAAGAGAGTAGGACACTGTCAAGTCAGAATAAGAGAATAAAGAATAGAGAGAGGGCAGATTTACAACTCTAACTGATCCGATTTCAGTATCATTTTGACTGAATAATTAGATAAACCTACATTTTCATGTTCCATTACTTTTTGCTCTGGTCCTGAAAAAAGTACATTTTTTCCTTTGGCAAAAAATATGTTGGTCCTCAGATTACTCTTCATCTTAAACTTAGGCCCAGTATAGCCATCTCTTAAAGTTGTACTACACCTTGAACTGTTATAAAAATAAAAATGGTCTGAAATTTTTCACTCATATTCAACAAATTTAAGCAATTATTATTTAGCACAACATCTCCCAGACCCTTCCTCTCTTGCTCAACCATTCTTATATAAGTAGAGTTGTATCACTTTTTTTTTTTTTTTAAAGAGGGGACTATAAGAATGTACATTTGTACAAAGATAAGGTCATATTACAGTGTATGGGCAGAAATCTGTCCACACAGGACTGGGTTACTATGTCCTGAATGAATCTTGCTTCTTCTACAAAATACTCAAGGATCAAGTCAGGACTAAACAATATTACAAACCTGAATCATTCTTATTTCAAGAGTATAAGTGTGTGGTAGAGGAGTACTATGTTTCTCCATCACAAGAAGAATGTTTTTGAATTAATATATGACAGTAAACAGGCTGCTCTAGCTAAGAACTGGGGCTGTTGATGTCACAATAGTTGATCAACTTGCCCAGAGCAATACACCTGTGTTTAACAGCATCACAAATGGAAATTTCTGAAGTTAATTATACCGTATCTTAACAAGAGGCTTTTAAGCTATGAGGAATCTTCTGTGATTTCTGCAAATGTAACCCATATTTTGCTGATTATAATTTTTAACATAGGTGCTTGTGCATGTGGAATGGGGATGCAGATTCCTCTGTTATCTTTCTGAGTCATGTAAAGGTTCAGGTTATTTTTAAGACCATATATTTATAATCTTTTACTTCCTTAATTCAAACATTTCATTGAAAATCAGTCCCATAAAAATTATATGTGTTTTGTGATTTTAAATACTGTGTATCTCTCAAATTGAAGGTTTTTAATTTCAAGTTTATCCTTGATTTTAACTCCGTGCTTCTCAACCCCAAGTCTCAATCAGAAACAGAGTTGTTTTAATACTAATTCATACCTTTTGCTCTTACTGGTTCTATTTCTGCTTTGAGTTTGGAAAGCTCTGTTTATTAGATACTTCTCTCAAAGTTTGGGTGCAGATGTGGGAATAGTTACTATTGCCCTCACAGTGATGCCTTTTTATTAAATAGAGGAACAAGAAGATTGCCATGACTACATATGACCTTCCTTATTGAGTGCATTTCCTGGCTACTTTGTGACAAAGAGATAAACTCTAAGTGGAAATTTCCATAGGAATGTCTGTGGCTAATAGCTACCACATACTGAATGTTCTAATACCCTTCTAAACTGGAAAAAAAAAAAGCATTTAAAATTAAAAAGCGCCCTTTAATCTCTAGGACCATTCAGTATGTCAGTCAAAAGTATCAAAAGTATGCAAAGGGTCTTGTTTTTATCAGATCAGTAAGCTTCTGTTGTGAATGCAGGTTGCACAGGTCCTCCCAGAATGCTCATGTACTTATATGGTCCTCTAGTGAGTTTTATCACAGGACAGCATTCACAAAGCAATAAGAGAAATCTCAAGAAAAGCATTTCACATAGAGAACCTAATAAGGAAAAACAACTGCCTTATAGAAAACACATGGCTGGAGTTGCCCGCACTGAAAGGCTGTCAGTTAGGCCAAGTCTGTGTTTTCAGATTCTTATTCCATTAGGATTGCTGGACTTTGACCTTAGGAAATTATTTTTACAATTTAAAATTTAAAAAGAAATATTAACTGTGTGGTTTATTTGTTTAAATTTCATACTAATATTTATGGAAGGGGGTGAGGGTATGGCTCAGTTGGTAGTGTTTGCCTAGCCCCGAGTTTAATAATTACCCCATAAAATTGTCATGGAGATACTTGCTTATAAAACCAGTACTCGGAAGGTAAAAACATGAAGATTAAAATCTAGCAAATATAAAGAAATGTGCATTAAGGAATAGTTGGCAGATACCAATTCTCTAGTGTTGTCTAATAAAGAGTAAGTTCCTTCCAAGATATTACCAAATTCCTCCTAACCTGATTTGCCTCTTACACTTGGGAACACAAATGAGAGGGAAAAGAGTGAGATTCTGTGTGTTAATTAACAAATGTATTTAAATATATCAAACAAAATAATTTTAATGTAATTGATAAATAATTACTGAACTTTGGGTTAATTCAGGGGACTGGGGGATTACAAATGTTTATTATAATATTGGTGTTATG
Source organism: Micromys minutus (assembly GCF_963924665.1). NCBI lineage: Eukaryota > Metazoa > Chordata > Mammalia > Rodentia > Muridae > Micromys > Micromys minutus. The sequence continues at coordinate 847,431 of NC_137954.1, forward strand.
CCACCCACTAAAATTCATTCTTGGTTACCATATAGTAACAAGTCTGTCTTAAAAAAAAAAAAAAAAAAAAAAAAAAAAAAAACCTTCTAGATGTACAAACACATGATCAGGCAATCTCATGGTCCCCAAGAAGCCAGAGTAGCCACATATCACATCTAGTTTAATGATAGATAATCATGGCCTAGTTTCTAGAGACCTAAGTAGAAGTTTCCTACCACATCAACATTCCAGAAAAACAGTGTCATTTTGGTACAAACAACTTCATAACATACAAAAAAGAATGAAATGATGAAACTATTCTGGGAAGGATTATACTGTAATTATACACCTTAAAATTATATTAATTAGAGAAAATGAGTGCTGTACCCTTAAAGGAGAAGAAAACCACATTTTTATCTTTGCATTTCAATATTAAGCAAAAGCTATCTTAGTTTTTTAACAGTATAACTGTGCTCAATTTTAACTTCATATAATTAACATTCTTTGAAAATAATAATAGAATTGAAAAACAATGACTGAAAGTAACCAAAGATAATAGGAATAAAAATGCATTTTATATGATTCTAACTCTCCGGTTAATTGCCAAAACAATAAAGCAATGTAGACTGTGCCTAAGTTTCACTGTCAAGGAGCTTTAGAAATAACAACTCAGGAAATACCCAAGTAACTAATTAGAGACAGAGAAGTCCAGGATGGACTGTGTTTGGGTATTAGGGTAAAGAATACTTTGGTAGAAAGTAGAGAAAACACCAGAGAGCACTGACTTTCTCCAAATGTTGACACAGAGATCATTAGCTATTTCTATAGATTGAAATCTCATGGTTGGCGATTTGATTTCATGAATGTCTTTACTTCAGCAAAATGGCAAGTGACAAGACTGAGTCCCCAGATATGCTAGGTAAAATATAAGCTTTAACAGTAAAGTGCCCACTCTGGCATTCCCTTACACTGTGGTATTGAGCCTTGACAGGACCAAAGACCTCTCCTCTCACTGATGACTGATAAGACCATCCTCTGCTATGTATGCATCTGAAGCCATGGTCCCTCCATGGGTACTCTTTGGTTGGTGGTTTAGTCTCTGGGAGCACTGGGGTGTCTGGTTGGTTGATATTGTGCTTCCTGTGGGCCTGCAAACCCTTTCAGCTCCTTCAGTCCTTTTTTTTAACTCCTCAACTATTATCAGTCCAATGGTTGGTTGAGAGCATCCGACTCTGTATTTGTCAGGCCCTGGCAAAGCCTCTCAGGAGACAGCTATATCAGGCACCTGTCAGCATGCACTTCATGGTATCCACAATCTTGTCTGGGTTTCGTGACTGTATATGGAATGGATCTGTGGGTGTGACAGTCTCTGGATGGCCTTTCCTTCAGTCTCTGCTCCACACTTTGTCTCTGTATTTCCTTTTGTGAATATTGTGTTCCTCCTTTTAAGAAGGACAGATACATCCACTCTTTAGTCTTCCAACTTCTTGAGCTTCATGTGGTCTATGAAATGTATCCTGGGTATTCCGAGCTTTTGGGCAAATATCAACTTATCAGTGAGTGCATGCCATGTGCATTCTTTTGTGATTGGGTTACCTCACTCAGGGTGGTATTTTTTATTTTCATCCATTTGCCTAAAATTTCATAAAGTCATTGTTTTTAATAGCTGAGTAGTACTGCATTGTATAAATGTACCTCATTTTCTGTATTCATTACTCTGTTGAAGGACATCTGAATTGTTTTCAGCTTCTGGCTATTATAAATAAGGCTTCTATGAACATAATGGAACATTTGTTCATGTTATATGTTGGAGCTTCTTTTGGGTATATAGCCAGGAGTGGTATAGCTGGGTCCTCAGGTATTACTATGTCTAAGTTTCTGAGGAACCAACCGGTTGGTTTCCAGAGTGGTTGTACCAGCTTGCAATCCCACGAGCAATGTAGGAGTGTTCCTCTTTCTCCACATCCTTACCAGCATCTGCTGTCACCTGAGTTTTTGATCTTGGCTATTCAGACTGGTGTGAGGTGGGATCTCAGGGTTGTTTTGATTAGCATTTCTGTCTTGACTAAGGGTGCTGAACACTTCTTTAGGTGCTTCGCAGCTATTTGATATTTTTCAGTTGAGAATTCTTTGTTTTGCTCTGTGTCCCATTTTTAATAGGATTATTTGATTCTCTGGAGTCTAACTTCTTGAGTTATTTGTATATATTACATATTAGCCCTCTATAGAATGTAGGATTGGTAAAGATATTTTCCCAATCTGTTGGTTGCTGGTTTGTCCTATTGACAGTGCCCTTTGCCTTACAGAAGCTTTGCTAAACAGGCTGAAAAAGAAATTAGAGAAAGGACACCCTTCACAATAATCACAAACACTATAAAATACTTTAGTGTGACTCTTACCAAGCTAGTGAAAGATCTATGTGACAAGATCTTCAAGTCTCTGAAGAAAGAAATCAAAGAAGATCTCAGAAAATTGAAAGATCTCCATGCCATTGGATAGGCAAGATTAATATAGTAAAATTGGCCATTTTGCCAAAAGCAATCTACAGATTCAATGCAATCCCATCAAAATTCCAACTCAATACTTCATAAAGTTGGAAAGAGCAATTTGCAAATTCATTTGGAATAACAAAAAACCCAGGATAGCTGAAACTATTCTCAACAATAAAAGTACTGGGGGAATCACAATCCCCAGCCTCAAGCTGTATTACAGAGCAATCATGATCAAAAACTGTATGATATTTGCATAGAGACTGGCAGGTAGATCAATGGAATAAAATTGAAGGCCCAGAAATGAACTCACACACCTATGGTCACTTAATCTTTGACAAAGAATCTAAAACCATTCATTGGGGAAAAAAGACATCATTTTCAACAAATGGTGCTGGCTCAACTGGAATCCAGCATGTAAAAGAATGCAAATCAATCCATTCTTATCACCTTGTACAAATATCAAGTCCAAGTGGATCACGAACCTCCACATAAAACCTGATACATTGAAACTAATAGAAGAGAAAATGGAGAAGAGCCTTGAACACATGGGTATGAAAGAAAAAATTTTGTACAGAACACTAATGGTTTATGCTTTAAGATCAAGAATCGATAAATGGGACCTCATAAAATTACAAAGTTTCTATAAGGCAAATAGATTGTATTTTATATAAGAAAAAACCCTGCCTTGCTCTGCTCTGACAAATACATGAGCTATTATTCTTTTCTTTGTCATGAAGGTAGGGGATGGGGAATTGATTGGGCTTTCTAATCAAAGTAAAAGAGAGATGTACATGAACTCAGCTCCTCCATTTCAGTGTATGGAGGATATGGTCAGATAGAATCTCCTCAAGCTTCCTAAAATATCAAGAAAAATATATTGAAATTACATACTGACAATCATAGTTTTTCTGTTGATGTGGCAAAATACTAACCAAAAGCAACTTGAGGATAAAAGGATTTATTTTAAGTTTTCCAGTGATAGTCCATCATCCAAGGAAGCCAAAGCAGTCATTCATGGCTAGAGCCTGGCAATGTGAACTGAGCCAAAGACTATAGGTACAGCTGCTTACTAGCTTGCTTTCTTACATAACCATGAATTTCCAGCCCATAGTGGCACTACTTACAGTGACTTGTGCCCTCCCACATCAAACATTAATCAAGAAAATGAGCCACAGACATGCCCAATGGGTCAGTCTGATAATGTTAGGTTCCAGCTTTAAAACTGACTTGAGTTTATGTGAAGTTGATTTAAAAACAAAAACTAATCAGCATACTGACTTGTTTGTCTGGATTCATAAAGTGACTATTTTTTAACATTTTATTCATTCCATTTGTAAAGTTATTAATGCCCATTTGACACTCAGCACCTCATCCTGTCTCTAACCAAGCAATTTTATAGCAGCAATAGTAATTTATAACTGAAGTTCCTGAAATTTCCCCTACAGCAATTTACAATGTAAACATAACCTTTTGACGTCTTGCTAGATGCTACTGTAGTCTATAATTTTAACAGTTCTTTATGAAGTAAATTTACATCCAATAAATGAATTTTTAAAATTATACGTAAAACACCTTTCTGAAATTTGAGAGTTGCAAAACACAAGCCAAAGGTTGATTCAAGGAAAATGAAGTGAAGTCTATTATGAAAATATTTCCAAGTACATCTCTTAAATGTGGATAAAAGAATGGAGATGAGAGAATCGGGGAGAATCTCTTTGGAGCTTTACAAAGGAAATACCTTCTAGTTCCAATCTTATCTTTTTATCTCTATCTCCTCTATGGAGCTCTAGATTCATGCATTCAAAGAAGCATTAGTATCAAAGTTTCAGAAAGTCATCTTTCTACTAAAGACAGTATCTCAGTATCTGTAGGCTGGGACCACAGGATTAGCAGGGAGGGAAGGGGATAGAATATAATGATTATATATTGCATAAAATAAATCTTCAAGTTATTTTCCTGTATTTTTTATTTTTCATTTCAACTTACAATTATGGGTACACTAAAGTAAGAAAAGAAAGAAGGATTGATTTAAATTTTAATTTAAAATACAGTAAATTTAATTCAACTAATCAACCAAATAGAAATTAACATAGATCATCAAACACTATTATCTCAACCCCTACATCCAAAGCCTAGATATTTGAGCAATTTTTATTTATAATTTAAATAGTTTATGGTAAATTATTGCCATACATTCACTTGGGATTTTGTGATTATATCTCAAGGGCTTTGGATGTTTCATGAAGTGGCCAATGCCTCCCCAGTAAAAGAAATACTGTTTCCATTCACAAAAGAGGCAATCTAATGACTTCTGATAATCCTTGCTCCTTGGTTCAAAAATGTTGCTTATGAACAGGTTAATCTCAGCCTTCCTATTGTTTGTTCTTTGCAAATACTAAGGCAAAATCCCAAAGCTTGGGAAATATTCAGGTTAATAAACAAATACATCATAACTGAGCACTCAATATTGGTCTCTTCTTTAATTCTATAAATGACATTAAAACAAAAATAATTAAATTTAAGTGTCTGTTTACAATTAGCATATTTAAAACTTAAATATGGTAAGCATAGTTGGGTTTCACATTATGAATATAATTAACCCTCAAACACAGGCCCAATCATCAGACAACTTACTGACTGTAGCTGAAAGATAATCCCACACCAAATATGTGACAGACCCCAAATGGAAATCAGATATGTTATTATTGTTGAGCGCTTTTCATAAGCACTGAAAATTAACAGATAAATGCATGAATAAACATTCATTCCATGGATGGGTCATGGTCAGGCACACATTATGATAAGCTGTCACTAGATTGGGGCCTACCCAGGTAGAATCCTAATTAAGTTCCAGTTCCTCAGCAGTAAAAGTACAGAAAATTCCTGATTAACTTATTCAGTGTTTATGACTGAATTTTATAAACTAACCTACATTGTGTCTATTCATAGAAAATGGAATTGTAGACGGGAGAACAGAGTAGACAAAACTTATACAGATGACAAGTTTCCAGAGAGTTAACAAAATCTTCTAATGAAAGCAATATAACCATTATATCTGTGTATGTACAATACTCCTTTGTGAATGCAACTGGAAGGGAAGGGGATGGGAGCAGGGTGGGCTAAAGGGATAACATCTCAAATGTAAATACAGAGTATCTCATTTTAAAAAGAAAATAAATAAAAAATAAATATGCATATAAAATTCTAAAAATGGTATATGTATACTGCATCTAGTACGTCATTTTATACCTGTGTATTATATGAATAGACATTTTCTTTTATAGCAATACCTATATATTGACAGCTATAGATTTTGTTATTTTTATAAATATTATATGTACATAAAACCATGTATATGCAAACACGTGAAATTCCATGTTTGTACATTGACATATACAGGGAGACATACACATATATTCTGAAATACACTAACAAAGCATGCACCAATGTGGCAATTGGAGAGAGAAAAAGCCAAGTGTCCAGACTTGACATACACATTTTAATGTTACTTTAAGTATATTTTTTACTTTATTCTATATTTATTTTAACTCTTTAAATTTAACTAAATCCACCCTATTTTGATTATTACAATGTTTTTCCTTCATTATATTGTAAGCTCATTGTCTTGTAATATAATGTTACCTAGTTTCCCAGCAACACTCTGAGAGCTGCCAGCTTGCTTCCCTCCCAGCTGCTCACAATCTAGATTTTATTTTGCATTTTATTTGCATTTTATTATTGATGGATCAGATTTTTTTTGTTTTATACTATTTGATAAAGCAGAAGCCAAATGTTAAATAAAACAGCTCATATCTTTAGGATATCAGAAATATTTACTTTGCAATTGGTACCTTTTTCTTAATTCGTGTTTGTTTTTCACTAAAGTTAAATTGACCCACCCTTGGATTGGTGGCTTTGTTGGTTTGTTTTGCAGTATTGAGTACCATCTCTAGGACTCAATGCACTCTGCCAGTTTCTTTCCTTAGCCTTAAGACTAACCAAGCTGACTCTACAAGCAAAACCTCAAACATGAGCCTTTAAATGTGATGAAAGTATGCAAGTTATAAACTCACATCTATCACCAGCCTTTTACAGACTGCAGTAGAATTCAACATATAAAAAATTTATCAAAGAAAATAAAATTCTATTTTATGTAAGAATTATCTTCTAACATTTTAAAATATAGATCATGTAATAACAACATATTTAACTGCTCAAAATCAAGTTTTAAAGATTTACTTTTAATTCAATGTACATGTGTGTGCCATGTCCACATGACTGCAGGTGCCCTTTGAGGCCAGAGGTGTTGGATCCTCTGGAGCTTGTGTAACATATGGTTGTGAGCTGCATGACAAGATTCTGAGAACTAAAATCAGATTCTTTGCAAGAACAGCAACCTCTAAGTCATCTCTCCATCTCTCCAACTTTAACTTTTATATTGGTTCATATTCCTTAGGTTATTTTGAAACAGGGTTAGGAAGGCAGATTTATGAATGTCATTTGAAAATCAAGATTTGGGCAGAAGTAAAATTTTACTAAGCTATGTTTCTTTTGTACTAGAATTTCAAGTAATATTTTAATAGTTTGCACTTCTGTTACTTAAATAAAGACAAAATTCATTAGACAAATGAAATTACTTTTTTCTCTCATTTTCCAAATTTGTTAGTCATGGACTCAAAAGACAATTTTCTTTCTTCTGTACTGGAATAAAAGCAACATGACTTGTGCATCTGTGGCCAGAGTTGACTCCCAGGGAACAGGAGAGTATGAGCTGATTGTGGCATGGGTAGTCAGAATGAAAAACAGTGCTTTGGTGGCCTGCACTAAAGTTGGCACTGCTGATCAGTGCAAGGAAATGGGCAAATAGAGAGAGAATACAGGTACAAGGTTTTCCAGACTTGATGCTTCCTACAGTGTCTAAAAGTGAGTGTTCCATTTGACCTCATTGATGCAATTCAAATTGTTTACAAAGTTTTCTATGAGACAAGCAAAATACATAGGCAGGCATATTCAGCCCATGGCTGGGTAGAAACATTTAACTTCTGGTACATTCTCAAAATATTTTTTCTTATGTGATAATTTGCTTTTGTTTATTCTCTCATCTTAACCACAGTTTCCTTCCTGCATCTTCTCTCTGCAGTCCTCCTCCCATCTCCCTGTCTCTACAATCCACCCCCTTTCCCCTGTTCAAAACATTCTTTCTAACCGATACCTAGTTCTACTGTCTGTTAACATGGTCTGGCTTGCTTCCCTTAGTGATTTCATAGAAAATGCAGTTTAGGTCATCTCACTCTGTCTACTCCCAACATTGTAAGAACTGCACAGTTCATTGAAATAGGCAGCGTATTCAACAAATGGTGCTGGCTCAAATGGCAGTTCACATGCAGAGTAATGCAAATTGACCCATTCTTATCTTATTGTACAAAGCTCAAGTCCAAGTGGGTCAAGGACCTCTACATATAACCAGATACACTGACTCTAAAAGAATAGAAAGTGGGGAAGAGCCTCAAACACACGGGTACAGGGGAAATTTTTCTAAACAGAACACGAATGGCTTATACCCTAAGATCAACAGTTGACAAATCGAACCTCATAAAATTGAAAATTTTCTGTAAGGCAAAGGACACTGTCAATAGAACAAAATGGCATCCCACAGATTGGGAGAAAAAAAAAAAAAAAAAAAAAACCTTTACCAACCCTACATCTGATAGAGGGCTAATATCCAAAATATACAAAGAACTCAAGAAATCAGACTCCAGAGAATCAAAGAACCTTATTAAAAATGGGGTACAGAACTAAACAGAATTCTCAACTGAGGAAATTCCCATGGTTAAGAAGCACTTAAAGAAATGTTCAACATCCTTAGTCATCAGGGAAATGCAAGTCAAAATGATCCTGAGATTCTATCAGTCAGAATGGCTAAGATAAAAAACTCAGGTGACAGCAGATGCTAGCAAGGATGTGAAGAAAGAGGAACACTCCTCCATTGCTTGTGGGATTGCAAGCTGGTACAACCACTCTGGAAATAAACCAGGTGGTTCCTCAGAAAATTAGACATAGTACTACCTGAGAATCCAGTTATACTACTCCTGCATATATACCCAAAAGAAGCTCCAACCTGTAACATGAACAAATGCTCCAATATGTTCATAGCAGCCTTATTTATAATAGCCAGAGCTGAAAACAATCCAGATGTCCCTCAAAAGAGGAAAGGATACAGAAAATGTGGTACTTTTACATAATGGAGTACTAGTCAGCCATTAAAAACAATGCCTTAATGAAATTCTTAGGCAAATGGATGGAACTAGAAAATATCATCCTAAGTGAGGTAACCTAGTCACAAAAGAGCATACATTGTATGTACTCACTGATAAGTGTATATTAGAAAAAATAGCTTAGAATCCCCATGATATAACTTATAGACCATGTGAAGGTAAAGAAGAAGGAAGATCAAAGTGTGTATGCTTCAGTCCTACTTAGAAGGGGGAACAAAATAATCATGGGAGGTAAGAGGTGGGAGGGACTTGGGAGGAAGAGAAGAGGTGGAAAGAAAAAAGGGGGCAGGATCAGGTGTTGGAGGAGACAGGGGAGATGTACAGAGGGTCAGGAGATTGAACAGAGGTGTGTAGCAATGGGGGATGGGGAAATGGGCATAGCCAACAGAAAGTCCCAGAGGCCAGGAAATCAAGAAACTCCCAAGACTCAATGAGATTACATTAGCCAAAATACCCAACAAAGGGAAGAGAGAACCTGTAGAGACCATATCCAGAAATTAGGCATAGCACCCAGTTAAGGGATGGGGCCACCCACAATTCTCAAAATTTTAACCCAGAATTGCTCCTGTCTAAAGAAAATACAGGGACAAAGAGTGAAGCAGAGAGTGAAGGAAAGGCCATCCAGAGACTGTCCCATCTAGGGATCCATCCCATATGCAGACACCAAACCCAGACACGATTGCTGATTTCAACAAGTGCTTGCTGACAGAAACCTATCTCCTGAGAGGCTCTGGCAGGGCCTTACCAATAGAGATGACAACGCTTGCAGCCAACTGTTGGACTGAGTATGGGCACCCCAATAGAGGAGGTAGGAGAAGGACTGAAGGAGCTGAAGGGGTTTGCAACCCCATAGGAGGAACAACAATGTCAATGAGCCAGATCCCCCAGACCTCCCAGGGACTAAATCACCAACCAAAGAGTATATCACAACCATGGAGGAATCCATGACTCCAGCTACATATGTAGCAGAAAATGTTCTTATCTGTGATCAATTGGAGAGGCCCTTCATCCTTTGGAGGCTTGATGCCCCAGCATAAGTGGAATGATATGGTGTTAAGGCAGGAGTAGGTATGCAGTTGGGAGAACACCCTCACAGAAGCAGAGTGGAGGGAGGGTGGAATAGGGAGTTTGAGGAGGGAAAACCAGGAAGAAGGATAATGTTTAAAATGTAAATTTAAAAAATGACCAATATTTTTAAATCTATATTAAGATAATATTGCTAATACTATCATAATAGCCCTTGTTTTATTTATAAGAATGTACTAATAACTCAGTTGACTCATTAGGATTTTTTTTAGTATTTTATTGGATATTCTCTGTATTTACATTTCAAATTTCCATCCACACCCCCCCAGCTCCCATCACCCATCCCTCTCCACTTGCTTCCATGAAGGTGTTCTTTCTCTCAGTCATCCTCTCCACCTCAGTGCCTTGGCATTCCTCTACACTGGGAAACACGCCTTCACTGGGTCAAAGGTCTCTCCTCCCATTAATGCTAGAGAATGCCATCCTCTGCTACATATACTCATTAGGATCTTAAGAAATGGTAATCTTAAAATGTCTAGTGTTATTAATAAATATTCATGAAATATAATGGCTATTATTATTTATTCCATCTCTTTAATTTCCTAAGCAGTATTTGTTCAGATTGGAAACAAACATAAAGTCAACCATATGTGGCACGTATTTTGTCTTAATTGTTTTTCCATTTATTTCAGTGTTTCATGCCACTGACATACAGATATTATTTTACTATAACTCTCCTGAAATCTATCTTAAATGTAGTCATTAAAATTGTCTTCTTAAATGATATATCAGCCATTTCACCATCTCCAAGCCTCAATAACTGTTCTGAAACACATTCTGTTTTAATAACAAATTCATTCTAACTTTGAGATTTGTGTCATTTCCTTGTCTCTGGATATTCACACCTTACAGGCTCTATCTGCTATTCTTTTGCCTTCATTACCCCCCTATTCTCTGGACTATCCATTTTTACCTGAAGACCCAGTTATTCCACTTCTGGGTATATACCACAGAAATGCTCCAACATACAACAAAGACACATGCACCACAATGTTCATAGCAGCCCTATTTATAATAGCCAGAAGCTGGAAAGAACCCAGATGTCCTTCAGTAGATGAATGAATACAAAAACTGAGGTATATTTACACAATGGAGTACTATTCAGCTATCAGAAACAATGACTTTATGAAATTCTTAAGAAAATGGATCCATCTAGAGAATATCATCCTGAGTGAGATAACCCAGTCACAAAAGAACAGACATAATATGCAGTCACTGATAATTGGATACTAACCCAAGAAAGTTCTGAACACCCCAGAAACAATTCACAGACTATATGAAGTTCAAGTAAAACAAAGGCCAAAAAAAAAAAAAGAATAAAAAACCATTATGCTTAATCTTTACACACTAAGAAAATGTTGACTATTTCCAGGTTACATCTTATTTTACATGTACTTTATGCTCATTGTAACTAGTAAGATATTAGTGTATATTATCAAACCTTTAAAAAAATCAAGTACTGACAAAAATGTATTCATATACTTTTATGCAAAAATGCTTAAAATCTGTACATTTATCTCTGTGTTTTAAAATAAAGTTGTTCAATTTTTAAAAAAGATTATTTTCTTGTGCCAGTTCAAAAACCTATATCCACATCATCAAGAACTACTCACATCGTTCTCACAGTGTGGTACATAAAACTCTCAAATGTCTGGCCTCTAGCATGGGGTATGTGGTATTAGCTACCTCACAATCCACCAAGCCCTTCTCCTGCTTCTTCTATCACAGTGGAAAACTGAGGAGAAATGTGTGGAAGTTTGTAAACTCACAGGGATTCACAAGGGCTACTGAGGGCTGACTTCTGATCCAGAGTCTCTTTCCATCTTCTACTTTGAGGCCTAGCTTGAACCTGTGCCAACTGGAGGATGCAGTTCTGGTTTGCTTATTGCTTGTGTGGGGTTTTTGTTTGTTTGTTTTTATTTTGTTGTTTTGTTTTGTTTTGGGTGTTCCTGTCACCTAATTGTCTATGATAAGAGAAAATGACACCACTTCCAAAATTTCTGACTGCAGAATGTTTTAAAGTTTAAAGACATCCATGTTCTCTATTAGAATTAGGCTCCTTAAATGGCATTGACTTTGTATCAGTTCCACAGGTAGGCTCTGAATGCCCATTATATACCTTGCATTGGGACAGCACAACAAAAATAAAAAAAATTCTGTTATCAAGTGAATCACAGTCTGACTAGAGAAGCAAACACAAAGCCAAGGTATGTAAGCCAATGTAAATATTGATGTGGTATAAATCCAGTGATCTAGATAATGAACAAAATCCAGAATACTCTTCACAGCAGAACAGCATTTAAAACTAATTTGGAAAGGGGGTGAAATATAACCAGGCTGCAGCAAAGAATGACATCACAGCAGCATGAAAATTTTCTGCAGAAGATATTTATAGGTGTGATGTGTCCATTCCTGAAATGAACAAAGAGTTCAAGGATGAAATTCCTAAACAATGTGATCCAATTGTGAAGATTAATTTTCTAAGCATTACTGAGGTAGAATTTTGATTCCAATCTGTTTTTCAGATTTTAAAGCAGGAAAAAAAATCAATGCTTGTGTGTATCATCTGCAAAGCAGATGGTTGTAGAACAGGGCGTGGACACCCAAAGGCATTCTTCCCATGCAGAACCCCCTACTGCTGTGATACAACCTTTGGTCTCTAAAAACAGAGAGTATGAAAGTTCTAGGGAGTTTTCTTAGCAATTCAAAAATCAAAACCCAGATAAAAAGGGAAAAAAATAAGCTCTACTAAGAACCTTGGTTTATTAACAAGTGGGTGGTAAATTGATTAGGTTTCCTAGTTAGGTGAACAAATGTATTTTTAAAGAAAAAAGAAGACAAATAAGACTTTTTGTTCTAAATTTTGTGTTAGATAACTGGACTTGTTAATGTTGGTATTGTTTAGAGAAATAGTAGCTGAAATATGTTCTTAGTAGTCAAATTATACTCAGAGTAAATTCAAATAAAATGTACATGCATATGCAACATACATGCATATATATTATATGTATATGCTATATTATACTTGGAGGTTTTTCAAGGAAATAACATAAGACTCGAGATGCAATAACTAGTCTATATATTAAAGTATCCTGAGCCCCAAGCATACTAAACAGCAGGGCTAATGCAGATGAAACATTCTCTATTTGGTTCTGAGTAAGAACAGATGCCTCACATCCTTGGAGAAGAAATTGCATTCTACAGAAGAGGACCTCAGTCCTGCCAAATTAATAAGATAAGAATTTTTACCAGCTCCTGTTGTACATCAGCACACAATTCTCTATTATTATAATGATCCATGCTGAACTGGCACTACTTTGAGTTAAGAAGCACACAGAAACTCTACAACCAGAGTCATCTTCCAAGATGACAAGCTACTTCCTCAATCCCTACATGTTTGGAAAGGTGAAAGTGATGAGTGCTTCCATGCTTACATACAAACTTCATTAATGGGATCTGGCTAAATGAGATAAGATAAAATGTGAGAATATTTGCATTTATACAAGCATTATGGCCTGGCCACTGTCAATTCAAATCAATTCAAGATGCAAGTAAAATAAGTAAGAAATTTCTTAGATTAAGAATTAATAATAATTTATCACTTACCTTTCTTCTCCTTGTTTTTTACATGTTTTTAAAACAGTGCTAAAATATAGTATTATAGTAGAGTTCAGTGTAGTAATGAAACTAATATGACAATATATTAATTCACATAACCCCCAAATATTTGTTAAATATCCACTACAGTTGAACAAACAATATGTAGATATTATATTTAACTTCACACACACAAAATGAAAGCTTTTGAGCACATGTAAATTACTGAAGAGAACTGGCAAATAACAAATTAAAATAATTCATTATTATGTGTCAAAATAGAAGCAAATATGAAAAACATTTCAAAATGTATATTCTATCTGCCCACGGAAGTGTAAATAATAAAAAAATCCACATTATTACTTATATAATCTACTTCATAATTGGAGTTCCAAATCAAATAATTGACAATTACATATTATTTTGATCACACACTGAATCAGAGACCTCATTAATCCATACATCCTATAACCTTATCTGTTACTTATTTCTTATAAAATTTGTATCTATTGTATTGCCTAGGTCAGCACAGAAAATTTAACAATTAGTAGTAGTAGGAAGTAGTGAGTAGAAGAATTGCTTCAGTAGGATTTTTACAATGTAAATTTATTATTTTAAAGGAAAGTATTCACTTTGCACAGATCCATAGACTATAAAAGAAAACTAGTACATGAAGACGAGGGGAGACTGTGAACATGACTAAGATTAGAAATAGTCCTTTCTATGAGACAGATGCAAAAATAAATAAATAAATAAAACTAATTTCAGATCAAATGTCTGCAAGAACAGCTCACTATGAAGAGAAATAAGAATGAAATAGGAAGCTTGCAAATGAAGGGGAAAAGAAAGGCGTCCAATATGTGACTAGTCAGACCCGAGGAGAAATTAAGCAGACCAGAAAACTATTTGTGAAACTATGTTACCAGACATTTCAAAGCCAACAAGAAGATCTTTTAAAATGCCAAACAGAAGAAAGGGATCCAACCAATGGATCCAAAAGCACCCTAAAAGTAAAAATAAAAAAAAAAAGTGAATTTGGTGAATATTCAAAAGATTATTCGTCATTTTTCCTGTCTTAATTTATTTATTTGATAATTTGAGTACTGAAAATTTAGTTTTAGTAGACATTTAAGAAATACTAAATACTAAAAGGACAGAAAGGGGGGGGAAGGACAGGTTCAAAAAAACCCAAAATTCTCCCTTCTCTTTACTCTCTGCACATCTATCCAATGACCTGGTCATGAAGGGCTTCAGTGCTTGGACAGAAATCTTTGGACTCAAATACTGCTAGGCCGTCTTAAAATTCCTCTGGAGAATAAAAATAAAGTTATAAGTAATTACTATCAAAGATGATCCTTGATAGGTAAATGAAGGACTAATAAACTTCTCTATGGACAATATGTTTGTATTCATAAAGAATATACTTCTATAAGTAGGAGAAATTTTTACATATTTAACAAGCTTATTATGATTGGAAAGACCCCGATAAATAATCTCAAAATTTGTAGTCATTCTTGAAGATAGTTGAGGAAGACGCTAGTTTTAATACTAATAGTGAATATTACACACACAGAAACACATATACATAGTATGCATACATATATATAGCAATATATAGAACATAGAAAAATAGAGAATGCAGGTTAGGTTTCTACATTTAAATAAAGAAACAAAAAAATAGATAGGAGCTCAGCAAAACACAAACACAAACCCAAATGAGTGTAAACTTTGGGTGAATCTATACATTAAAATATCAAACTTTGAGCTTGAGAAGTTAAAGAACTCAACAAGAATGTGCTCTAACAAGCCATGAAAGTTATCTCACTAGATGAAGATAACAGATTAAAAAGAAAACATTATAAAGTTTGTAGAGAAAAAAATGTAAAATTCCTAATGATGTCTAAAGTTCTGTCAAAATTTTAAGGTGCTGTCACAAGAAACACAAACTTAGTTAAGAATCACAGGGTATAAATGAGTTAAGAAGTATGTTTAAAAGCCTTTGTCCTAAGTTCTCCTACTGTGATGAAAAACCATGACCAAAGGCAAATTGGGGAGCAAAAGGTTTATTTCATCTTATATTTGCTGGAAGATGTCAGGGCAGGAAATGAATCCGAAGCCATGAGAGAGTGCTACTTACTCACTGG
Organism: Micromys minutus; assembly: GCF_963924665.1. Lineage (NCBI taxonomy): Eukaryota > Metazoa > Chordata > Mammalia > Rodentia > Muridae > Micromys > Micromys minutus. The sequence continues at coordinate 863,004 of NC_137954.1, forward strand.
TTCCTTTAGGCTTATTCATTCTTCTTTCCTTTACACCCAAGACCATCTGCCCGGGATTGTCACAAACCACAGTAGCCTGAGCTTTTCTGAATCAACCATTAAAGGAAGAGTTGGGGCAAGAATTGAGGGCCCAGAAGGAGATAGGAATTCCACACACCGAGCCACCAACCAAAAAGCATATACAGGCTGGACCTAGCTGCAGAGATACGCAGCTTGGTGTTCTTGTGCCTCCTTCAACAACTGCTGTCTCTAAAGCTTTTGTCTGGTTGTGGAATCCTTTCCCTCTGACAGGGCTGCTTTGTCTCACCTCAGTAGGAAAGAATGTACCCAGCCCTGCTGAAACTTAATGTGCCAGTATGGGGGAAGGGAGTGGGAGGGATACCCAGGGGGCCTCCATTCTCTCAGAGGAGAAGGAAGGAGGAAAGATGGAGGAGAGGGACTGTGGGAGCAGGAAGCACAAAGAGAACAGGCAGCAATCAGGATGTAAGGTGAATAAATGAATTAATTAATGGAAAGTGTCCCCACAAACTTGCCTATAAGACAATTCTTTTTTTTTTTTTCTCAGTTATAATCTCCTCTTTCCAGGTATAAGTTTGTGTCAAGTTGACAAAATTCAACCAGGATATTCTGTGCCCACATATTTTATAATCATTTTTTCCTGAAACTTTATTTTTCTACAAAGATGTTTCATTTCAAAAACATGATTCACTATAGAGATCATTAATTCACACAGACTCTAGCCTCAGCCAAAAGCAAAAATTCCTAAAATATAAAAGAAGTTTCTGAGTTTGTTTTAATTCTGATACTATCTCTGATAACAATGCTAATAAAAATTTTGGAAAATGGAATATTATTTCTACAGCCAAAGCCATGTCAAATTTCTTCATATCAAAAAAAGAAAACAGTTTGAACTTGACCTGGGTCAGGCAGAAGCTACTCTGGCTTTAACCAGAGATGCTGCTCCTTCCAGAAAATAGATGTAAATGCAAAGATCCATGGCTGTACAGACATTAAAAAATGAACTGAGAGAATAGCTCTAAATGAGACATTTATAACACCCCTTTGAGGCACACAGAATATTATGGAAGAAAATGTACAAGCTAGAGGGTGGGAAGAAAAACTGAGCAGTACCATTTTCTAAGTCTGACACAGGTATGGCAACCACAGACTTACATCTTTGTCTGTCCTGGGGCTTGTGCCAGAGAAGTTAGTTCCTCCTAACAGTAGGCTAAATGGAATTATGAGGCTGATCTATTGTTAACAGATATTGATATTGATAATGGATGCTGGGAGACTGAGAGTCATAGTATACATATGCACTTTTGAGCCTGTCAGGCTCTAATGGTTAGTTCCAAACTCAGGATTCACAAGGACAGCCCTAATTAAACTCTGGCACTCTAAAGAAAACCAAAGTTAGTAAACTGTGCAAAGACATTTGGAGGTAAGAAGGAGATGTGTTTGAAGTAGGAAGAAAACAGGAGAGGGCATATGGGAGAGTGACCACAATACATAATGTATACAAAGAAACTTGGATAAAAAGCAGAAGTTACAGAAAAAGAAAACAGGCTTGGGTGAGGGTTTCTCCATCATTAATCTTGTATGTTGCTCAAAAAACTAGCTGGGAAGATAACTAGTCAGTCAAACTTCAAACAAAGTTATTTTACAGGTAAAAGGAATGTAACAATACTTACTGTTTAAGAATCCCAGAACATTAATATTTGAAAGATAACTGAAACTCTCCACAATCACAAAGTCAATATATTTAATGGGGGGGGGGGGGGTAAACTCTATCAAATTCTAAACATGAATAATTCTTAAACACACAGTGCAGTTTTACTTGTAGCCATCTTGTCATTACACTAAGAAAAAGCAATGACTTCCCACATCATTAACTCTTCAAATCACACATTACAAACCCAAGCCTATAAACCCACACACTATTACAGATGTCAAGAAGTGCTTATTAGCAGGAGCCTAATATGGATGCCTCCTCAGAGGTTCTGCCAGAGCCTTATGATGCAGATGAGGATACTTGCAGCTAACCATCAGACTGAACAAACATGAGCACCCCAATGAAGGAGCTAGAGAAAGGACTGAAGGAACTGAAAGGGTTTGTAACCCCATGGGAAGAACAACATTATCAACCAACTAAACCCCCCCAAAGCTCCCAGGGACTAAAACACTAACAAATGAGTACACATGGAGAGACCCATGGCTCCAGTTGCATATGTACCAGAGGATGTCATTGTCTGGCATCAATGGGAGGAGAGGCCTTTGGTCCAGTGAAGGCTCATTTTCCCAGTGTAGGGAAATGTCAAGGTGCTGAGGTAGGAGAGGGTGGTTGGGAGAGGGAGCACCTTCATGAAGGCAAGGGGAGGGGAAGAGGGCATGGGAGTTTGTGGAAAGAGGATAACATTTGAAATGTAAATGCAGAAAATATTCAACTTCAAAAGGGTGAAAAAGAAAAAACAAAAATAACCCAGTTAAACTGAAATGGACGTAACAAATGAAATAAAAAATGGAACCTCCCCTCAAACCATTACATTAAAAAAGACAACACAGTTAAAATATAAGGATGGTAGCTCTCCTCAAATCATATATAATAAAGACTACCAGTTAAACTGCAATAGATTATGCAAAAATGTTTAAAATTTATTTCTTTTTTATCTTTGTTTTTTAAAATAAAGTTAAAAAAAAGAATTAAAAAAAAAACTGCAATAGACCATTATAAATGCCATAAAAGATGGCTTCTTTTTTCATTGGGTTAAATCTAAATTTGACAACCCATTTAAACTGTAACTGAAGTTATAAGTGCTATAAAAGATGACGACACACACACAAGCACATACACACACACACACACACACACACACACACACACACACACACGTGTTTTACTTCATTGGATTGAATTTAAATTCTTCATTTTCTTTCCTGTCTCCTCCTCCTCCTCTTCCTCCTCTTCCCTCTCTCTCTCTCAAAATTGTTTGGTGGTTTTAAGGCAATTCAGAATCTTAGTATTAGAAATGTTTAGGAAGTGATTATGTTTCAGGACAAATAAATAAATAAATAGAATTTCATGGTTACTTATAAAGGCATTTCTCTTAAATAATAGCAAGATTTAAAAAATAAAATAACAAGATAAAGATGAATTTTTTTACATTTATTTTTTAATGTGTGTGTTCACAGGTACACATGTGTGTGTCTGTATCTGTGTCTGTGTGTTTGTTAACAGGTACACATGTGTATGTCTGTGTGTGTATGTTTGTGTGTGTGTGTGTATGTGTGTGTTCACAGGTACACATATGTAAGTCAGGGAATAGCCTCTGGGTGTCAGTTTTATGTAGGCCTCAGGATTGGCATTTATTTTTTTCTAAAGTCCAAAATCTCACTAGATCAAATGGTAGAAAAAAGCATAGGTAGAACATTGTTTTCAATAATATATCCATTGATTAACATACAAACCATCTTCTGTGAGGCTCCATAGTTATGCACTCTAATGTAACATGTGGCATTCTACTATAGATCCTAGGAATGTAATTCAGTTGTCAGGCTTGTCAGCAAACACTTTAACCCAATAGCCATCTCATTAGCCAGATTTTTCAAAAGAAAAACACCACAGTAACATTTACTAAAAAAAAAAAAAAAAAAAAAAGAAGCCTTTTATTTACTGTTTATATAAGAGTTAAAACACATTTTCAAAAATTTCTAACCTAATGCAATGGAAAGGTTGTAAATTTTTATGCATAGTCTCAGTTGTTATGGTTTGCTTGAATATATGTAATTATGTATGAGAACAACATGGAAAATTAGCCATCACTCATAACTGGTAAACATTTCTGAACAATGTGTATGTCTTTAGAAATCAAACTGATGAACTCACAGTCCACAAGGTCAAAGGAAAGCAGCCAACAGTCCAGCCACTAAACAGCAGTGATTGTTTCCTTCCCTGCATTACAACTGCACTATGGAGATGGTTTAACAGGCAATAAATTGTATCAGAATATGCTGTGGTACAGGAGTGAAATGCTAATTGTCCCATGTCTGTCTGTAAGCACACCACAGTTCTAGTATATGTACTGCTGAAGCAAGCACCACACTACAGTTCTAAAAATCCTTGTGACATAGTGAATTAGAAAAGTTTTCTATGTTGAATTTACCCTTAATATTTTTTCTGAAAAAATACTTTAAGATATAAATGTTACAGACTTTTTAAAGTTTCAAAGATCAAAAAATACCAGGGACCCTGTGGACAGTAGTTAGTCTTTAACATGCAAGATAATTTCAATCAGATTTTGATTTCTTCAGATCTTTGGGAAATGAGTTTCTGTGTATAATAAATGCTTCCCTATTTTTCTTGCTGAATGCTCTATTCTGCTCAGGCTTCTCCCCTAGAATGAGAGAAGTGATTTTATCAGTAGTTACTAGGCCACTAAATAAAAATACAGAAGACTTCAGAGGAAAACAAGAAGCTTTTTAGTCCAATTTCTTAAAAATTCCTTCTATAGCACCCATACTGATAGACTTACCAGTGGGTTACTTTCATAAATGAATATATTATCCAAGAGGAATTCTGCTCTATGTTGTCAGATCAAAGTACTAAAAATATCTTTCACATAGAATGCCATATAGGACATTAGAGAGTATAAATATGGAACTTCCTATCACATGGTTTATATAATATGCTCTAAATATGTCATTGAAAGCATTGATTGAACTATTCTTTCTAAACCATGTGGTACTATTGGAGTTTAGAAAAAAAAACAATTTATTCCTTATTTTATTCATCCATACTTCCACTGAAAGAACCCTTTCAAACATACCTAAACAAAATAAACACAATTAACTACAAACAAACAGCCAATATCAAATTAAATGCAGATATAATTGAAGCATTCTCACTAAAATCAGGGACAAGAAAGGTTGCCCACTCTCCCCATATTTATTCAATATAGAACTCAAAGTTCTAACTAGAACAATAATAGAACAAAAAAGGATCAAAGGAATACAAATTGGCAAAGAATAAGTAAAGGTATCAATCACTATTTGTAGATAATATGATGGCATACATAAGTGACCCAAAAAATTCTACCAGAGAACTTCTTCAGCTAATAATCAACTTTAGCAAAGTGGCTGGATATAAAATTAACTCAAATAAATCAGTAGACTTTCTTTATACAAATGATAAACAGGCTGAGAAAAAAATTAGGGATATAACTCCCTTCACAATAGCCACAAATAATATATAATGTCTTCAAGTCTCTCAAAAAAGAAATTGAAGAAAATCTCAGAAAATGGGATCTCCCATGCTCATAGATTGGCACAATTAACACAGTAAAAATGGCCATTCTACCAAACGTGATCTACAGATTTAACCCAATCCCAGTTAAAATCCCAACACAATTTTTCAAAGACATAGAAAGAGCAATTCTCAAATTCATCTAGAAAGGCAAAAAAATAAAATAGTAAAAACAATTCTTAACAATAAAAGAACTATTGGAGGAATCACCATCTCTGACTTCAAGTTCTACTGCAGAGCAATAGTGGTAAAAACTGCATGGTATTGGTACAGAGACAGACAGGTAGATCAATGGAATAGAATTCAAGACCAAGAAATAAAACCATACACTTATGCATACTTGCTCTTTGACAAATAAGCCAAAAATATACAATGGAAGAAAGAAAGAATCTTAAATAAATCGTGCTGGTCAAACTGGCAGTCTGTGTGTAGAAAAATGAAAATACATCCATATGTGTCACCTTGCACAAAGCTCAAGTCTAAGTGGATCAAGGTCATCAACATAAAACCAAATACACTAAATCTAATAGATTCATTGGACACTCATTGAACATGGAGCAAGCTCTCAGTCATTTGTGTGGTCTCACTGTCAGCACAGCAGGGCCTACTCACTATTTTGGGAGAAAGGTTTTGTCTTTGTGTTTTTAAAAAGGATGATTCAGCTCTGGATACCTTTCAGAGTTATATGGATCAGATTTGATAGAGACCTGAAAAGCTAGATTCAAGAGAATCAAACAAGAAGATATCTTGATACTAAAATGTTCCTTTTGAGATTTATATATCACAGAATATACAACTTTGGTGAAGCTCATCATAAGAATGCTGAACTGACCTGTTTAGATTTCTGATCTCAGGGACTTTCAGCCAGATCTGGCCAGGACAAACATCAGAGATTACAGAAATTGACCTTCCTTCTTGAGGCCCATTTGGCTTCCTCATCCCCTCCCTGCTTCTAAATATCTATCTCAACAGCCATATGCAGCTTGAAGTAGCCTATGAAGAGTCATTGCCCTGATTTCCTGGACTTTGTGGGGTTGAAGGTAGTTATTCTAAGGTTATTTTATGAGAAATTTAGAATTGAAATTTAGAAATGGTCATAATTTAACAGGGAGGAATTATCCATATTTATTTGTACAGCCATAATCTTGTTTGGTAACTAAGCTAAAGTCATATCTTTGCATTGCTCTAGTAACCATTTATTACAAAAATTTTTAAAGTACATGGTTTGGACCCCGTGCTTCTATTGATGCCTTTGCAAACTTCTGAATTGATTAAACATAGGAACAAGGGGCAAAATAACAAATTCATGGCTCTTAGTTCACAGTTAGTGTGTTTTAAAAATATTCTTACCAGAAATAGCTAAGAATAATTAATGGACAATGGTTTCAATTACCTTCTATAGATAGATGATTTTCAAAAAGTCAGAAATCCATAAATTATGACATTTAATGTTATTTATCTTTTGTTGAGACATACCTGCTTCTTACAGTTACCCTTTGGTGAATTTAATGAAGATATTGATCATCTCTACCTCCAGGTGAGGTATACATTGCCTCTAGGCAGCCATTGGGCAGAAATTTCATCTATAGACTTCTACTGTCCAAAAAGGGACACATTGCAGAATAGTCAATTGATAATCTTTTCCAAACCAAAATTATAAGCCCTTCAAGATTTCAACATTTCAAAGGTCTGTAAGTTGAACCTGGGCCAGAAGCCTGAAGACTTTCTCCCACATGTTGCTAACAGGGAACTACTAGTAAAGATTTATCTCTACAACTTGTCTCAGTTCTGTAAGTCATGTTAGGCTGCCTATGTTTAAAGATATTTGGCCATTCTCAGATTCCTGATAAAGTTGAAGACTAATTTAGCTTTATAGCCCACCCAAACTAATTAATTTTGAGAAAACATAGTAATTTAGATGATTTTCAAATGGTAATAGTTATAGATAGCTTACATTTGAGTAAAAAGTTTTTTTTTTAAGTAAACAGAAAGGGTAATGTATAGGTTGATGTCAAGGTGATTACATAATTGGAGAGTAGAAAGTGGGGCAGGGAAAAATTTTGGTAAGGTGAAAGGTAAAGCAGGAGATTCAAAAAGGGCAGCATAGAAGCAGACATTTTGGTGTGTTATTTGATATGGCAACTCAAAGAGAAATCTCAAATGGCTGAGAAGTACTTGAAAGTTTCAAAATCCATAGTGATCAGGAAAATACAAATCAAAATGACCCTGAGATTCCACCTTACACCAATCTGAATGACTTAGATCAAAACCTCAGGTGACAGCACGTGTTGACAAGGATGTGGAGAAAGAGAAACACTCCTCCATTGCTGGGGGGATTGCAAACTGGTAAAACCACTCTGGAAATCAATCTGGAGATTCCTCAGAAAACTGAAAATAGATCTACTTGATGATGCAGCTATACCACTCTTAGGCATATATCCAAGAGATGCCTCACCATGCCACAGAGGCGTGTGTTCCACTGTGTTTATAGTTGCCTTGTAATAGCCAGAAGCTAGAATCAATGCAGATGTCCCACAACAGAAGAAAATGTGTATTTTTACACAATGGAATACTACTCGGCTATGAAGAATGAGGACTTCTTGAGTTTTGCATGTAACTGGATGGAACTAGAAAATATCCTGAGTGAGGTAATTTGGGACACAAAAGGACATGCATGGTATATACTCAGTAATAAGTGGATATTAGCCAATAAATAGTACAGAATACCCAGGATACAGTCCACAGAACTCAAAAAGATTAACAAGCTGAAGGGACCAAGTGAGAATGCCTCAATCCTACTTGGGAGGGAGAAGAAAGCAATTACAGGATGGGGAGCGAGGGAGTGACCTGAGTGAGAAAAGGGACAGGAAGAAGAAGGGAACCTGATCAGGTATTGGTTGGAGGAAAAGGACTAAAGCCATGGGGGCCAGCAGAAAGAATGAAAACAGGCAACTTCAAGAGGTAGGAGATGAGGAGACACTCCAGAATGTACCAGAAACCTGGGAAGTGAGAGACTCTCAAAACTCAAAGGGGGGAACATTAGATGAAATGCCCTACAGTAGAGAATGGAGATCTGTAGAGCCTACCTTCAGCAGAAAGACAAGGGCATCAAGTGAGAGATGGGATTGTTATCCCACAGTCAAAAACTCTGACCCATAATTGTCCCTGCCTAAAAGAATTGTGGGGACAAACATGGAGAAGAGCATGAGAAAAAGAAGATCCAGAGACAGGCCTAAAGTGGGGGCTCAAAGGGAGGCCCAAAGGCCTGACACTATGACTATGGAGTGCTCATTAAAAGGGCATGACTGCCCTCTGAAAGACTCAACAGCAGCTGAGAGAATCAGATGCAGATATTTACACCTAACCAATGGACAGAAGGCTGACGCCTATGGTTAAATTAGGAGAAAGCTTGAAGAAGCTGAGGAGAAGGGTGACCCTGTAGGAAAACCAGCAGTAACAATTATCCGGGACCCCTGAGATTACTCAGACACTGGACCACCAGATGATATGAGGGTCCCAACACATATACAGCAGAGGATGTCCAGATCTGAGTTCAGTCAGAGAAGATGCACCTAAGCCTGAAGAGACTGGAGGGCCCAGGGAGTGGAAAGGTCTAGTGGGGTGGGAGGTGGGGGGTGTGCTGGGGGTGGGGTTATCTTCATGGAGACAGGGATGGGGAGAGAGGGTATGAGACATGAAACAGTCAGAGAGTGTACAGGGAGGGTGATAAAATTTGGAGTGTATAAAAAAGATTAAAGAAAATTAAAGAAAAAAAATAGACTAATAACCCTTTTTACTTTGCTGTTATTTTCTGTAATATGGCCACAATAACTTCACCCTTTCTGTTACAGAATTTCCAAAAATCCTTTCCTGTATGTACTTCTAAAATGCACATTTTCTTAACTAAAAAAAATCTTTCTTTGCTGAAGAGTGTTAAGCTAGGTTACAAATAGATTAGTACTTTTAATGTCAAGGGATATATTCTTTATTGTAAAGACACAATCTGATCTATATTACAAATTTCATGAAGAAGACTAACAGTAAAACTGTGAGGTTTTGTTTGATTTTTTTTCTTGACACTCATGACTAGATACACAAAGTGCTTAAAAAGAAGAGAAAATGAAGATCATCTGAAGACTGGATGGGTATCTGGCCTCTTTGTAAGAGCCCTTATCAGTCAACTTCCAAAATGAATGACCAAACTGTGTTTGAGTTAACATTCAAGCAAGAAGGGCAGACGCTGTTGGTCAGTGATACACCACTTATATAGCACATCTACAGCTCTTTGTTCATCCTCAAACTGCCAAGGGAAGCAAAGAACAAAACCACATGCATTATTCCATAACTCTTCTTTTTTAACTACAAACACCACTAAGATATTTTGTGTCCATGGTTATTGAAAATTCAGCTTTATCTTCCACAAATTGCACATGTCTTATAGTACTTAATAGCTTTTGTAAACATTCTTTGGGAATAATAATATAAAAGTCAATTTAAGTTTAAAAACCTCATTGCTTCCCCCTATCCCCCCCCCCCACAACTTTTACATAATTATAGAGTTCAGATCAAACTGCATTTCTGGTCTAAGAGTCTACTAGTGACATCACACAGGGAAGTGTGGCACTCTTACTCTTACTTAAGAAGTTTCAAATAAAAGAAATAAATTTCTATTCCTTAATCAGTAAGAAGAATTAAACAGTTACAGCATGAGCAGAATTTTGACACTCAATGTATAACTAAGAAGTTTTCATATTACTTACATTTCTCAAACACATCTAATTCCACTCCTGACAAACTGCCATATAATCCAAGACAGCATTATTACAATTTACATTTTGTGACCTATGACCTGATGTATGTGTATGGTTGAAATCTTATCCATACAGGGCTCAGATCATCTGCCACCTGGACCAGCAGTTCCCAAAGGTTGAGGTCTGGTGAGAAGGAGATCCGAGCAGCCAGTGAGGAGAGAGATCTCTGCCGAGTGCACACAGAAAGCACACCACTGCCCTGCCTGATCCAGGGATCAGCATTGGGAACTCTGTTCCCACCCGGCAGCTTTGGGGCCCAGAAGAAGGCTCGGACCATCCGCCACCTGGACCAGTAGAGATCCAGGGACACAGACCAGGTACAAGGGAAAGTCAAGAACATATCACTGACAACAAGATGGAAACAGGAAAGCAAAAGAGCATATCCAAAGGAAACCAAGACAACCTGGCAACATGAGTACCCAGCTCTCCCACAACAGCAAACATTGGAATGCCAAACACTCCAGAAAAAGAAGACACAGACCTAAAATCATACCTCAAGACAATGATAGAGATCCTTAAACAAGAACGGGAGGAAAAGCAAAAAGAATCAGAAGCTTTTAAAGAGGAAACAAGAAAAACACCCAAAGAACTCAAAGAACTAGAGGAAAACAGAACCAATAAGATGAAGGAATAGAAGAAGAAATTTAAAACAGAAATTGACACAAAAAAGAAAACACTAAAAGAGATAGCCCTAGAGGTAGAACACCTAAAAAAGAAACCAGAAGTCACAGAGGCAAGCATTTCCAATAGAATACAAGAGATGGAAGAGAGAATCTCAGGGGCAGAGGACAACATTGTAAACATAGACAAAACAGCGAGAGAAGATGCAAAAACCAAAAAGATCCTAACCCAAAATGTCCAGGAGATACAGGACACAATGAGAAGACCAAACCTAAGGATAATAGGAATAGAAGAGGGAGAAGAATATCAACTAAGAGGCACAGTAAATATCTTCAACAAAATCATACAAGAAAACTTCCCTACCCTTAAGAATGAGATGACCACGAGCATAAAAGAAGCCTTCAGAACTCCAAATAGGTTGGACCAGAAAAGAAATACCTCCCGACACATACTAGTCAAAACACAAAGTGCCCAAAGCAAAGAAAGAATACTAAAAGCAGTAAGGGAAAAATGTCAGGTAACATATAAAGGCAGACCAATCAGAATCACACCCGATTTCTCAACAGAGACTATGAAAGCTAGAAGAGCCTGGACAAACATCATGCAGACCCTAAGAGAGCACAAGTGCCAGCCCAAGCTGCTATACCTAGCAAAACTATCAATCACCATAAATGGAGAGATGAAGATATTTCAAGACAAATCTAAATTTACACAATATCTGACCACAAACCCAGCACTAAAATGAATTATAGGTGGAAAACCAAATACAATGAGGGGAACTACATCCCAGTAAAAACAAGAAAACTCCTAAGTAAGAAAACCAAAAGAAGGAAAACACACAGACACAACTCAACCCGCAAAAGCAATAATAGCAGGAAACAGCAACCACTATTCCTTGATATCTCAACTCCCCAATAAAGAACATAGGCTATCAGACTGGATACATAAAAAAAAAAAAAATTCAGCATTTTGCTGCATAGAGGAAACTCATCTCAGAGACAGAGACAGACACTATCTCAGAGTAAAAGGGTGGGAAAAAAACTTCCAAGCAAACAGCCCCAAGAAGCAAGCTGGAGTGGCTATTCTAATATCGAATAAAGTAAATTTCCAACCAAAAGTTATCAAAAAAGATAAGGAAGGACACTTTTTACTGATTACAGGGGAAATCTGTTAGGAGGAACTCTCAATCCTTAACATATATGCTCCAAATAAAAAAGCACCCACATTCATAAAAGAAACCCAAACTAAACCTCAAAAAATACATTTCATCCCACACAATAATAGTGGGAGACTTTAATACCCCACTCTCACCAATAGACAGATGATGGAAACAGAAACTGAACAAGAACACTGTAAAACTAGCACAGACTATGAAACAACTGGAATTAATAGATATCTACATAGCATATCATCCTAAAGTAAAAGAATACACCTTCTTCTCAGCACCCCATGGCACCTTCTCAAAAATTGACCACGTAATTGGACACAGAACGACCCTCAATTGATATAAGAAGATTGAAATACTTCCTTACATCCTCTCAGATCACAATGGTCTAAGGCTGATTTTTAACAACAACAAAGACCACAAAAAGCCCACAAACACATGGAAACTAAACAACACTCTGTTAAACTATAGCAGGGTCAAAGAAGAAATAAAGAAATTAAAAATTTTCTAGAATTCAGTGAAAACAAAAACACAACATACCCAAACCTATGAGATGCAATGAAAGCAGTACTGAGAGGAAAACTCAAAGCCCTGAGCACTTCCAAAAAGAAACTGGAGAGAGCATACATCAGCAACTTGACAGCACAGCTAAAAGCTCTAGAACAAAAGGAAGCAGATACACCCAAGAGGAGTAGACAGCGAGAAATAATCAAAATTAGGGCAGAAATAGACGAAATAGAAACAAAAAGAACCATCGAAAGAATCAACAAAACCAAGAGCTGGTTCTTTTAGAAAATCAACAAGATTGATAAACCCCTAGCCAGACTAACTAGAGGGCAAAGAGAGAGTATACAAATTAACAAAATCAGAAAGGAAAGTGGAGACATAACAACTGAAACTGAGGAAATTCAAGAAATCATCAGATCCTACTACAAAAACCTATACTCCACAAACTAGGAAAATCTGGAGGAAATGGATGAATTCCTAGACAGATACAAGATCCTAAAGTTAAACCAGGAACAGGTAAACCATCTAAATAACCCCATAACACCTAAAGAAATAGAAGAAGTCATCAAAAGTCTCCCAACCAAAAAAAGCACAGGTCCAGACAGGTTTAGTGCAGAATTTTATCTGACATTTATTGCGGATATAACACCAGTACTCTCTGAACTATTCCACAAGATAGAATCAGATGGAATACTACCTAACTCACTTTTTGAGGCTACAATAACCCTCATTCCTAAACCAAACAAAGATCCTACAAGGAAAGAGAACTTCAGACCAATCTCACTTATGAACATTGATGCAAAAATACTCAACAAAATCCTTGCAAACCGAATCGAAGAACACATTAAAACGATCATTCACCACAACCAAGTAGGCTTCACCCCTGGGATGCAGTGATGGTTTAATATAAGGAAATCCATCAATGTAATCCACCATATAAACAAACTCAAAGAACAAAATCACATGGTCATCTCACTAGATGGTGAGAAAGCATTTGACAAAATTCAACACCCCTTCATGTTAAAAGTCCTAGAAGAACAGGAATCCAAGGTCCATACCTAAACATAATAAATGCAATATACAGCAAACCAACAGCCAATATCAAACTTAACAGTGGGAAACTTGAAGCAATCCCACTAAAATCAGGGACTCGACAAGGCTGCCCACTCTCCCCCTACCTATTCAACATAGTACTGGAAGTCCTGGCTGTAGCAATTAGACAGCAAAAGGAGATCAAGGTGATACAAATTGGAAAGGAAGAAGTAAAAACATCACTCTTTGCAGATGACATGATAGTGTGCTTAAGTGACCCCAAAAATTCCACCAGAGAACTCCTATAGCTGATAAACAAGTTCAGTAAAGTGGCTGGATACAAAATTAACTCAAACAAATCAGTAGCCTTCCTATATTCAAAGCACAAACATGTGGAGAAAGAAATTAGGGAAAAGATACCCTTCAAAATAGTTACAAAAACTATGAAATACCTTGGTGTGACTCTAACTAAGCAAGTGAAGGACCTGTATGACAAGAACTTCAAACGTCTAAAGGAGGAAATCAAAGAAGATCTCAGAAAATGAAAAGATCTCCCATGCTCATGGATTGGAAGGATCAACATTTTAAAAATGGCCATAGTACCAAAAGCAATCTACAGATTCAATGCAATCCCCATCAAAATTCCAACCCAGTTCTTCATTGAGTTGGAAAGATCAATGTGCAATTTCATATGGAATAACAAAAGACCTAGAATAGCGAAATCCATCCTCAACAACAAGAAAACATCTGCAGGAATCACTATTCCTGACCTCAAGCTATATTACAAGGAAATTGTGCTGAAAACTGCATGCTACTGGTACAGAAATAGGCACATGGATAAATGTAATAGAATAGAAGATCTAAAATGAGCCCTCACGTATATGATTATCTGATTTTTGACAAAGGAGCTGTAAACATTCAATGGAAAAAGGACAGGCTATTCAACAAATAGTGTTGGTCCAACTGGCACTCAGCAAGCAAAAGAATGAAAATAGACCCTCTCTTATCTCCTTGTACAAAGCTCAAGGGTAAGTGGATCATAGGTCTCCACATTTAACAAGATACACTGAAACTATTAGATGAGAAATTAGGGAAAACCTTAGAACACATAGACACAGGAGAAATTTTTCTGAACAAAACACCAATGGCTCAAGCTCTAAGGTCAAAGATTAACAAATGGGACTTAATGAGACTGCAAAGTTTCTGTAAGGCTAAAGACATTGTCAAGAAAACAAAACGGCAACCAACAGAATGGGAAGATCTTTACCAACTCCACATCAGATAGAGGCCCTATACCCAAAGTATACAAAGAACTCAAAAAGCTAGACACCAGAGAATCAAACAACCCTATTAAAAAATGGGGTACAGAGCTAAACAAAACGTTCTCAATTGAGGAATATCGAATGGCTGAGAAACATCTAAGGAAGTGCCCAACATCCTTTGCCATCAGGGAAATGCAAAGCAAAACAACCCTGAGATTCCACCTCACACCAGTCAGATTGGCCAAGATCGAAAACTTAGATGACAGCAGATGCTGGCAAGGTTGTAGAGAAAGAGGAACACTTCTCCTCTGTTGGTGGGGTTATAAACTGATACAACCACTCTGGAAATCAGTCTGGCGATACCTCAG
>NC_137954.1:2370768-2608268 GCF_963924665.1 Micromys minutus
AAGACTGGCAGTCATCCCCCTGCCTCTTACTGACTTGCTAGAGCTTTTCCCTCCTTGACTCCCTTTCTTGGAAAACAAGAGGGTCCTCCCTGTAGCAGAACCCAGCATGAGCTGCTCAGCCCCAGCTGGTGACTCCTGCAGGGTAGGGCCATCCTGTGCCAGTGCCCTGGCTGGAGCAGCTCTGCACAACTCTGGCAGCACACATTTCTCACGGCCTTAGCCAAAACCCTGATGATTAAGGGGCTGGCTCGAGGAATGTGGAAGAATGTTATCACTCAGGCAGGTGCTTCCTGCTGGGGCTCTGCTGGCAGACCAACCTCCTGCCCTGGAGGAAAGTAAACAACTTGTCCTGGGGGTTGTGAGGGGGACAGCTGAAGGTGCCAGAGTAAGCAAACAGTGACATGCCACAGTGAGAAACAGGAGAGCTCCCAGAGTGAGAAGAACTCAGACTCAGGATGTAAAACTCACCTTACAAAACCTTGCCCATTGAATAAGACCGTCAGGGCCAGCATTAGGGCCTAAAAACAAAAGCAAAAACAAAACAATGAAAAAACAAACAAAAATAGCCTTTTGACCAAACAGAAGTTGATCTGCTGCTCGGGTTGGACTGGGAGTTCTTGTATCTACTGCAGAGGGTGACTACATCAAAGTTGATATTCTCCAAAATATTAACTTGAAACGGACCAGCAATCACACAGACTGAGAGGACCAGCAAGCTGTCTAAAACCTGTGAGCGGTGGTTTTGTTTCACCCCTTTATTTTCTAAGACAGGGCCTCCCTGTGTGGCCCAGTCAGGCCTCAAACGCATTGTCTCTGACTCCACCAGCCTGAGATTACAGATGTGCACCCACCACACTGCTGTCCATTGGTCTGATCCCAACAGCGTGAAGGAATGCATGGGGGATTGTTGAGCATCAGATTATGAAAGCATAGAGAAAGTGAAGCATCAAGCCGGCCATCTGGTGCCTCTTAGCTCCTTTCCCAGAGAGCAGACAGATCTCTATAAATCCCACTCTTCCAGGCTGATCTCTGTCTCCCTGTGGAGAGGCCTGTGGAAAGGCCCTCCTCTTCTCTCCTTAGCACCATTCCCCACTGTTTCTCTAACTGCCTACATGAAGTCCCTCCCCACCAAAAACCCTACAGATTAAATGTACAGCTCAAAAATAAGACCAAGATCACCCCCAGGGGATTTTATAAGCTTACTGCAGTTAGGTATTTCCCTCAGCCTTCTCACAAATTGGACAGTGGTTCAAACTGCTACAAACCATAAACATAATTAGCCATATAAATTAATGCGGCATGTGGTCTGAGCTATGTTAAGTCCACTACTTTGTTTAAAGAAAACCACAGATAAACTAGAACAAGCAGGGGGAAATCCTGGCATCTCATCACATGTGGACACAGAACGAGGTCCTAGACCTTTGTTAATGTGCATATGTGTCGAAGATCTTGCTGAGGGACATCCAGTTAAGAAAGACCCATTTTGTCCTTTCGGCTGAGGCAGCCATCTTCCAGATAACTCCCCAAAATGACGAACGCAAAGGGAAAGAGGAGAGGCACTCACTATATGTTCTCCAGGCCTTTTAGGAAACTATATGTTCCTTTGGCCACATACACGTGAATCTACAAGAAGGGTGATACTGTAGACATCAAGGGAATGGGCACTGTTCAGAAAGGAATGCCCCAGAAGCGTTAGCTCAGAAAAACCGGAAGTCTACAATGTCACCCAGCATGCTGAGGGCAAGATTCTGGCCAAGAGGATCAATGTGCGGATGGAGCACATCAAGCATTCGAAGAGCAGAGACAGCTTCCTGAAGCGGGTGAAGGAGAACGATCAGAAGAAAAGGAAGCCAAGGAGAAGGGCACCTGGGTTCAGCTGAAGGGCCAGCCTGTGCCACCCAGAGAAGCCCACTTTGTGAGGACTAAGGGAAAGGAGCCTGAGCTGCTGGAGCCTGTTCCCTGTGAATCCATGGCCTAATGTACACAGAGAAATAAAGGACCCGGACTGAAAAAAAGAAAGGCCCATTTCATCCACGGTATGTCAGCCTGCTACATAGACAGTAAAGACATGGTTCAGATTCTCCGGCTCTGGAGGGTCTGTCAGTGATTCCAGAGGCTTTGAATTTTCACTGTAGACGGCAGTAAGTCTTCTGACATTAGCCACGGAGAGAGAACTATCTGCTACGGTCCAGACTGCCTGATCAGACAAAACTATGGCTCTGCCCCTCCAACCAGGACCCAGTTGGCACAGACCCTGGGGTTTTAAGCCTAGAACTTTATTAGATAAGGAACTTTCCTCTTTTACTTCTAAGGACAGTTAAGAGCTCAGCTTGCTCACTGATATCTTATTTCAGGCTCAAAATCTAAAAAGTTCCCCTTAAGATCCTGGCTCGGGAATATTACTGTCAGAGAGCGAGGGTCATTCTTCCTTTACCAGGACTCAATGGTGACTCCACAGCCTTGATCTCATTTGGCTGTAACTGGCTGTAGCTAAACACCCACCGATTTTTAACACTCTTCTACCTCTAAGAAACAGAACAAAGAACAGCTGAAGGGAAAAGCAACTCGTGGGTGCACGTCCGTCATACCTAGCAGCTTCTCTCCCAGCATGCTCAGCTGGTCAGCGTTGAGACCTCTCTTGGTGACTGACGAAAACTGCCAACTCAGCACCTCTGAGAGCTGGGACCACCGTGCACACGGGGGGTTCAGGAAGAAGGAGAGATTCTGGAAAGCAAACACCCAGAACCGGGGTTACAAAGGAGCCACCTGTCACAGGTAAAGCTCATTCACAGCTGCCCCAGAGCTCAGTGCTGGCTTATGTGACACAGGCAGTCACAGCTGGGGATGAGAACCTCAGGATATTCACCACAATTTACTTATAACTCCAAAATGAATACTTGAGGCAAGTTTGTGATCAGACTGCTTGATGCACACAGGTAGAACCAAAACAACAGCCTGGCTTTTTGTTGTAGCTCACAATTTTCTTGGCCTCTCTGGTTTTCAGATTTTTGTAATTTCTGTTGATGACTTCATTGTTTAAAATGGTGTTAGGTACATGAAGGCTTGGAGGACATTATGGAGAGAGTGTGTTAGATTAGTTTCCCTCAGGGGTGAGTTACAGTGTAACAAGTCGACAGATAGACAAGATAAGGTGCCTTTAAAAAGAGGTACACTCAGTTTACCTATAGGTGGGCTGCCAAGAATGCTGGGACCGAAGGGACACATCAGCAGAGCTCTGAATTTTCCCCTGGGAGCAATGATTCTGTATTTGATTAACCAGAGCTCCTGACTACTTAAGAGAACACAGTTTTTCCTAATGAGAATCAACTGACCTGTCTGCAGTGTGTTCCTGCCCTGAGAAAATCTCATTGAACAAATGCACACATTTTAAAACAAGCACTACAGAAGGACCTCCCTTGACAACCAGAGAAACAAAGCCATCGGCTGCCCAAGTTCGTCCACACGGAAGGAAAACCACTGTTCCCATGCCCCACACATATGTGTGACCATTCTCCAGTCACGCAAGGTCCCAGCACTCGGTGATGGGAGCAGCCTTGGTTAACTGTACTAACTCATGTGTTTTCCGTACCCTGGGCTCTGTCACCAGCATGTTGTACCACAGGATAGACGCCCAGCCACTGGGGAGCTGGCTGACATTGGAGATCACCACGACGGGAAGAGAGGTGGTCTGAAAGTGAACAAAGACCTTGAAATCATTTGAATCTCCCTTCTAATAGCCAAGCACTCAACAATGGCTAGCACAAACCAGGACATTTCTTTTGTAAAATTTTAAGGTTAATTCAAGTCTCCAGCTTCCCAGATCATTAATGTCAACATAGAATTAGCTGCAAAAGATCACTCTGGGGACAAGAAAGATGATTCCATGGTTAAGAGCACTGCCTGCTCTTCCAGGGGGCCCAAGTTTGATTCCTAACACTCACATGGTGGCTTACAGCCATCTGAAACTTGGGTCCCAGGGGATCTGATGCCCTCTTCCAGCCTCTGTAAGCACCACATGTACGTGTGGCGTACAGACAGACATCAGATAAATATTCCATATACACAAAATTTTTAAAGTATTAATTTTTAAAGGGATCATCATTTTTAACAATTAGGTAAACGACTCTGAAATAAAGGGGAGGTGCAATGCATGCTCCCGCGGGAAGCTGCAAATCTTACCTCAAGGTCGATCACCAAGCCTGGCTGACACAACTGGGTTTCAAAGCTGAGAGAGTGAAGTTCTTCCGTGACAATGAGAGGCCCCTTCCAAAAGGAAAAGAAAACAACTCTCAAGAGCCGAAAGGTCGTAGAGGTCCTAAAATCAGCTGTGAACCAGAACTCAGACCTCAGTAATACCCCACATTTTACTATTCCAAGTTTCCCGGTGTTCTCCCCAAGATGTTCATACATCACGGCAAGAATTATGTATCCAGAGACAGGAACACCCGTGGGGAAGTGGGTTTATCCACAAGCTATGACCCTTGACCTCCAGCCATCTGCCTGCTCCCACAGACCACACACCTCACAGGGGCAGTGGAGGTGAGGGTGGGTCTCCTCGAAGTGCTAACTAACCACCATACGCTTGCTCATACGTGCTTTGGTTTGGTAGAAAGGGATAGTTTCAAAGTGACTTCATACACATCTCTTCTGTGTCACACCATCTTGGAACTATAGAGACAGCTGCCAGACCTAGGAGGTGACAAAGACAGCTAAGGAGCAAAACTCCTCGGATAGTGTCTGTGCTGCACAGACCGGCATTTGTCCTGTAGCCGCAGTGACCTCCAGTGGTCATGATATGGAATGGCAGCCAACAATGTGTGCTCCAAGGGCTAGTGTAGGAGGCACAACGGCAGGGAATCCTAGCAACCTAGATCTTCAGAATAAATCACTGTGCTGGCTTGTCAGCCTGACACATGCAAGAGATATCCGAGAGGAGGGAACCTCAATTCAGGCAACACCTCATAAGGTTCAGTTATATGGCATTTTCTTAATTAGTGATTGACAGGGGAGAGCTCAGCCCTGTGTGGGTGGTGCCAGCCCTGGACAGGGAGCTCTGAGAAAGCAGGCTAAGTAAACTATAGGAAGCAAGCCAGTGGGCAGTACCCCTCCGTGGCCTCTGCAACAGCTCCTGTGTAGTGAAAATTCTGAAAGTTTGGTTTCTTTAAAAACACAACATCATGAGTATGTGTTTGTTTGAATCCCAGGTGGGGGGATATACGGGGCTGCTTTGGACCATCTTCAGCAGCTGACTGATGTGCCTTCACGCTCTAGCAGAAGCAGTTTTGCCAGCCATAGATAGTTCCTGCGACTGTGTGACCTTTGGAATTCTGGGAAGTTTTCAGAGGGTATATAGATGCTAGGGCCTTGAGGCCCAGTCAGCAGGAAGTAGTCTAACGATGACGTCACTCCCTTTCCAACCCTGGCGTTATTCTGGGGTCTCTTTCATCTCCTCCTACCCTTCTTTTCCTCTGGGGCTGAAAGGGCGGGGTAAAAACCGGTGGAAGGACAAAGAACCCACCTAGTAGCAAAAGCTAGACACTCCTGCCTCTGTTCCTCCCTGTCTGAGCTCCTGTCCTGACTTCCTTCAGAGGTGAACTACAATGTGGAAGTGTAAGCTGAACAAACCCTTTCCTCCCCAGTTTGCTTCTGTTCACAGTGTTTCCTTGCAACAACAGTCACCCTAACCCAGACAGTCACCCTCACCCTCCCCTACGGTTCTGTGCACTCTGAGCGAAACCATGCTAACTTCTGGGTCTTCATTTCTCTACCCAAGTGAACAATATCAAAGCCCACGGTGTCCCATGTGGTTGGCTGTCATTGTAAGGCCAATGAGACGGTGTGTTAAACTGCCTCTCAACCAAAGATTACACGGGCGAGTGTTTTTTATCATCCCCACCGATGCCTTGAGTACTCGTCCATGTCAGGTCCCAGGACTCTGGTGTGTCCTCTTGGAACAGATCTGTTCTGTTAGGACCCGCTCGCCACCCACAAATGCTTACCTCATTAGTTCTGTTCCCAGCGTTTTTCTGCTCCTTCAGTTGCTGTAAGAGAAGAAACCAAACACAAGTTAATCATCAGGGTTGGTTTGTTTATTCATAGATCAGTCCCCAGTCAGAACTAGAAAGAAAGGTGTGACAATCTCCTCAGAACAAGAGGGAGAAGTGCCTCTTCTGGAAGCCTGGTGGGGTGTGGGTGCTCTGAGGGAGATGACGCCCCAGAACCAAGGCCTGTTCCTTCTGCCCGCAATGGCATGCCAAGCGCCTTCAGCAGCAATGCCAAGGCTCCAGGCACATGAAACAGCTGCTTGGTGGTCTCTGCAGTCTGTCTTCCAGACCAGGCTCAGCACACCAGGCTGGCCCAGTCTCCCAACTTAGATTTCAATCCTTAAGCTTAAGGGGCCAAGCTGGACCTTCAGACCTCCAAGCTGGACAGGGATCTTGCCTCACATTAGCACCCGAGCTATGAAGCCTGTAGCTCACACGTGCTATCCAGTGAAAAGTACCATCAACCTCCCTTCAGGCTCAGCCCCAACACTGGGTTCTTGAAGGAAAGTATCACCCTTCCACCCAGTTGAATGAGGCCTCCTTCGCTTGCACCGTTGGCGATGAGGCAGGAGAGGTAAAGACTGAACTTGGGAATGGTTTCCTTAGGATGCTGCCAGAAACGGGGGCTGCTCGCAGAGGAGGGGCGAGTGCTTATAAATTTATACACATGCAAGTTTATAAAGCACTTTGCTGAGATCTGCACAACCCCCATGAAAACACACAGAAGGAGACTCAGGATATGAAGAAGGGACCAGGACCCCACAGTCGGCAAAGTCTAGGGGCCAATACTATATATCCAAAGGACCAGAGTCAGCATCAAGACAGCAAATGGCTCTGCCTACCAGGTGTCGGAACTCAGCTGCCAGACTTCCATTGGTGGATTCCTCCATGTTCATCACTTTTGTGTGAGTCCCCAAGATGTTGAACTTCCGAAATCTATACAACGCAAGACATAAAGCCTTAAAATGCCTCAAACTACTAGACAAGCAAGATAGCAAAGTATGAAGCAGATGCTGCACCTACCCTTTGACTGTGTTCTTCTCGTTCACATCTCTGAAAAACAATGTAAACTTGAAATCCGGCTTAATACACACAAAATACATGCATATGTTTCCTACAGGCCGCTGCCGGCTCTACACCACAGGGAACTGTGGGGTATAAATGGTTGACAGGCCTAAGGAGCTCCAAGGTCTCATCCCCCATCTCAGCACTAGAGACCCACAGACAGCAAAGCTATGTTACCCCAGAAACAAGAAGACACCACAAAGTAACTAAGTTTTATCTCATTCCCTACTGTCTGGGGTGATTTTGAGAAAAGAACGAGATAGTGTTTTCCCACGCTTTTTCCTTCCGTGCTGGTAACTAAGCTTAAGCAAATGCAGCAGGCTCCACTGAGCCTCATGCCCACCCCTGTCCCACCCCCTCATGCCTGCTCCCGCTGGCTACAGATCACAAGGCTGTTCTCTGGGGCTGGCCTCAGAGATGTGTGAAGCCCAACTGCTTTAAGACTGGATGAAGACCGTCTCCTTCCCTCTGTTGGTTCTTTTGTTGATTCTCACTTAGAAAGCACATGCTGTAGGCATAGCTCCCGACCCTCAGGAAGGAGCCAGTGACCAAAGTCTGCTAAGATAGCTGTGTTGGCTCTGGGTAGCCCCTTAGGTGCCTCTCCTCACAGGCCATGGCCTTCGGACCTACAGTGCAGCCCGATCCTGGGAAGGGTTTTCAATCTGCTTAGTGGATGGAGAGGCTAACAGAACCAGCGTTTTAAATGGCATCTTAGATACGATTAAGGAAATCTTACTTGTCAAACGAGACTTTCACCTTCAAGTTATAGTTCAGCTCTTGCAGTTTCACCAACAGTCTGGGAAGAAGAATAATAGTCATGACCTCAACAAAGGCTATTGATAGAATTTATTTAGTATGCAAATTCCCCAACTGTGAACATTTATATAAACCACTCTTTCTGCTTTTAGATTGTGGCTATTAAAATGAACCGACAAGTTCATATAACTTTTTGGCTTTTCTTCTTATGTATATTTGTAGAGTCTGTTCCTAGCTTGCAATGCTGAGACAAAATTCTAGTATTAAACTCCAACGGACACAGCACTGACTTTACATTCTAATAGGACATTAGCAAAAACAGCTGCATATATATATATATATATATATATATATATATATATATATATATATATATATATACACATATATATACATATATATATATAAAACCCACTTCTGATCAGTACTATATGGGCAAAGAAAAGTGAATATCACTCTTTACAAAACATTTAATTTCCTGTGCTGTCAGGAGAAAAGATAAAGCACCACCAGGAAAATAAATTACAACCACTACCCATAGACAGAAAACAGCAGGCTAACTCCAGGGATGTAGAAGGAGTGAACTGGAACTCTGTGATCACCTGAGACCCGGGAGGAGCGTGGGGCCCCTGGTCAGGAGCCGGGGACGGGAGGGGCTTTCCTCCTTCCTGTCCATTATGAATGCTACACCCCACTGGTGCTTATGTGTGCTGTGGGGCTGCCTGGCAGAGCATACCCACAGTGGCACCCCACAGAAGACAAGCCCAGTCATTATAGGTGGCTCGTCGCCTGAGCGGTGATTTCCAGATGCAGCCACTCCCTAGAACACAGCAAAGCATGCACAGAACACCCCTACACTGTAGCAAGGACAAACGTAATCCTAGTTTTAACTATTGAAATGCTGTATGCCATATATTTATGTACATGTGTCCATGTGTCACACACACACACACACACACACACACACACACACGTGTGTACAACATTATGAGAGGATAGACGTGGACGACTTGCTGCTGTGGTCCGCAGATACTTAGAAGACAGAACACTGGTACAGCCTGGTGAAAGATACGCACTCACTCGCCAGAAGAATGCATACACCACAATCCACACTCACACACTATGTCAGTGTCTGCCTAGGGCTCGTAACGCTCTAGTGTGAGCCCATGCTCATCTGGGGAAGGCTGCCTGGCACTTTGTCTATAAACTTTTCTGAACTTCGAAGAGAAGGCACTCTGGTCAGCTCAGGTGTAGCAGACATGGCTCTGATAGGCTTTGTTTGCCCTTCTCCTCAATTCCCTCTGCCTTGCAAAGAACCGTTAGATGACATCCCTAAAACTAGCCAGTAAGATCTAAGAACCATTAGATGACATCCCTAAAGCTAGCCAGTAAGATCTAAGAACCATTAGATGACATCCCTAAAGCTAGCCAGGAAGATCTAGTCCCTTATGTGGCCACTTCCTCCTCCTAAGGCTGACTACCAAGGTCCAGCTATCTAAGTATTTAAGGCAATCCAGCAATTAAAAGCCCCTTTGGCTCACCTAATTAACATACCCAATTAAAAATAAACACCACATTCTAGCACGGGGCTTCCCACTTTACCTTTATAGACAGCCATTTTCCTATGGGACACATCTGCCTCCTCTCTATCCAGAACAGTTTTTTTTGTCCCAATCTGGGACAAATACCCTTCCCCCTCTCCTTTTCCCCTTTCTCCCTCATCCTTGTTCCCTGCCCCTCTCCCTCTTCCCCTATATCCAATCCTTGTCCCTATCCCTGTCCTCTGTCCTTTTGTGCTGAGAACGTGGCCATGGGGTTCTTGATCTGACTTCGAGGTAAATGTTATGTTTACAATGAGAAAAAAAAACAGACACATGTACATATGCAACTATATTAGTTACACTTCTATTTTGAACATAAACCTTGGCTATTCGAAGTACGATTTCATATTAAAATGACTACACAAAACTTGTTTTCTCTATATCACACCACAGAACTGTTTTATAAAAGGGAATTAAAGGGCAAGGTGCACGCCAGCACTTGGAAAGCTGAGGCGGGAGGATTATAAATTTGAAAGCAAGTCAGGGTGAAAAATGGGAGGATTAAAGGCACAAACTCAGGAACAGGCAGGGGATGGAACTGAGTTCATTACCTCAGCTTCACGGTGAACTGTACCCCAGTCTTCAGGACCAGGGGCCTCTGAGGGTGAGTCGGCATACATGGCTGTCGTTCCACCACAAAGGAGCTGTCCCAGAGACACAGATAAGTCAGCGTTTTCATCACAGTGAACACAGCCAAGAGTTAACAACGTCCCCCTGAAGAGACACCGGAGCATTGGAGCCTGTGGGTCAGTGTGGGAAAGGATCTGATGGTGTAGCTGAGGAATGCGTGTGGTTATCAGGTAATGAAGGGCCAGACCAAAATCCTGCTGTGGGTCTCAGAGCCTAGGGGGAAAGGCTGAGAAAGGCTGATGGGAGACAAGATATGCAGGCGGGGGAGGGGAGGGTGGGTGGGGGTGAGGGGGGACAGTGCAGGTGCAGGGGGGGTTGGGGGGGAGAAGCCCAGTGCAGGAGAGCCTGGAGCAGGCTGGGGATGGGGAGAGCCTGGTGCAGGAGAGCCTGGGTGGGGTGGGGGAAGCCTGGTGCAGGAGGGCCTGGGGGGGTGGGGGGAGCCTGGTGCAGGAGAGCCTGGGGGGGGGTGGCTGGAGCAGGCGGGGATGGGGGGAGCCCTGTGCAGGCCGAGACTACAGTACAGGGAGAGGAGGACAGGCATCTGACTTCAGAATTGCTGGGCCTGGCACAAACTAGCTAAGGGGCAGAAAGTATAAAATGACTATACTATTCCTAGGAAGCCACAGGAAGGCACAGGCATAAACAAGGCGTGCACACAGACGTTTTCAAAGTGCCATTGAAAACGGATAAGCCCGTCATGTTGGGAACTGGTTCTGATGCTTTGAATGGATTCCATTCTCTAATCAGGAATCCACACATCCAGACACTGAAAATCCTTGTCCCGAATTGGTTTTTGACTGATCCATATAATGCCAGCGGCCAGTGGCTGGGCAAAAGGAGATGGGGCTAGACCTCAGGGGAAGGGGGAGTAGAAACAGAATCACCACAAAAGAGTTGAATCAGATTTAGAGCCGCAGAGGGCCGATCATCTGAAATGTAGGAGGAAAGAGAAGCTGTCCCCGGAAGAGCTGCCCAGAAACATTTTGGGCAGCAAAGACCAATGGGCCTCACAGAAGGTAAGTGGGAAGCAAAGTTAGGAGTAGATTTAGGTGCTGAGTCAGGAGTGCTGGAGGGAAAAGCTTGCTAGCTGCAGGAGGCTCAGAACTGAAAAGTCCTTGAGTAGCCAAGGCATTTCAAAAATAAACTAGTGAGTGAGAGAAAGGGAGGGGGAAGAGGGGAGGGGAGGGGGAAAGGGAGAGAGTTTCATTAGCAGACCCAAAGAGTTCCTGGGTGGGTGGCTGGAAGCACAGGACCCGAGAGAGAGCCAAAGCAGAGTAGCCAAACTCCACATTACACCATCAAACCCTTCCAAACTGTCCAAATGACCATCTTCTGGACAGCCGGTCTGCCTGGCCTCACCTCTGAATGAGCTGTTGGAAGAGGATGAAGGTCCGATCCGATAACACCTGCTTGTTTTTTGTAATAGGGTCCTGCTCATAGGAGAATTTCTGCTCCAACTCCTCCAGCTTTTTGAGCTGCTGACGGACCTGCTGCAGGCTCTCTGCAACAATCGTGAACCTGGGAAAGTACAAGACATGGGGTCTCAGTGAGCAGCAGCCCCAAAACGTGCTGGGTGAGAAAGAATCACAGAATCTAAACATGCTATGGGCACCACATAGAATAATGCTTTGCTCAGGAGAAGTTCGGGAAGGGAGGCCTGAGGCAGCATTAGCTTAGCTACTTGGAAGAAGCAACTGGCATCCCTGAAGAATTACAGGATGGTCAAAGGCCTCTCTTGGCACAGTTCTGAGAGCTAACTGTCCTGCTTGCTTTTTTGTCAATTTGACACAAGCTCTCATTTTTTGGGAAAAGGAAGCTCAATTGAAGAAGTGCCTCCATCAGACTGGCCCGAGCCAAGCCCGTGACTGATGTGAGAGGGCCCAGGTCATTGTCACAGTAGCAACCCTGAGCAGGTTATCCAGGGATAGGTAAGAAAGCAGGCTGAGAAAACTAGCAACCCAGAAAGTAGCACTTGTTTATGGCTTCTGCTTCCGTGCCTTCTCTCAGGTTCCTGGTGTGAGTTCCTGCCCTGACTTCCCTCAGTGATGGAGTGTAACCTCAGGGTTCTAAGGGAAATAAACCTTCTCTTCCCCAAGTTTCTGTTGGTCATGGTGCTTGGTCAGAGCAACAGAAACCCTGACCCTAACCTTTGCTACACAAAGCAAGACAACCAGGGCAGGGCTCCAGGGGATCTGAGACTTCAAAGAACCTAGGACAGAGGACCCGCAGGGGACCCAGCACAGAGGGCCCGGCACAGGGGACCCAGCACAGGGGACCCAGCACAGGGGACCTGCAGGGCAGGTGTTTGCTTTCAGTTTCAGGTGTTTCAGGCACGAGGAGCCACTGAAGGTTTTCTGTGGAGGCAGTAGAGTCACCACAAGGTCTCTTAGAGACACTGTGAGGGTCTGGGGCAGTCTAGGAGAAGCAGGCTGGCCACCTGGATGGCAGTAACTTGTTCTGTCCTCCTCCAGGCTGCCTTCTGAATAAACAAGGAAGCCCCATGGAAGATAAAGGCCTTTGCTCTCCTGTGCCAGCTGAGCGGTTGAAGCAGGTTCAAGAACGGGGTTGATCTCCCAGAGTGAGCAGCAGCAGCTCCTGCCCCTTGTCTCACTTCGTCCCCTCAGCACTGTCCAGCCAGTCCGCAGGCCGCTTCTCTGTCTCCGCCACACCAACTGCTTGCTGGGAAGAATCCCTCCCCATTTTCCTACAGTACCCCCTTTGCCATCAGCCAGCGCAAAGCCCTTGAGGCGAACGCTCCCAAATTCAACCTTTTTGGGGGCGTCGAAGTCCCAGAAAAGTGTTTGCCATTCAGCCAACATTCACAGGTTATATAGTGGATAGATGATTGGGTAGATTGTAAGAAACTATTAATTCATTTAAGCCTGGATATATATATATATATATATATATATATATATATATATATATATATATATGTAGATAGGTAGATAGATAGATAGATACAGGGTTTCTCTGTGTAGTCTTGGCTGTCCTGGAACTTGCTCTGTAGACCAGGAGACCAGGCTGGCCTTGAACTCACAGAGTTTCTGCTTCCTGAGCACTGGGATTAAAGGCATGTGCCACCACCGTCTGGGTGATATTTTGCTTTTAATAAGTTAGCAGGGGGCTGGAGAGATGGCTCAGTGGTTAAGAGCACTGGCTGCTCTTCCAGAGGTCCTGAGTTTGAGTCCCAGCAGCCGCATGATGTCTCACAACCATCTGTAATGGTATCTGATGCCCTCTTCTGGTGTGTTGAAAGATATCTACAGTGTACACATATACATATAATAAATAAGTCCTTAAAAATAATGCAAGTTATCAGGTCTCAAGTTGGCCAGTGGGCTCAGTAACTACCGTTTGTTTGGGTTTTGTATGGTCAAACTCAGGCAGTCAAGCAGATGTGGCTGAATACAGCTGTACTTCCCGCATGCTCTCGGGCAAGGGGCTGAGCATGTCAAGGACGCCAGTGCAGTGTTGACTGCCCCGTTTGAGCACCAGCCTGAAGGCACTGGATGAGTGTGTGTGGTCCGCAGGAGCTGCTGACAACTCGCTCCGGCAGACCTTACCAGCTCTGCAGCTGATCCAGGCAGGCATTGGGTGGTCCCCCGATGCAGGCGCTCTGCTGCCTTCGCTTCCACTCCACCAGCTCATCGTTGATCAGAGTGTTCTCAGTGAGCTCAATGGAATTCAGCAGCTCTCTGATCTTGTGAACTATCTCCTAAAAGAGAGGAAGAACAAGGCGGGATAAATCCATAGGTAACGACTGAGATTCGAAAGATTTAAAAACAAAACACAAAGCAGGAAATCTAAAGAGCTTCACATTCTGCTGCAGCTCTAAGCAAAGTGTTCAGAGACTTAATTTTCTCCTCAGGTAGCAGTGCTTGCCCAGCCACAGCTGGATTCCCAGGAGTCACATGGCTGTCCTCTGCACCCCCCCCCCCACACACACACACACTAAGTAAATGACTGGGAAGCGGTCGCTACCTTTCTCTTATTGTCAAGCATTAGAAACATCTTATGGAGCAGCAGCTGTTCCTGTCTTTGCTCGCTCTTCGCCACACCATTGGCTTCGCTTTCTGTGAAGGAAGGAACGGGGTAAGTCTGAATGTGCAAAGAAGACGAATGCAACTAAAACCAAGATTCACGAAAACCTGGGTAAACCATGATAAAAATGCCAATTCTGACTGGCGTCTGAGTTAACTGTAGACTTGACAGAATCTAGAACCACTGGGAGACAGGCTGCCGGCGTGCCTGGGAGGGGTTACCTAGATTACAGTGGCTGGTGCGGGAGAGCCCACCTTGGCTGAGGGAACCACCAGTCCCTGGGCAGGGCCCTGGACCATACAATAGAAAGAGAGAGCTCAACTACACTGCGTGCATTTGTCTCTCTGCTTCCTGTTTGTGGAGGCAGTGTGAGCAGGTGTTTTGAGCTGCACCGGGGAGACCGCCCACTGCCTGCCCGGATCATTGCTCCACAGTAATAAACTGTTCATGGAGCTGTAGCTAAAACTCCCTTAAGCTGCTTTGGTCAGAGTATTTGCTCTGAGAGTATCAGCAATAGGGAAAGAAACTAAGAGTTTGCCAATATGTATCCGAAGTATGAAAACAGTTAAGTGTATCCAACCCTTAAACCAAGTGCCGGTTCTCACCAGCGCACATAAATTGGCCATAGTACCACCTACTATTGAAGTCACTGCCCGAGTTTTAATTAACCGTACACAAGTGCAAAGTGTCACATGAGTGTGTGCGGAGCCCATCTATGGCCTCGAGGGAGGAAACACAGCAGGAAGTAGTAGCCGAGGCTCTTCCTCCTCACACACCTCCTCCAACTGACCAAGTGATTACTAGAGCACGGTGTTCTGTAGATGACCTGGAAGCATTTTAGTTTCCACTATCATTAAAAACAAGCACCAACAATAGCACGCGGTGCTGTAGCCGCATCTGAGAAACACGGCATGTCACGGATGTTAACAAACTCCAACTGTGTGCCATTCTGTCTTTCCCAACAAATACTTTGTTCTCCTCCCTTGACGACATCTGCCGATGACAATTTTTGACTGTCACTACTTGGGAGGTGGTGGTGGAGGCAGTGCTCTGAGCCTCTGGTGGCTCAGTCACAGATGCTGCTAAACACACTGCTAGGCACCAGACAGTGCTGGGAAAAACTGTCTGGGCCAAACAAGCCATCAGTAGAACTGAGCACTTAAAACATACCGGCCCGGGTCATCAAGAAGCCCAGTGCAACCCACTGATCTGAAAACGTCTGATGTTTACTAATGTGACGGGGAAAAAACACCAGTGGGTACTATTGGGACTCTTACCTCTGTTCTGAGAGGTTTTGCATTTGAAGTCATATTCATCTTGTAAGTCCTCAAGGGTCTTGATTTCATGCTCTATGCACTGCAGATAAAGGTACAGTAAATACGTTTTCTAACACCCCGAAAGACGGGCCCTTCTTACAGAGCTCCAATCTTTGATGGCAAAGATTTCAATAATAAGAGTGTAAGAACACTTTTCAGAGGGTGGATGGGAGGAGAGGTTAGCATCCCTTACTGACGGAACAGTCCAAATGCAAACAGAAACTGAAACCAGGAAAGGGTGTTAGCATGGGGACTTTATCTGTGGCTGAATGATAGACATGTTATAACATGTATCCTGCCTCTCTGATACATTGAACTGAACATACTACAACATGCATCCTGCCCCTCTGGTACATTGAACTGAACATACTACAACATGCATCCTGCCTCCCTGGTACATTGAACTGAACATACTACAACATGCATCCTGCCCCTCTGGCACACTAAATTTATTACCCTTGCATCTCTCTTCAGTCTTAATGCCTTAGTTACTTTTAGAGAAACTTTAAGTACCCCATGGCACCAACAAGTCTGGTCAGCAGCCTTGGACAGTAAACATGACTAGGACTGGAAAACCACTGTACAGACTAGAGTTCCACACAATCTGGTACCCACCCACATCCATCCCTCTCCAGCTTCCCCTCCTACCCTGGGTCAGGGTCTGATCTCCCACTTTGTTTAGCCCGTACCAGTCCCAAGTTTGCCACAAGCCTTCATGATCAGGAACAGCCCTGGTGTGACCCACTTGCCGCTCAGTGCTTATGAGATGCTGGCACACTTAGTCCCTCTTCTCCATACCCATCACCGGGATGCAGTGGAGAACAGTGGACTGAGATCCTGCTATCATTCCTTACCCATAGTCTACAGCTCACCTACCGACAAAGACCACGTGACAGACTGAAGACTGCACACTTTCCTTTGCGGTGAGGAAGAGAAACGGCATAGAGTTAAGCCGGGGAGCCCAGGCTCCACTCCTCCCAGCATCCCTACGCTATGGAACTACAGTCACACTGTGAGTGGGGGTTACTGAAGAAATATCAGCTTGTCCGTAGGTCCCAGGCTCCACTCCTCCCAGCATCCCTACGCTATGGAACTACAGTCACACTGTGAGTGGGGGTTACTGAAGAAATGTGTCAGCTTGTCCGTAGGTCTCAGGCCCTGTGCTAATGACAATGAAGCTGAGCTCAGGTCTAAGCGAGCTGGAGAAGGGTTTGGGCGAGAGGGACTGTGAGCAGACATCAGCTTGACTGTGTGACCGTGTGGACAGCTGATGATCTAGATTGATCTAGAAAGTGGTTCACTGAGCCAGTATGGGTGCCCCGATATGGGATGCTGGGTCTGTCAGCACTCAGGAGATGAATGGGATATCCAGAGCTACAAGAAGGGCAGGCTAGTCCTACTAGCTTCAAACAAGCTGCCCTGGTCAAGCTCCTGAGTTCCAGCCTGTGAATACAACTGTGCAGTATTTAGACCTAACACCAGATCAGGAATACTCATTTCAATGGTCAAAGAACTCTCAGAGGCTTGTATGCATTCATCCCAGTGGAACAGAAGTGGAGACTTCGAAGGACACAAGTGGGTGCAGACCGCCTACCAATTCTGGTACACATGTGTGCTTTATCCCTACTTCGATTCCAGATTACTCCAGCACACATGTATGCTTTTCCTACCTCCTAGACTACTCCAGCACACGTGTGTGCTTTATCCCTACCTCCTAGATTACTCCAGCACATGTGTGTGCTTTTCCTACCTCGATCCCAGATTACTCCAGCACACGTGTGTGCTTTGTCCCTACCTCCTAGATTACTGCCACATCCTAAGTACCACGGGGAAAACATTTACCTCTTGGCACTGTGTTCAGACCCCAAATAAGCAGGATATTATGAATGAAAATGTTTTCTGTTTATTGGCTCCCCTACATCATTAAGACCAAAACAGCCAGGAGTGATTAGGAGAGTTAATCTTGGTCTATCTGTTGTGAATATTTTATGGATTTTGAAGACTAGTAGGTCATTTAAATCCGAACATTCAGACTTCTATTTTAACTGACCGGGAAGAAGCTGACTCTGGCAACTCTGAAAACGAGTGTCTGCAGACTTGTTAGATTTGACAAGAAACAAACTATTGCGACGCTCCCTGTGAAGTATGTCCTCTACTGTCTACTCCAAGAAATATTAACTCTGCTGGGTGGCTGGAACTGTAGCCCTGATGTCTCAGTAGTAAGGACACCTTTTCATTGCTACCTCGGGCACAACCACCCACAATCATTCGCCACCAAAAAGCTGGTTCTCATTGTCACTAGTTAAGTACTCAAAAAGAATGTCTTCTTTGTTGTGTCTCTATATTTCCCCAGAGTCCTGTAAGTTAGCCTAAAGCAGAAATGAAATTTATTACATAGTAATTAATCCTGCTGAGCAAGTCCCTTATATTTTTAATACTAAAAGAATTATAATTATAAAGAGATCATTTATAAAAAGTAGAAAGTGTAAAAAAATTATCAGACTTCCATCACCTGGTTCAGTATCTAAAATTTTTTATTTCTCTGTGCAACTGCATGCATGTGCATACAATACACATTCATGTGGAAGCCAGAGGAGGACGTTGGGCATCTCTCTCCGTCAGTCTTTGCTGTTTCCTTGAGACCGGGGTTACAGATGTAATTTGCTACTCGAGTTTATTATTAAATGGGTTCTGGATCTGAACTCAGGTCTTCATGCTTATCTGACCCATAAGCTATCTTGTGTCCTTCCTCATCACATTTGGATCCTTTCAATGACTTCAATAACCTCATTGTGAAGCATACAATAGGAAAAAAAAAAAAAAAAAAAAAAAAAAAAAAAAAAAAAACAAGCTCATGGAAAACCTTGTCCCTTACAAGTAGGAAGGCTGAGCAGACATACCAGAGACTGGGGAAATCCTGGCTTGCTCATCGGGATTACCAGTCCTCTTACCCAGATACAGCCCAGCTACTCACCCTTCAAATTAGCCTCATCTGTTTGGGATCTAGTCACATTTCTATGTATTTGTCCTCTGGATGTCCCTGGCTATTTCCACAGTAAGGTCACTTATTTCTACTTCAGAGAAACATTCCCTAATGCTGCAGAAGAAAGCCGCTGCATAGATCTGGGGTTATGAAAGGTGCTGCCCAAAGCCCAAGTCCAGGCCATGCTCCTGTTACCTCCCAACTGGGGCGAATGTGAGGGGACACCTTTCAGTCATTTGCTGCCATCAAACATCTCAAAGGTTTATCTTAAAGTTGCTGTAGACATCTTCTTCTAATCAGAAATGTATTGAGATATATTTGCACAAAATGGCTTTTGTTCATCTTCCGAGTCTTAGGGTAAAATAGCGCTCTAGAAGGTGGGTCATGTTTATCCTGAAGCCCCCTGTAACTCTAGGGATGCCCTGTGAGAAATGTGGATACACAGGGCTTGTTGGACAATGAGGACAAAGTCAAGCTTGACTGCATGATTCCGCAAAAAAAAAAAAAAAAAAAAAAAGTACAGGTCATGAGACATGTAGCTGACCACTTTTCTTCTGGTTTAGAACTTTAGAATGATTTTTTTTTCCCCACTGTTAGTTATTAGGTTTATACTCAGAGAAACTGAAGCTTTTTTCCTTTCGAGGTTACAGAAAAGCAAACAAACAAAAACTCACATATTCAGTACTCACCATGACTTGGTCCTTCACAGTTCTGACTTTACTGTCCAGCTCCTTCTGCTTATCCAACATCACGGTGTTCTGAATATTTCCCTCCTGGGCCTTTAACAGGAGACACGATGTTAGCAGCCATTGATTTCCCTGATATATTCACTCACTTGACTACACCCCAAGGGCAATTCCATACCTGTGGCCTGCCTTCTAAGACACAGCAAATCTTACTACAGGCTCCCATTGTGTATCAACAACAACAACCACCCCTCATTTCCCCTGGAAAATGCTGGGAAGCTAATGACAAGACTGTAAGAGAGTAGGTACATTCCTGCTGAGGGCTGTGCAAGTCTCCATGAATTCATGGAGTTTAATGGCACCATTCCTTAAGGCTTGTCAAATTCTGCACACCGATCATGTATACAGCCCAGTAACTGTTACCCTAAGACCTTGCGATTCAAAGTGTCCTGCCTACATCTGCCCCACCTTCACCTGACAGCTTGCTGGACCTGTAAATTCAGGTCCTAACTGGATACTACTTCAGCTTTGCCCTGTTGACTTGGAGGCACATCAAGATGAAAAAGCATCTGCCATCCAGAACTATGAAACCCCTGCCCAACCCTAAATCTATTTTATTCCCGGCCTCAGCTCCCCGGGAATAACAGACCTATCAGAAGATTTAGGAATCAGCACCTTTGTCCACCTTGGGCAAACCCTGTTTGTTCACTTAGGATATATTAGCTGGGTAAATGCCAGAAATATTCTGGACATAGTGGTGAACAGTAAAATAAAGACAGCGTTCACAGGTAATAAAACTGAATCCTAAGGAAACAATACTCATCAGAGCTTGCTGTGCCCTTCACGATACAGACCCTATAGATTTTTACCTCACATTAGGAAAGCTTGCCCGACAAAAATAAACAAACAAATTGGCACATTTTCCCTAGTGCTTTCGGTTCTTTATTACCCTTTAAAATATTCTATATATTATCTTCTTAAACTAACAGATGAAAATAGTTCTAAAATGCATAGTAATGACCACATGACGTTTCAGTTTAGCAACCATCAGGCAATGTTTTGATCAGCACAAACATATCTCTCTCCCCAATCATGTTTACAGTTTAGCACACGCTGGCTCTGGCTACATAGTATTTCCTACAACAGTTACTATACTGTGAAATAACACCACGAAGCTGCCCCTTAGTCAGCCTAAGATCCATAAAACATTTGCAATGTATTCTTTTGTTCTGAGATAGTCTCAAGTATTCCAGA
Source organism: Micromys minutus (assembly GCF_963924665.1). Taxonomy (NCBI): domain Eukaryota; kingdom Metazoa; phylum Chordata; class Mammalia; order Rodentia; family Muridae; genus Micromys; species Micromys minutus. The sequence goes on from NC_137954.1 coordinate 2,391,148, forward strand.
GAAGACCTGACCTTACTCCGTACGGAGAACGACCTTGACCTCCTGAGCCACGTGTCTCCCCGTCCTGAGTCCCGAGGTTATAGGTACAAACCACCCACCAAGCCAAGCAGGAAGTTTACGCTTTATACTTAATGTAGTCATTTTGTGGGAGGCGTACAATTTCCCAGTGCTTCACTGCCATCTTTATAACACAGATTTCTACACATATCTGAGTTTATTTCTCAGCTGCCCTGCTCCCTCTCATCTTTCCACTTGTATGTTAACCGCCTGAGCCGTGCTTGGCTACGGATGGTCTCCAGTGAGCTCAGCGCTAATCCTGTGCACTGCCATGTCTCCCAGGCATTCCTTCCTGTTGTGACACACTTATTCTTCATGTGGATTCCATATGCAGCTTCCACAGCTTTAGAAAACAGCACGATTTTCACTGGGATCAAAATTGTTAACCAAGGGACATCTCATGTTGGTGTTCTTACTTCCTATGTGTTTTGTTTTGTTTGGATTATGTTTTTTTTTTTTTTAGAATAATTTCGTACAGATAAGGCTGGGCTTCAACATGCTATGTGACTTGGAACTCCTAACCTTCCTACTTTTAATTTATCTCCTGAATTAAAGAATTAATTTTTTAATTAACATTTTAAAAATTACCATGCTTTTAATTGTTTTTTTTTTCTTCTTGCATAACTGTACCACCAACATGGCACCAATCCCAGTGGAAACAGCCATCATCATTACCACATGTGCATCATACGTGTTTCTGTCATTACCACATGTGTATCATGCGTGTTTCTGTCATTACCACATGTGTATCATACGTGTTTCTGTCATTATCACATGTGTATCATACGTGTTTCTGTCATTACCACATGTACATCATACGTGTTTCTGTCATTATCACATGTGCATCATACGTGTTTCTGTCATTACCACATGTGCATCATATGTGTTTCTGTCACACTTAGTGAAATACTGTCTACAGAACATGGTGACATGAGTAAGATGCTGTATTTCAGTACAGCAATGAGAAATCCAATTCTTATTTATGAGATTTTTATTTTTTAATCAAGAATGGGCACAGGACTTTCTAACATCTTTGAAGAGACTTTTTATTCTCCTATCCAGTAAAATGGTGGATTATACCAATGGATTCTGGTTACAGACCAGATTTGCTCATTTGCTTTTGAAGGTGTATGCAATATCGGCAGGAAAATCCTAAGTGAAAAGGCACGGGACAGAATTAAATGCTACACTAGAACAATTCTGCATCATCGCCAAGTAGGATCTGTCACTTGTCGTCCTATTTATACAAATGTAAGGATGAGAAGGAAAGCCTTAACCTCAGAAGCAAGGAAATAGCAAAGAACTGTTAGACTAGAGCACCGTGGAAGGAATGCCTGTTGTGCCTCCCACGGAGTCCCACTCCCCCACCCCCATCCTCATCCAGGAGGCTCAACATTAATCTTTCCCCAGGTCACGGACTTTTCTAACAGGAGCTCAAAAGTGGACAAACCTTCGAGTCCCAGTGACGAGCCAGAGGGTGTGTGTGACAGAGCAGAGATTGCCTGCCATACCCACTCTAGGCTGAGAGGCCAAAGATGAAGAGTTTGTCCTTCTGCAAGCGCTGTTCTCAGCTGTCCTTGCTAGTCTACCTGAAACACAGGGACACCCTTGCCTACTGTTAGGATGAGGCTCCCCCACGGATGAACTTCCCTCTGTCCGCTCTTTACACACATCCAGGTGTGAGACAGCGTTCTCCTCTGAAAGGAACCAAGGCTGCCAGCTTTCGCTGTGATGCTGATGTGTAGCTGCTCTCTAGGGAAGGCACCAAATGAACCATCCAGCTTGACTATAGGACAAATGATATTTACATACTGAGCAACAAGGTTAGGAGGTTCTCTGGGAATGTGACAGATGCTAATGAAGGCAGAGAAAGGCCTTCACCAGCATTACATTTGTTCTCTATCTTTCTCCACTCTGACACAGTCCACTTGGCATTATCCGCTGGTGAAATGCTCACTGCGACTAAAAAACCTCTCTGCAACCAGATGCCAGGAAGGCCTATGGGATGTCCAGCAAAACCGTGACCCCAAACATATCAGACTACAGCTGTGACTCATCTGCTGTTTGACTGATAAACATCTAACACATGTAACCCTGTCCCTGCCTTCCTCTGACTTCTCCAGCAGACAGCATCCCACTGTGCATGAGACTGAGGTCACACGCGTGGTGTCATCCTTGGTTATTCAGTGCCCGAAACAGAGCCTGGGTCTGCGTGGTTTCCTGACCTCCATGAACCCTGAGTTCTTCCACGGCCACCCCTGTGCAAGGCTCCCAGGATCTGATGTTTCACCTGCTTCTGTTTCTGAGGGAAAAGTTTCCTGACCCTGACATGAACCTGGCCTGGCCGAGTCACCTCAAAACGGGATCTTCTTCGCTCTTAGCACTGCCTGCAGGTGCCTCGCTTTTGTGCTGTTGCTCTCACCTTTCTTACAGCTTAGCTCCAGAAAACTTCTAGTTCTGAACTTCAGAAGTTATAAAATCAGAAGGTATTCATCTGTGTGTTGAGACAGGCCCTGGTAATACCTGTGGAATAAGCAATTCATCTCTGACGGCGTCAGCATTCACTCAGAATAAAGTACCTGGTTAAATCTTTGGGCATTTTCCAGAATCTTCCTCTCTTCCTTCAGACAGTTGTAGATGATCATGGACATCTGCACAGGATCTTCTTGGAAGTTGTCCTAGATATAGGTTGTTAGGATAAAAAATAAATCAGAGAATGACTGTGGGTTGTAATGGAATGAAATTTGAGGAACCCAGAAATCTTGGCAACAGCAAAAGGCTCTTAAATATGCAGAACTGTGAGTTAAAAGTCAGACACATAAGTAATTACAGTGGACTCGGGCAGTGCTCTCTGGGCTACACCATTTGACTTCACCGAAAAACCTAGTGCACAACCACAGATGCTGTGCACAGCCAGTGCCACAGGGTCTAAAATAGTACTGCATGGGATTAACTGCAGGACTGAGTCCACACAATGATTTCTGTCCTTATAATAACACAACGGCTTACTTATAGGAAACAGAGCTTTCGATATGTTCCTACTGTCATTACAAACCTGTATCTGTACTAATATGTGTTGGCTCAGGACCCCATCCCCACCCCCACAACCCCAAACCAAGTTCTCAGCACTAAGATTTATTTGCCCTAGAGGGACACAGGATAAGAGACAAGGACTGGAGGAAAGGGATGAAGAGGAAGGGGACAGGAACAAGAGAGGTGGAAGGGGTATTTGTCTTAGGAGGTATTTGAGAGGAGACAGATGTGGGCCATAGAAAAATGGTGGCTTATAAAGGTAAAAGGGGAAACCTGCAAAGGAGTGGTTCTGAAGGTCTTTGCCCTCAACTGGCTCTCGACCAATCAATAAAGATGCCAATGGGGACAGGAAAGAAAGAAGCAGAACTTCTACCACCAGTACCACCCCCAGGCTAGGAGAGAGGAGGAAAAGAATCTCTGAGAAGACAAAGCAGACTAGGAGCTGCAGGGGAGATGATCGAACCATAGGTGGAAAGGGGAAGGGCCCATGGAAGGCCCAAAAGCGTTGTGGGCAGCAAAACCAATGGGCTTCACAGAAAGTAATCATGCAACTAAGCTGAGGGCAGATTTAGAGGTGTTGAGCAAGGAGTAAAGCTAGGGCATGCTAGCCACAGGAGGTTTAAAAGAACCCAGTCATTGAGCCCGTAAGGCAGATTAAAAATAAGCTAATCTGTGTGTCTTTCACCCAAGGATATGAGATAGCTCCTGGGCAGGAGCCTCAAAACAATACAGCCAAAATTCCCATTACAGAAACCTGTGTTCGGATGAGGTGTTTAATTTTAATTGGGCATGTTAACTAGGGCAGCCAAAGGGGTTTGAATTGCTGGAATTCAGTACTTTGATAGCTGGGACCTTGGTAGTCAGCCTCAGGAAGAAGTGGCCACATAAGAAAACAGACCTTGAGGGCTAGTTTTAGGGATGTAATCTACTGGTTTGTAGGAAGGCAGAGGGAATTCAGGAGAAGGGCAAGGCCTGTCAGAACCACAAATGAGCAATTGTCTTCTTCAGTATCAAATTCATAGAGCTTTGAATTTATCATATTAGACAAAAACTCTATTAACTAGTATATAAATTTGATTTCATCTTTAATAAACAATAGAATTACAAGTATATCAAAGACTTGTATACCAATAGAAACCTGACTTATGTAACTTTTATATATTATATTTATATGCCTGAAGTTGTACAGAAACTTCTTGGATAAAAAGAAGTCATGAATATAAAGTCTATAAAATCTTGGTTTAATAAAAATTTTCTTTTTCTTGAGAAAGCTTACTTTTTTTGTCTACTAAATTTTATATAAAGGTATTTGTTGTTATTTGGTTGTTTTTGTTATGTTGTTTGCTTGTTTGTATTTGAGACAGGGTCTCTGAAGGTATTTTAACTGTCCTGGAACTAAGAGAGACCCTCTGCCTCTGCCTCCTGAGTACTTGATTAAAGTCATACGCCACCACTGTCCTGAGACATACAGTATTTTTATAAACACAAAACACTTCGTTTATAAATTAGGACCAAAATTACTTTAACTTACAAAATTTGAGTAATCTATATTAAAAATAATCTTTTCACATGTGGATCATGAGGGTGGGGATGGTATGTTACATGTGGATCATGAGGGTGGGGATGGTATGTTACATGTGGATCATGAGGGTTAGGGGGAGTATCATGTTTAAAAGCCAGAGCTTTAGGCAGGTTAAGCATGCAGTCTGATCACTGTGTCAAACCTACACTTCTTCATAAATGCTCTAGGATCTGTCCTCCTGGACATCTTGAAGACAATGTATCTTCTTTTAGGGTATAGATACAACGTAAGAACCATTCCCGAGAGTCCTTAACTAATTCTTCAACACAGGAACTAAAGTACAAATGTACTTTTTACTAAAACAAAGTCATTTGTCTCAAGTTTTCTGTTTCCACTGTCAAAGCTGTTTTTGCCAAGTATCTGCAATCATGTTCTTTATAATACGAGCAGCCTGCATAAGAGCAAAGTTTTACAAACTTATTCTAGTTTTCCTTCTCACTGATATACACTCATAGATAAGTTCAAAAAGAAAACAAAATAAAAGGCCCCCAACTACCTAGGGTGAAATGTCTGGCTGTGTTTCGTTTCTATTAAAACAGGAAAATTCTGCAACGCAGAATAAACATGGCAGTGAGGCCAAGTGTGTGCTGGGAGTATATCTGAGGGTCCTGAGTTCCGGATCGTTCTTTGGTTTTCTCCTCCAGTGGAAGACAAGTCTTCCGGAAGCAAGGCAAAGTGAGTCTAGTCCAAGTCACCCACCCACCTTCCTGGAAATTCTTCACCTGGACCCAGGAGGACCGAAGACCAAATCGATCACTAGAATTTCTTGGGGTTTAATGTTACCATAGCTCATTGCTCTGAAAATGAAGCCCCTTCCCTTTGGTGTAAATATTAACAATTTTAATCTTTTTTTTTCACTTAAACCTGAAAACTCTTTTGTGTTTGTAAGAAGAACTGATATTGTATCTATTTATGATTTTTAAACATTAGCCACATAAAGAGAGTTTATCTGTAATTCTGTAACTCCTCTAAATACCCAATGGGTGTGTACTCAGTTTTAAGAGAGCAGAGAAGTTCGAGGAAAGTGCAAAGCCAGTCCATACCTGGAGGTTACGCTTGCTTTTCCGTATGTTGTGCTGCAACAAGAAATTGTTCTCCAAAGAGAAGCGGCTGTATTGATCATCCAGCTGAGAGAGGAGGTCATGGAAGCGGATGGTGGCAAACGAAACATCGTAGGCAGCGTGCTCCCTAGGACAGCGCGAATTCAGTTTTTCTTTTGAAGTTGAAAATTGTTTTACTCGAAAACTGCATAGTGTTTCTATCACGTACAGCTGACATGAAAATTATAGGTAGCCTCAGATATTCGGACAGAAAAACTATTTATGTTTTACATGAAATTTTACAGAAAGTAAAGTCAGCAGGGGCCTGAGATATGTCAAGTATTTTCAGATTGTTTGCTATTTTTTCTACAAGTATTTTCAGATTGTTTGCTATTTTTTCTATTAGCAAACAATATGTCTTAAGACAGAATAGGAGGTAGTTAATGGCCAATGAATTTGGTTTCATGGCCATTGGTGATAATTCAGTTTCTGTAAACTCAATTCCAAGTTACTTCATCAATAAATACTTTAGAGGCATAAACTTTGGGCTGGAGAGATGGCTCAGAGGTTAAGAGCACTGACTGCTCTTCCAAAGGTCCTGAGTTCAATTCCCAGCAACCACATGGTAGCTCACAGCCATCTGTAATGGTATCTGATGCTCTCTTCTGGTGTGTTTAAAGACAGCAACAGTGTACTCATATATACAAAATAAATAAAATCTTAAAACAAAAAGACATAAACTCCATTCCCTAGTGAGCTAGCTTTGCTTACCAGTCTTGCTTTTCCAGCCACTGGGCCAGGTACTGTCTGATCTCCATGGGAAAACTGTCATCGTACAGCTGGTGGACCTGCTCCAGGAACTTGGAGTCCAGCTGCTGAAGCTCGTGCCACTGTGACATCCTCTGCAGAAAGAGCAGTGTGTGAAGACAGCCACGGCTCCAGGCAAAGCCTCTGTCTCAGTGGTTCTCAACCTTCCTGACGCCCTGACGCTTCCATACACACAATGAGCCCAACCATACAATCACTTCCTCTGCTGCTTCACAACTGTAGTTCTGCTGCTGTAATGTGTTGTCGTGTAAATATGTTTGAGGACAGAGGTTGCCACGGGCATCGTGAACTACCACTACTCTATCCTGTTGGGTTCTGAAAAACACTGCCTGAATGTTGAGTTTTGAATCATCCTTTTTTTCTTCTTCTTCTTCTACAGAAAATATACCCTCAGGTGTTTGCTTAAATGTCAGGGCATATACTCTGGTACCATGTTTCTATGGTAACCACCTCTGCCCTTTCCCTCGATATGATTGTCTTCAAAGTATCACCCTGACTCATCACGTTTTCCCTTGTGCCTTCTTATCTTTTTCTTTTTTCTTTTCTCTTTTTTTATCTGAAGAAAAGGAGATGGAACAATGTCAGGTACTAATTGGCTATCCAGTAAATATTACTTTAAAACAAATTAATACTTTTTATCAAGCAAGTAGTTATTAGAATTAAGATAGTTCACAAGCACTTCCTAAAGCTTTTCCTGCAAATTATAGTGCATTGTAAAGCTGGTATTTTGTGACTATTACATTTTACTCTTGCATGTCTGCACGTACATGTGCGCTACATCACATAAGTGAGGTCAGAGGCCGCCTGAGGAGTTGTTCTCTTTCACCTGTGAGTCCTGGGCATGAGAGGTCCAGTGAGGCAGCAAGACCTTCTACCCACGGAACCATCTCTTGCTTAAGTTGACATTTTATACTTATGATTCATAAAGTAAAATATTCTTGTTAAACACATTTTAAAAGAAATCATTTTTCTTTTGTGCCCACAGCAAACAATATATCTGGCACAAGGGAGTCCCAAATCTTGGTGGTGATTTTTTTTGTTGTGTTTTTTTGTTTATTTTTGTTTGGTTTGGTTTATGTGCTGTCAGGCACATGTAGAGGTCAACGTTAATATCAGCCTCAATTCTTCCTCCAGTTTATTTAATTTGTTTGTTTTGAGATTAGCTCACCAGCAAACTCTGGGCTCCCCAGCACTGAAGTCACAGATTCATGTCACTACACCTGGCCTTTTTTTTTTTTTTTTTTTTTTTTTTTGAGCATTGGTGTAGTTAGTCCTAAAGCTGTTCGTATTTTAATGCTAATTCCACTTGCCCAAGAAGTGCTGCCTAGTCATATACTCAGGACATCATCAAAACCTTCCCATTTTAATTAGTAAAATAAAGGCAGAGCCAGTGATTGGGCAGGGTAAGAGAGGTGGAGAGAGAGAGTTAGAGGTCAGAGGAGAGAGGAGGACCAGGAGAGAGGCTCCAAAATGGACCTTGGGAAGGGTAAACTGGATCCAGGTGGGCTTTATTGGCATTAAGTAGCTATGAACATTTAAGGATTTTATAGGTCTTATATCTCATATAGAAGGGCAGTTTGTATCTTTGTCTACTTGATGTAATATTATTGTGTAGAGGGTTTGGACAGTGTAATTGATATATAAACCTGTATGAAAAGCTATCGGGCCTTAGAGTTGTGTTTGTGTTGGGATTTGTGGTAAAGAAACACCCAGGACCGAGGGCAGAAGACAAGTGGAGTGAACCGCCAGGGAAAGGAGTCATGCGACAGGAGTGAGACTTTGGGGGCGGCTTGGACCAAGCAACAGAGTCTGTGCACGCAGCTCCGTAGTAGAAGTGTGCTCACAGAGTGAGACTGCGGGGCTGACACAGAGAAAAGCAATTCCTTGTTTAATATTCACTGCAACACATTGGTGATCCAAATTCAGGTCTTCAGGCTTCCACAGTGAGAAGTATTTGCAGAAAGCCAGCTTCAAGAGCCCCTAATAATGATTTAAAAAAAAAAAAATGGAAACAACAGCCAGGCCTGGTTGAGCACACCCGAAATCACAGCACTTGGAAAAGCTGGGGCAAGAAGGCCATGAGTTCAAGGTCAGCCTGAGTTGCATATGGAGCACAAGCCTAGCTTACAAGGCTACGCAGTGAGTCATTAGTTCAGAAAAAGATTATTTCTTCTTTTCATACAGCACTGCCAGATGCCATTTGAAAGAGTAAAGTAATTATCTCTTCAGGTAACTATGAAGCCAGTTTTTATACTATAATCCTAAAGGTTAAAATTTACAGCAATCCCTCATTTAAGGAAGCCTTAAGATGCGCTAAAACAAATTTCCCGAGACAATCATGTAACAGGACACACCACAACACGTTGGCACCACCGCAATTCAGACTGCCAGACCCCTGAGGAAGGGTCTGAACTTTGATGTGGCGTGTGGAACCGTGTGGGCAAACAGTCGTGTGCAGGAATGAAGTCCTGCCTGCCGCACCAATGTCCCCCCAAAGGACAGTAAGGAAATGTCTATACTACAAAGCAAGCCACTGTCTCAAATACCATTGGCAAGGACTCCAGCCCACCACTGTGGCATGCCTGTACACCTAAGGCCACCAACAAGACCATCCTTAAACACCTTGCTCAAGCAGGGTTTGGAGTTGGCTTTTTCCTGTTTCCTTGCCTCCAACATTCTGTCCCCAATCTGTACTGTGCGGGCCACGCTGCTTCCAACAATCCGAGTTCTGTCTAGATGGCCCTTCTTCCTAAAGCCGTCTGTCACTCCCACATCTAGTTTTCTTTGGCCTGTACCTTGTCGAGGTTCGCACTGTTTTTAGAGCACTGGCTCCAACCTTCCCCGGGAAGCTTGTGATTGTCTGCTGGGGCTTTATACGAATTTTTGCTATTAGCATCCTCTGGACCCTAGAGCCCCGAGCTTGTGGCCTAGTCCTAAGTGTTACTGACGACAGAAGCTCAGAACCGTCTGTTCAGCTGGAACTTTGTATGCATCAGTAGACAAACCCCATGACGAACCTACAAGTCTGAGTCCAGCATCCTCACTGAACTATCAGGGTTCGGGTCATTTCTGCAGGATTAAAAAAGCAACCTCCACCCACTCATACACCTGTCCCTAAACTTTTAGGTGGTGTTCAGAAGTATTTTAGATAGTAATTATGCCATTTAGCGGTTCTGCAGGAACTAAATACTACCTTTAAGCTTCAGAAAACCGGTAAGGGCTGATACATACTGAGATTCCAGATGCTTTCGTTTCCACGAGGACTTAACTGGGCTGTCTCCCGAGTGCAGGTTGGGGATTCAACACAAGCAACAACCGCACACAGCAAGTTATATGCCAGTTGCATGCGCGGCGTGGCGTCGGCTCAGAGGATGGAACAGTGTCCGATACGACTGAGAAAAGAAGAAAATCGTTACCGCGGTGGAAAGGGGCCGGAGGTGAGGCGAGCAAGGGTAAAGTGGGAAGGTGCAGTGTCTTCCGGGAGAAATGTCTATTGCACAAGTCATTTTAGCCTAGCAGTGCGGACGGCGGGTTAAGGGCGCCAAGCAGCGCCAGGAGCTGGGCAGGCGGTCCAGCTCGATTCTCTCTGGTCACCTGTGGCAGCAGACCCCAGGGTCAGGGGTCAGAGGACGCGCCCCACTTCCATCCGCACCCGCACCGGGACCCGGACCCCCACCTTGCGCTCACTCACTGCACGCAGGAGCTCGAGTCTGGGCAGGTTAGCGGTGTTCCAGGAGGGTCTGAGGGGCGCGGTCCCCGAGGTCTCCAGGGAGCTCTGACAGACCCAGCGCAGAAAACCGAAAGTACCGGGCGAGAGAAAAGCCCGGAGGGTGTCCCGCCTCCTTCCGCCTCTGCCAATCAGCGGCAGGGATTGGCCCGCTGTTCCACCGGCGCACCGCCTCCCCCCAGCGTGTGCTTAGCTTTCCTGGCCCGCACTCCCCACCCCGCGTGAGAAACGTGGGGCTGCGCTGCGCGTGCAAGCCGCCGGCTGGGGGTTCTGCATACAAGGTTAGAGAACAACCTACGAAAAGGAAACTGTGTGCTTGCACGGGCTGTCTTGGAGATCCTGCATTAACTAGCCGCATCCCCGCGGACTCAGATTTGGGGACTAAGAGTAATTTACCAATTTAAAACATTCAACACCGTGTGCTTGGCCTTAACTCGGCAGTTACGGAGGGCTTGCTCTAGCAGAGGACAGGGGTTGGATCCGCAGTGCCCGCACCGCGGCCCCCAACTCCAGTTCCAGGGGATCTGGTGCCCTCTTCTGACCTCCACAGGAACCAAGCCTGCATGAAGTACACATACTTACAAGCAAGCAAAACAAAACAATGAGTAAACCTAATTAAGATATTTAAGAAAAATAAAGCTTTATAAATTGAGACCTCCATTACTGAAACTTTTGTCCTGCTTAGCCATCATGATGACAGGACCTCTTTGCTCCCTCCTGTCTCGCTGGACTTCCCTATGACCCCATTACTAAACCACTGAAAAAGAATGTGAGAACCGTATCTACCCTTCTCCCACTGGTTTTCATGACTTCCCCTGTAACTTCCATGTCCTGGAGCTGTCTACTGACCCACAGCTTCCTCTAAGTGCCAAAGTTCCCCTGTCCTTGGATATCTACCGAGTCTGTGAACCAGTTGCACACAAAACACAAGTTATCAGCTTTCTCCTCATACCCGGGGCAAGCATAGAAGTTATCCATTTAGTTCTCTGCACTTGGTCCACAAGCCTCAGCGGGTCTGGGTCCTGTTTCTACCTCTTACCTGGATCATTTCAGTGGCTTCTATCATGACTGCCCAGCTTTGGCTTTTCACTCCCACATAATCCACCTGCCATACACTCATTTCGCTGTTTTGTTTTGGTTTTTTAATCTAATTGCAAACTTGGTCACGTCACGCCGATCTAAAATTTTCATGACGGCTTTTCTTGCTTGCTCTTAGACAATTCAAATTTCTCAATACTTTCTATAAAGCCATGTTCCCTGTCACTTTCTCTAATCTCGATTTGTGCAGCTCTTTTCATTGCTTGTACAGCATTTTTATTCCCTGGATAAGCAAAACTCTTTCCCCGAACTGTCTTCTGGCCGGCAGTTCTCTTTGAAAAGTCCTCTAAGCCAACATCTGTATTCTCAAACTCTTTGATAGGTAACTGACTGGTGTAAAGTCTAGGACCAGATGGGTGGTGATGGCATACAGCATTAATCCCAGTACTCAACAGGCAGAGGCAGGCTGATTCCTGTAAGTTCGAGTCTAAAGTGTGAGTTCCAGGACAGCCAAGGCTACATAGAGAAAGTTTGTCTTGAAAACACAAAAACCAACCAACCAACCAAACAAACAAATACCCCTCAGATCAAATGTCACTTTTCACGTGGCTATCTCAGAAGCTCGGCTGGGTCTTCTTAGAATGCACAGCTAGAGAATTGGTTCCTTTAAATGGATGGAATTTGAATAAAACCTTGGACAGCACTGCAACTTTAGGTAGCAGAGGATCTAAATAATTTCCAGGGATGTGTATACGTGTGTGTGTGTGTGTGTGTGTGTATTATACATGGATTTAGTCTGTTTTCTTGTCACACATGTACCCTCACAAAGGCAGCACAGAACTGACTCCCAGTCAAGATCCTCCACAAACTGTTTTGAGTGCAATTGGTTCAAGACTCAGTAGATGCCTTTCTTCCTGTCTGGTCTGTCTCTCATCGTCTACTACACCATCATCTTTGTCTATGTTCCCCCCCCCCCCCCAGGTTTTCATGCTTTTAAAGTGTCCGAGTCCTATTACCTGTCAAAGGTATAGTTTCTGGAAGGAAATGCTCACCATGTAAGACATCAGCTGTTAAACTGGTCAGGAGAAAGCCCATGAGGTCTCAAAGAACTCCGCTCAAAGAACTATAGGCAGCTAAGGAAAGCTGAGAAGTGGTTTTCCCCACCAACGAGTTGTCCAGTGCCCAAAATGTCAGCCCTAAAAACATACAAACTAGTAGCATTAGGCTAACTGAAGAGCTTCTACTTAAGTTATTCATACACAAGAACAATTAGTGAATACAGAGGCCAGGCTCCTGAAGGGGAGGGGTAGATGGGAGAAGAGTTGTAATTATACTATATTCTCAAATTCTAGAAGGTAAAACATGTAAGAAAAACAAAGAAACAAAAAGTAACCACACCAAAAATGAAACCGAAACCTAGAAGAAAGAAACTAAATACAGGATATTATCATACAACATTCAGCTTGGGAAACAATCTTTGTAACGATATCAGATAGGCAAAAGATATAACACTTAAAAAACACAGTGCTATGTCTGGTCAATTATAATTTCTAACCGTTTCCTTCCTAAAGTCTCATGGGCTCACTGAGAGTAGGGCATTTCTCTCTGTGTTCGTCCCTATTTGCTTCTTCCCTATGCCAGGAAATGGTGCAGCTGTTCCTATAGTGTGAGCCAAGAGAGACTCATGGAACCCTCTAGAGCCTGCCACCTGGAGAACAGTCCAGTGTCGGCTTGCACTGGGTATTTCTGAGATCCCCTCCCAACCCCTGAAACAGTTACTTTACAAATGACTAAATAATCTTTAAAAATTGGAATGCCCACTGAAGCATCTCTTCAAGAAATACCTTATCCTCTGTGTGTCTGTGTGTGTATGTATGTGTATGTGTCTGTGTATTTGTGTATGTGTCTGTGTGTGTATGTGTCTGTGTGTGCATGTGTGTGTATGTGTCTGTGTGTGTCTGTGTTTGTGTCTGTGTGTGTATGTGTATATGCTTGTTTGTTTGTGTGTGTGTGTGTGTGTGTGTGTAACAAATTCATCAAAAGAACTTGTTAGATTGTTAGATCTGAGATCTTTTTTCCTCAATTCCGTGGCGGCTAAATAGCGAGCAAATAAACTTATAGTAAAATGTTTACAGACTGTCCCTTGCCTCTCAGTTGGCATGTTCTAATTGTAATACTTATCAGTAGTATTGCTATAATCAAAATGTCTATCCACTGGAATTTCTAAAAATGTCTGCCACTGCTTTCTCACCCTCCGGTTCAGTTCTAAGTCTTGCCACTGGGACCATGCAGTCCTGGGATGCTACTTCATTGGATATAGCCCCTTTCTGTTTACCTGGAACATGGCAGAACACATTCATTCTTTGGTTTTCAGTTTTGTGCGATACCTTACCTTGGCGTTGGTTTCCTTCTCAGCTAATAGCAACTCTATAGGTGCAGCTTGTGAAAACACAAGGTATGTGCTGTGTTTCAGACTTGCTGTGTGCACATGATATTTTTCCTCCCAATATACTTTTGGAATGACCATGTACTGCCAAACTACAGTCTTTTTGTTAACTACTAGTGGTACAGCATGCAAAGGTGTACTAAAGAGTATAATATTGAGGATTTAGTGGTTAAGAACATATTGTGCTTTTAGGGAGGGCTGGGGTTGAGCACCCAGAACCCACATCAGGCAACTACTACAACCATCTGTGTCCCCAGCTTCAGTTCCAGATGATCCTACATCTTCTGGCCCCGAGGGTACCTGGACGTGCTTGGTACACATAAATTCACGCAGGGACAAACATATTCACATAAAAATCATCAATGTATTTTTTAAGGTTATAGGGTAGAGAATCCAGTCAGACTGTTAAAACTTATACAATGTTCGTGGATTTATAGGAAATGTATCATAAGGAAATGACCCAGTATGTGTAAAAGATTTGTGCTGCGGGACACTGTTACCAAAGCTCCATTTGTATCATTGAAAAGTTTTCTAGTTGACAAACTAAAGCACAATTCATGTTTCAGAATATCAAAGTTATGCTCACAAAGACATCGGAAAATATCCAATTAACGGCTGAATTGAAAAATGAAAAGCAGTTTGTATTGTAAAAAAAAAATCTGCAAATGTAAACAAATGCACCACCCCCCGAAAATATCCTGAAACGTTAATGTTAAAGTGTGGGGCCGCGTGCACATACTTCTGTTTAATGCCCTTGACTCCTTCAGCATCAGCACCTTAGCCAGCCACTACTTTAGGACGCCGCGGGCAGCATGGGCTGCGCTCGCCGCTAGGGGCGCTGCGGCCGCGCCATCAGCAAGCAGCGGGAGGGAGGCAGCGGCTGGGAAGAGCCGCACCACGTGCTTTCGGGGAACTGGGCCTGCACCGAGAAGCTGCAGCTTTGAGAGGAAACCGAAAAGCGAAAGCGGCTGCTGGCAGGTCGTGCGCAGGCGCAGCCCCGGGGATTTCCCACAGTCTGACCCGCTCCCCTCCCCCAACCTCCGCGCAGCGAACTGCGCATGCTCGGGGCCCTTCCTCTGTGTGGACGTGGAAGATTCTGTCCTATGTGGGGAAAGCTGAGGTTGAGTACCTGTCTAGGGACTTGAAGGGAGCGGAGGGTTCTGGTTCATCATTTCCATTCTTCTCCGTGACCCTCTCTTCCACGCTTGCACACCGGCAACCTCACATCCTGAGTCGGGACCCACAGCCAGGGCTGGGGGTGTGGGCAGCTCATTTTGTTCAAAGCCTAAGGGGCACACCCTTTCTTGAGGTTTTCATGCCCCTGCCATTCAGAGTGATCACAGAAGCAGTGTAGGAGAATAAAAGGGGGAGAATAGCTTTAGTCACTGGAAAACTATTCTGACTTTGGCTGACAGAGAGAGGGGGGGGGAAGAGGGGAGGAGGAGGAGGAGGAGGAGGAGGAGGAGGAAAGAAGAAGACAGAAAGAAAGAAAGAGAAAGAAAGAAAGAAAGAAAGAAAGAAAGAAAGAAAGAAAGAAAGGAAAAAAGTTGGGGCCCCTGCTTGCCATATATATGACTTAACTGAATCTGGGAGGCAGAGGGACTGAGATTCTGTAGCTTTCCTTAACTAAGAAGCTACTTAAAGTGAATTTGATGGTAGTCTTGGAAGTATGCAAAAGGACCTGCCTAGCTGGTCCTTCACTGCCTCTTTGGAGAGGACCCCCACCACCATCCACACACACATACACAACCAATTTCCACACATGTAAACATACAGTTTATACATAAATCCCACAAGGCAAAAGCATGTTTCTTTCCCATATTAGGACACTGGAGCATATATAGTATGCAGAACCCAGGGCAAAATGAAGACGTGGGACTAAGAGCAAAACCAACGAAGGATCTGAAGCAACAGCCCTGCAGGGAACTCCAGAACAACATCCTAAATGCTCTGCCCTATAGAAGCCATTGTAGACAGAGGAATTCCAGGGATGGGATGGTCATGTCAAAAGAATCCTTGTTAGATGTTCATTTGAACAGAAACAGAATGAAGAAACAAATGTTATACTATCACTCCTATATTTTAACATTCTCTTGGTTTTATGCAACATTTGCAATAGAATGCAGAGCCTTTTACTTTCCCTGCAGAGGCTCTCTACATGGTTTAGGCTTATCTGCCATTGGCTTCTTTGGGTTCCTGAAATCCCCGCCATGTTTTAGGTCTTGGCTGAGTCATTTCCTAGGAGAGGCCCTCACTGCTGACTTCTTCCAGTGGCTGTTTTATAAACCTCATAACACTTATTAAATCTGCCCCCTCTGTATTATGGTCTGTCTTTGTTTATCCTCACCAAGAACAGTAGCGTCAGGACATCTTCTCTCCTGTAAAATGCATAGACTGACACTGTGTGCTCACTGCAGGAGAGCCAAACAAACGGACACAGAAATCTTTGTGACTCCGATGGGAAATCATGTATGAGAAGAGCAATACTTGCTATAGAGCAGTTCTCAGAACTATTTTTTAATGAGTTGCTATTGTTAAATTCAAAGAATATCTTTACTTAATAAAATTCATAAGATAAAAAAAAGAAGCTGGCTATATTGAAACACTGGGGGGTAGAACAGGTTAGTTCAGCCATAGAGACCTTACCACGGGCCTTTAGGCCTAACTGATCTGTGCTTATATATTCTGAAAAACGTCCTACAGAATGTGAAGGAGGCAGCCAGTTCTTTTTACCACCCCCATGCTCAATGCCTGTCTCCATGTTTCTTCACATATGTAGCAATCATATGTTTAAGGCAGTGACTGTCAGCCCTGACAGAAGAGAATGTTGTGTGGGCCCTGCAATGGACATGAGTTTAATGAGGGCAGTTGGGGAATGTTTCAGGACACTAGGTTCATCTTCGAGTTCAAGCCATTAGCTGTACCTGGGAGACACCTAAATCAAAGGGAAGTTGGGGTGAGCTGATGCCCGTGGCTGCAGACCATTTACCGGAGCTTAGAAGTTCAGCAAAAGGTAAAACTGAGTGGAAGTTCTCTCTGTGCTGTGTCAAAAACAGGTGTGCGCTGTTTATATAGGATCGTATAAAGGAGACTATTTTGTGAGTTTAGAGTTTGTACATTTTATAAAGAGGATTCTTAGTCTTGCAGGCCAACCAAAAAGCAAAGAGAAGGAAGGAGCCATTGTTCTTGTATGCAAACACCGATTAACTGTTTATGATGTCAGATTGTATGGGACTCCAGGGATATCTTTGTTAACCAGGCTTTGTCACTGTTCATGCAGAAGACAGACATGGAGCACACTGACGAGAAGGGAAGAAGGAGCTTTGGCCTGAACCCTGCCTTACGCTGACACACAGGAACACATACGCTGAAATAGGCAGGAAGGCTATTGAGAGCCTGAAGCATGTGTGACCTTTGTCCAAAGAAGGTAGACACAAGATTAGGAACTGAGAGATTGTAGCGGAAGGGGGTGAGGTAAAGCTTCACAGACCTCAGAAAGATCTGCTGAGAGTCATTGTCCTTATCCAGAGGTATAGTGTTAAACAGACTTTTACCTACGAACATCTTCAAAGAATAATGTCTTTAAATAAAATAAAATTCATAAGGTTAAAAAAAGAAACTGGCTATATTGAGATATATATATATATATCTAGTGAAGTTGGCGACACATAAAACCAAACTGAAATCGCCTTTGTGACACAGCGTAAGTGCTTTTTTAACTAGTGGCCTTAAATAAGGTTAGCGGTGGGTCTATCATAATTCCTAAAGTGTGCTAAGCATATTCCAGATGTTGAAGTAACTATGGAATGAGTTAATGATATAAAGGTAGGTGTTATAATTTGCTACTTAGTTTAAAAATGGTAGAGATCTAAAGCCAACTAGAAGTTAGTGGAAATAAAGCTATGGGCTTGCCGTTTGGATTTATGAGCCCCCAAATTCATCGACTCCAGTGAAATGTGGCGTTTTAGGAGTTATTTGGGGATTTCAAGCAGGAATGGAGGCCTGCGCTTTTATTTTATTTATTTTTTATTATTGTGTGATGTTTGAATGTGTGAGTGCTGTTGCATGTGTGGGCAGGACACATGTGGAGGTCAGAGGTCAACTTTCAGGAGTCAGTTTTCCCTTCTCCCGTTTTTTTTTTTTTTTTTTGAGGAGGATTCTTGTTTCTGCCAGGCTGCAAGCTCTAGGCTGACCTTGGGGTTCCTACACAGCCTCTCTGCCTCCTGGATTGCCATAGGTTACCAGAGCAAGCTGCTGCAGTGCAGTCTTCATGTGGGTTCTCTGGAACTAAGCTCTGTTAGGCTCTGGGTGATTTTAGACATTGGTCCTTCCCACTAGCCCGCCACTGATTTTAAATGGAGCTCTTTGTCTACAAAAGAGAACACGTTGACCACACCACTGTAGCATCTTCTTCTCAAGGACCCAGGCCTATGATCTATGCCTTCCAGTGGTGATTCCATAACTCTAGATTTGTTGAGTTCATACTGACACAATATAAAGTGAATTTATCGTTTACTTTTACTGTATATTAATTATACTGACAGCCATATTTTTTTTTAAATTCAAGCAGTTGGATCACTATATGTACAGGGTCAACTTAAAAAATGTTTACCCTGTGTCAGGAATTGGAGTAGGTGTGAGCAGTACCCAGTTTGCTAAGTCTGGGCTATGTCATCATCCATTCATGGATACAGCAAAGTTCTATGCTTGACCCCAAATTCTGTCACCTCCTGCTACACAGAATGCATAGGCATCCTGAGCCATGGGGTGTGAAGAAGAATCGTTGTCTACACACTCACCCGGAGGCCAAAGGACAATCTTGAGTGTCCTCCCTCAGGTGCTGCCCGCCTCTCCCTGCAAAGTCTCTCGATGGCCTGGCCTTCACCTACTAGGTGAGGCTCTCTGAAGCTTCAGGGTCACACTTTCCTCTGCCCCCCCCAACTCTGAGATTACAAATAGATAACAGTATGAGGGAGTGTGTGTGTGTGTGTGTGTGTGTGTGTGTGTGCTTGAGAGTGTGTGTGGCCTTAAACCCAGGTCTGACACTTGCAAAACAAAGTTTACTGACAACTATTTCCCTAGTCCAAGTGGTTAAAAATGACTTGAAAAATGTGTATCCTTGATTGGTCAGGGATCAATGAAAAGAGAAAGGAAGTATTTAGAAATCAAATCTATCTTGTTTCATTAAATGCATCGTATTTGCCACTGGCTTGTTATGGACTGAAGGTTGGTGTCTCCTAAGTTCTTACTCGGAAATCATTGCTCTAAATGATGTAGGTGATAACTAGGCCATATTAAGGTTTAAATCCAAAATATCCACCACAGGCTTGTTTTGAATGCTTGGTCCTGGGCACTTGTTTGAAAGTTATAAATCTTTTAGGATGGAGAGCCTGGCTGGAGGAGGTAAGCCTTTGAAAGTTAAGTCTACTTCGTTTTGGCTTTTTCCTCTGTCCTGCAAACAATGCAAACAGCCTTGTCCTTCCTTTCCTTTGGAGCAGCTTTTCCATGTGCCCCCCACCACGATGGGCTGTTCCCCCTTGCTGTTTTGTGGGTCTGCTCAGAGGTTCTAGCTGTAGCTATCACAAAGATGAACTCTCAGGAGGGATTGTCCCCCTCGATGAGCTTCTGGACTCCTCTCTGTCATATGATGACACAAGAAGGTGAAGCCTTGCTGTAACCGGGAGGAACACCTGTTCCTGCTGCTGCCTGTTCTCACGTTCCCGTGGCAAGAGCCACATAGTACCCAGTTCCTTGGAACAACTAAACGGAGAAGTATTGTGTAAGGGTTTGGTGGAAATACGACCTAATTCCATATTTATTGCACTTGCAGCTCATGCAACTGGCCAATTTTACACTGGACTTAACAGGTATCTGCAAGTCACCACTGGCCAAATCCTGTCACCTGAAAAAACAATCTCTGGAGTACATGACTCACTTGAAAAATACCTTGCAACTCTAGAGTCCTGATTTAGTAGGCTCATGGTTAAGTATATATACTGTGCTCGCAGAAGACCATAATTTGGTTCCTAGAACCCCGCATCAGGTCGCCTGCCTGTAACTCCAGCTTCAGGGAGATCCAATGTCCTTGGCATCTGAGGGTTCTTGCATTTATGGAAATACTCCCACCCTACATATGACTGAAAATAAAACATAAGCTTAAAAAAGAACTTATTTTGATTTTTCTAGATGTAAATCAAAACAAACACTTATTAAACTCATATGGTAACTCCTTCCTCTGTTAAAGAAAGAAAACCACCAGCTTCCATGTCCTCTCTGGTCTAGCACATGACAGCTGTAAACACACAGCCTTGTATTTTATCAGCATGTTCTATGTTGAGAACTTTAAAGATGTCTGTTAGGTAGGTAAGAGTTTGTGGTATTTCTAAATTCCAGGGGATGAGAAGCTTATAAAACCTCTTCTGACATCTTAGCCTGGTGGAGCATTTCCTGGTAGGAAATAACAAAGCAGTAACCATTGTTCTCAAATGTATAGTGTTCCCTTCAATGCTACCATGTTTCCTTCAGTGCTACTGTGTGTCAGTTACAGACAATTTCAAGAAGCTGACACAGTCCTCATCAATCATAAACCTTCTGAGACTACCATCAGCAGCAAAGGAGTAAAAGACTCAGCAAGTAGCAAAGATATGGATAATAGTCTATAAGCTATTTGTGTGTGTGTGTGTGTGTGTGTGTGTGTGTGTGTATGTCTGTGTCTCTCTCTCTCTCTCTCTGTGTGTGTGTGTGTGTGTGTGTGTGTGTGTGTGTGTGGTGTCTGTGTGTGTGACATTAAGGCCAAAGGTAGACATTAGGTATCTTCTTTCAAGCCTTGAGAAATTCTACATGATTGCTATAGGGAGAGTGAGCAATGACTTCATGGACTATGTAGTGAGGCCCAACATACACCTGTAGCTTATATACTTGGAGAGCTGGTGAGTAGGGCACCGTTCTCCTCTCCATCAGACTGAAATGTCTTACCGCTTCTGTAATCTCGGAGTTGTCAGGACCAGAGACTAGTGGAAAGCAAAGGGATTCCTGAACCCATACAGTCCAGTATGTTCTAGAAATGTAAACTGTGCAACCTACAAGTGACGTCAGGAATCCAAGGTCCAGGGTACTACTTGCTTCCCGGGTGTCATTTCCTAAGACTTTTACCCATCTGTCCACTTGCAGTGCTGTTTACTGTTAGTGAATTGCTCAGCACACAGGGATGACGCTGGCTCCTTTTCTTACTAAGAGACCCAGCGCAGTAGCTGTGAGCATCACAGAAGTGATGAGTTCAGCCTGGCAATCTGGAGGCTTCATCATTCATCCCTGCAGCCCTGAGAATCACCGCTGATCACGTCCCATCATTCCCCCATCTTAGATCTACTTTGAAGATTCTTATCTGGGTTTTCTACTAAATCTTCCCATGGCTCTGAGTAATGCAGGCATGATTAGGTATTGCTGACCCACCCTGAAATGTTAACATAGCTTCAGAGCCAAAGTCATAAATAACACCTGAGAAATAAAGCCAGAAACAAACGCTTTTGAAGGAGTCCTCTGTTATATTGTTACCAACACTGGTTTCTTAAAGCTGTCTTTTCTTGTAAGATTATCTGGAGCTTGTTTTTTTTTAGCATTTTAGTCACAGCACTCCTGACTGGAGTGGCACCGAGTGAAGAGAGAGCTTTGAACTTCCTACCATTTTCTAGAAACCGGTATTTACAAAGCTGAAGAAATAAATTGTGATTTATGGTAAAGAACAGTCTCCAGTTTCATCTGCTTTCTTCTTTGAAGAGTCGATTTATACTATCATTCAGCAGAATACGGGGAATTCATCTAAAAATGAAAATGAAAATAATTGTAAAAAAAAAACTTTTCCACATAAATTACTGTTTTAATGAAGTAAACACCCCTTTGTCTACTAAACAATCTGTAATCTTTCTACTAATTAACTAAGGATTCATTCAAATAATTAGGGCCGATAGTCTGAAATAAAAGGCATAATTTAAGTAGATTAAAAACTATGTTAAGAAGTCCACTCACAGTGAGGCCAAGTGGCTCAGCAAGAAAAAGCACAAGACACAAACACACACACTAATTTTTTTAAAAAAGCATTCATTGCATACACTAAAAATAATAATATGAAAATGGATGCAAAACATATCAGAAGCTCAGTTAGGTATAAATGACTTGATGGGTTAGAGATAGCCAGCATTAGGTTAAGCCATCCAAGCCATGCACGGACTTTCCCATCCCCTGGAGTCTTAAAGAACTGAAAACCATTTGGCCTCAGGCCGGGTGCTAGTCTCCTGGGTAACCAGAGCCCTCCAAGGGATTCTGATGTATCTTCACCATATGTAAATTGAGGATGTTGAACTCTTTGACAGCATTAATAGAACACATCCCAAGTAACATATGTATTATGTTATCAGGTATTATACATGTTAGACGTATCATAATGTAAGTATGATATGTACGTATATATTAGACTGTGACTCGAACCTTAAAAAATAAAACAGAAAACACTGTGTGACTGCTGTTCTTCATGTTCTACATGGAGAGACCACTGCTACTGCTGTACAGCAATCAAGAAAAGTTGGAGCTGGTGAAGCCTAAACTTAAGATAACTACCAAAGTAGACTTGCAAATCCTGGTTGTGTGTGCCCTTTGCTAAAATGGAAAGAGCTAGGGAGTGGTGTGGCTCATGGCTGTACCAGGGAGAGACGTACAGGGATCTTTGGCCCTCTGGTTTTGTGGTAAACACCTTAAAGCAGCTCTAGTAAGCTCAAGTGTTTGCTCTCGGGGTCTGCACACTCTGCAGCACGAACTGATAAGGCAGGGCCCTGCTGCTGCCCCTGTGATCCGCAAATACCCTATGTAAACATTGATAGGAAACATACTGCGGTTTCGATTGTCGTTGGGCTCAGGTTTTCTCTCAGCACAGCATATGCACTTGGAGACATGGGGAGAAGGTCTGAAAAAGATTGTGGCTCCGTGGAATCACTTCGGCTTAAAGAGATAACAGGAAAATAGGACAAGGATTATAACGTAATAGCTCACACTAACTTGCTGTGTCTGGGGCTTGTCTAGTGCTTCGTCTCTTTGTGACACGGAGCTGCCAAATTCATATCACAGCATCCAATCTGCTGTAGACTGAATGGTATATAAAAGGGCAGCTTTATAATTCCAGCCTTAATAGTCTGGAGAGTGTGCCCTGCAGACTAGCTTTATGTGTTCAAAGAAATGAGACATAAAATGCTTTATTGGGCATTAAAAATGCTTTATCCTCTGTTATATATACTCTGATCTTCCCTTAAATCTCTTTTAGGAAAGCTTTTCTTTAAAAAAAAAAAAGCAATTCAATAACAAATATTTTACATGTTACTACAGATACTCACATTGTTGAAATGGGGATAAAAACAGAGGGGACATAACCCTTGTCTCCCCGTTCTGTTGGTCTTGAAACTGAAAAAGAAAGGCACAGTGTTGGGGGGAAATGTCAGCATGATTGATAAAATTGGAAATAAAACATCTAGGAAGATATCCATAATGCTCAGAAAACAATAAATAGCATGGTTGTCCTGTAATTCACAAAACCTTTTAGTTGAGTTGAAGAAATGGCCACACAGGCAAACATGAAAAGCAAAAACAAGCAACACAACTCTTGGCTGGTCTCACTCTGCATGACTCTAAAATGTCTGATAACTGAGATTGTACTTCCTTATCTGCTCTTTATGCTGTATTTAAGTTTGGCATTAGAATCTGATTCATTTGTGTTGTAGGGGTTGTAGTGCTGTAGTGTCTCTCAAAGGTCATAACCTTAAAGGTTTGGTGGCTGATCTGTGGACTCCTGAGGTGTAATAGAACCTTTAAAACATAGGGCCTGCAGAAAGTGGATGCCTTAGTCCTTCTTAGAAGGGAGAACAAAACGCTCATGGGAGGAAATACAGGGACAAATAGAGAATCAGGGACTGAAAAAAGATCTACAGAGACTGCCTCACCTGGAGAGCCACCCCAAATGCAGCCACCAAACCCAAGCACTATTGCTGTTGCCAAGAAGTGCTTACTGGCAGGAACCTGATATGGATGCCTCATCAGAGGCTCTGCCAGAGTCATACAGATACAGTTGAGGATGCTTGCAGCTAACCATCGGACTGAACACAGGAACCCCCAATGAAGGAGCTAGAGAAAGGGTCTGCAACCTTTCAGAACAAAATGATGAGAAGAACAAAAATGATCAACTAACCAAACCCAAAACAGTTCCCAGGGACTAAAACACCAACCACTGAGCACACATGGAGAGACTCATGGCCCCAGGTGCATATGCAGAAGAGGATGGCATTTTCTAACATCAATGGGAGGAGAGGCCTTTGGTCCAGTGAAGGCTGGTTCCCCTAGTGTAGGGGAATGCCAAGGTGCTGAGATGGGAGAGGGTGGTTGGGAGAGGGAGCACCTTCATGGAGGCAATGGGAGGGGGGATGGGATTGGGGAAAGAGGATAACATCTGAAATATAAATACAGAGACTATCCAGTTTTAAAAAGAAAATGTAGAGCCCGGAGGAAGGAAAGTCATTAGGGGTGTGTTTTATTAGAAATATTGAGACAACAGGCTCTTTTTTTCTCTGCTTCTGAGTCACATAATCCCATGATGATGCCTCATTGAAGGTCTAAAAGTGATGGGAGCAACCTCCATAGACTGAACCCTTCCAAACTGAAAGCTCAGCAAAGCTTTGCTCTTTGACTGACACCCATAGGAACACAGCTCTTCTCATTAAAACAGCCGCCATGGCCTTATTGCTACAAGAGTTTTTGAAGCCTTCCTAGAAGTAGCATTACACCGTGTCACCACAGGAGCCATGGTAGTCACAATGGGTGAACCTTGGCTTCCCAGGTACACCATGCTGGGCTAGTGCACATACAGTTTTAACGTTTGTGTTTTGTTCTATTAGACACAGAGTGTCATTGAGAAGCCAGGTTTCTGTATTGTATTTGTTTTCTACTGTATGTTATTTGTTTTGAAGTTAGGTGGCAACAAGTCATACTCCTCTCAGATATCCCACAAGGAAGAGCCAAGGTTTTTCACTGCATACGGAGATCCTTAGAGATTGTCCACTCTCCTGGTAGCCACTGGGGGAATGGGTTCTAGAAACCCTGGCAGAGTGAGTCCACGGTGCTCAAACCCTTTGTGTACAGCAGTACAGCATTTCTTTGAGTCTAAGCACACTTCCTTGTATCCGTTAATTCATTTCTACAAGACTTTTTTTCAATGTAAATATTGTTTAAGTAGTGGTTATGCTGTATTGTTTATAGAAGAAAGAAAAGGTTTACATGTTCAATGCAGTTGCAATTTTAAAAACTATTTTTGATTTTTGTCCAAGTAAGATACAAAAACTTGGCTACAGAGGCCAACTGTGCTTTCACAAGAGACTGGTAAGCCCTCATACCGCAGACAGCTAGTTTTACAAACTTTCTTTTTCGTATTCCGTATTTTTACAGAATGCCCGTTTGTGCAGTTATACTCTTCCTGGCCCATAGGGTAAACATAGCAAAAGCACGTCAAGGAGAAAGAAGCTCAGACTCTGATGTCTGCTCTCTGGCAGAGAACACATGCTCTTGAGTTAAGATTACAGTAAGTGGGCAGGATATATGACTCAGTGTTACAATGCTTGCCTAGCATTTTTATCCAAGTCTGAGTTTCAGCCCAAGCCCTGTGTGTGCATGTGTGTGTGCATATGTGTGTGAGAGAGACAGAGACAGAGATAGACAGTGAGAGATGGACAGAGAGAGACAAAGAGAAAGAAAGAGATAGACAGAGAGACAGAGAGACAGAGAAAGAGAGAGAGGGAGAAAGAGAGACAGAGAGACAGAGACAAAAAGAGAGACAGAGAGGGAGATAGACAGAGAGAGACAGAGAGAGGGGGGAAGGGAGAGACATGTTCACCATCTTTCAGCTCTCCAGCTACTTTATAAAATACAGGTCTGCAGACTTGCTGTGCAAGTGTGCAAGTAGTGTGCAAGTGCACACCTATCAGCTCTTCCTTCCCTTCCCTTGGCCATAGACGTGCAATGACTGACATCTTCCTATTTTAAGTGCTGATCTGGCCATGGTGAGGTCTGGTTGCCCTGTGATTGTTACTCTACTGAGCACTGGCATAGCGCTTGACTTGCTAAGGCTGTGACCGTCATGAGACCCTGGGATATTACAAAGGTCAGAGTCAACAGAGAGGAAGTTCATTCATTTTCCTCTGACCTGATACCATTTCCCAACATCTCAAGAGGACAGTAAATACAAATGACATCACCTTCGCAAGGCTGGGAGCTGTAGTGTTTGCCAAAGGCTTTGTCTTTGGGAATGTCCGGGTAGAGGTACTTCAGAGGGTTTTCAGGGATGTTTTCAGCCATGATAACCTTGTAGTCACGAAGGATGTCAGCGAACGGCAGAGCTGACAGCCGCCCTTTGTTGTAAGGCTCTACAGAGTGGAATCTCACTTCTCCTGAAAGCACAGAAACTGGAATATTTAGGCTCCTGCAGATGTTCTTTCTATGAAGTCATTCTTCCTACCCAGGTTGTCACCATGGCTAAAACGTCTGGCCTTCTGGAGTCTGTTCGCTACAGACTGTGCGTGAGACTGAGGCTGGTGAAACGGGCTTGCAGAATTCATGCTATCTCATTATGGCCCACCCTAGCCAATTCATATCGAAACAATTGAGTTTGACTACTTACCATTTTCAGACTGGTCCACCCAGGTGAAGGTTATTCCCCCAAGATGGCTCTCACTGAATCTTAGCAAAAATGTCCCAGGCATTTTATCTTTGAGCAGAAACCGTTCCTTCTCTTTGCTAACAAAGCCCATGATGTACCTGAAATTAGAGCAAGAGGCAAGACATGGTTTCGATTCATTATTATTGCACCTGCATTTATTTTGTTCATAAGGAATAGACCTAACAAGCAACCGTACCTGAAATCTCATATTATTCTATACATATAATATAGTGTATATATGTAATATATCATTATAGAATATTCTCCAAAGAAACAGTGAATGTGTTTTTCCCATAAACATGCTTAAAAGATAAAAAAGAGAGAAAAAATAATTAAAGCAGAAAAAAGTACTCATATGAAAAATAGAGTCACTCACCCATCGATCCAGAGGGGAAGAATGTGTTTTTTAATTAGGTCCAATATTGCTTCGAGCCAGGCCCAGAAGGTAAACGTCTTGCCGGGCAAATGCTCCTGTCAGGAAGGAGGAGCACATACGGACAAGGACAGTGACTTAGGCAGCGTCCCTGACAAAACTCACTCCAACTTTTACCAACGTTCCCTTTTATCAGGATGGGACTTATTTTTTTAAAGTTATCCTCATCCAGGAACTCTTCCAAACCACCAGAGTTTTAAAAAGGAGTGTTCTACGGAAACAACACCCTAAATGACACCCCCATTGCCCTATTTGTACCTTGCAGAACTTGGCCCAGGTGAGGTGACCATCACTGAAGTTAGACTGAACTAAAAGGAAAGAAAAAAAAAAAAAAACAACTAAATAAAACAAGAATTTTAATGTAACAGTGAGACCTTTGATTCTGTTCTCTGGCGAGCATTTCTCACAGACTTCCAATGGAGGCACGGTGTGTGAGTGCTTCATCAGGTAGAACTTGTCCTCCTGTGCCTAAGATCAGTGTGTAGGGGGAGGCTTTGGTGATGGAGGGCCAACAACAGAAGCTGTTTCCTCCTCTGAGAAGGCAGCACAGGGAGGACGCTAGACTCACTGGAGATAGCAAGAGTGGCCCCAAGGGTGGTGGTGACTAGATGTCACATAACAAAATCATGTACTTAGGTGTCGCTAGACTTTCAGGACTCATGCCCATCAAAGTGAAAAAGATGGACTAGAAATCATGTAGCCAATCAACAGCCACCAACTATTTTGATCTAGAACACTGAAGAGATTAATACCATTTAAATCTTAAGGAAAATGTATTCCTGTGGATAATTTGCTAACGATCCTAAGGTTACCGCTGCGATCTATGCTAATCTATATAGGCTATTACTAGTAACATGCTATATATATTTTTGTTAGTTGCTCATTAACAAACATTTTACATATTTATACTACTGTATTTATGAATTCAAGACAAGGAAACTATATTAAGTTGTGTGTGACCACCTACTGATGAGCCAACGGTACACGTGGCAAGCCAACGAACATCGCCTAAGCCAGACTGCAGCCACAGATTCTGTGCAGAGCAAGCTTTGGTACTGTAACTGGAAATGCATACAGACTCAGCGTGAGCTCTCCCTGGAGCTAGGGGCACTAGCTTGTCAAAATCCAGCCACTTCTGAGAAATGTAGGGCGAGCGAGCGTATGAGGTGCCGATGACGTCCACACAACCAAGAAGCCAAAGAGTGTGCAGAATTAAGTCATCGCTTGTGTTTCTAAACTTCGGGTACATTTCCTGTGCTTGGTCCATCACGATCTAGTTGGTTAACATCCCCATAAAGGCTTCACAGCATATTCAGAGGAAGTGGCTTAAGAGCACCTAGAAACCATGCGTGAACAGAAGGGCCACAGAGACGCTCAGGTCTGACCCACCACGTGTCTCTGCTGCCCCCTAGCTGTGCAGCGGGGCCATTGCTCTCTGCTGTCCTCAGATATGCAGACTAGGCCCAGGAATACTGAAGTAAAACAACACTAAACCCTGTGTCTGCCAATGGGATGTAGCCATTCCATAAGGTGTGACAACGTCGTAATTATTAGCAGGAGTAATGTAACTGCTTTAAAGCCTGAGCCGCGGCTGCCCGCTCTCACCTGTGAGCTTCTCCGCCAGCATGTTGAGCTGGTCTGAATTCAGGCCGCGGCCGACATAGGATGAAAACTGCCAGCTCATCACTTCCAGGAGTTGGCCCAAAGTGACAGACGGAGGGTTATTAAAGAAAACCAAGTTCTGAAATAGAGTTATAGTGATTATATCTCATATTCTCACAGGGAGCACTACGTTCAATATATCACATTCCTGATTTAGACTCTGGGCCAAGTAGTGTCAGTAATAAATTGTTTGTAAGGCTGGTCTCCCCACTAGAGTCACATGACATCTCCCAACTTTCTCTAAACTACCAAGCAGCAAGCATCTCAAGTAAGTAGTGAACACTGCCCAATGGCGGCTGGACAGAAAGCCTCCCTTGAAATGTATTAATTGTAAATATGTTAATTGGATCACCATGAAAGACGGCTCTGTATTCAACAAGGATCACAAGACAGGAAGAAGGTAAGTAAAAGAGTTTCTAGGGACTTTCACAGTTGTCTCCATGAGAAAGATGTCTGGAAAATGACTAGTGAGGACAGAGTCTAGTTCAGAGTTTGAAGGAAGACAGAGTTAGTTGTTTAGCTTGGTTTTGTAAGGAGACTATGAGTCCAGTCTCCGGATCTTCAGAGGGTGGGCCTGGTGGCGTATGGTGGCCTTAGTGGGTTCCTAGCAGAATGTTGCTAAGTAGATAGCAGTGTGGTGCTGTTCTAGGACAGAGAACCCTAATCAAGTCTTTCCTGCCACATTGTAAAGCTGATGTGCAGACGTGTAGCTCTTAAAGAGGAGTGGCATTTGTGCCAGGGACCACTTCTGGCTTTAAAGTGCAGAGAACTATCAGTGGATTCTCCAGCGTGAGGGGGTCTTATGATCAGGCAGCCCCCCTCTTTGCAGCTGATCTGTCTCCAAAGCCAGGGCATCTAGGGATAGGGATGTACAGGGCTGTGCCATTGTCTGTGTGGTTTTCTTTTAAGGAATGTTGCATTAAAGGGAAAAGGCACTGGATTCTGGCTGACCTAGTCACCGAATGGAAAGAATTCTAGCAGAAACTGATTCAAGAAAAAACATTGTTCACATTTGAGCTGTTTCTTCAGGAACTGAGTACTTTGTAACACAGCACACAGTTTCTGAGTCTTATTTTCTCTGTCTGAAGAGCAGAGCAAGAGGGAACACAGACTTGTTTTTAGCTGAGTCCTTCCCTGGTGTTCACATAAAAACGTCTATTAACCATAGTGACTTGAAGTCCATTTTTGGTAAAGTGCCTCAAATAACCACCAGATGGCACTAATACCCAGCCTAAACCTAGACAGGCTCAAACTATCAATTAACTGCAAAACCTGTGCTGTCAGAACTCAGACAAGATTGATGGGTACCCCGTCACTCATTTGGAAGCAAATGCTGAGTAAAAGAAGAGACTGAGGAAAAGTATGCCCACAAGACGTGAAGGTAGTCAGACAGGAAGTTATGACAGGACTTCGACAATTCGGGAACAAGGTGTTTCCCCAAAGTCTAGTCAGCAGAGCAGAAGACAGCCTTAGGACTCATGGTGACCGGAACTCAAAATAACCAGCGCCAGCCACTGTCCTTGACTAGAACTCAGAATACCCCCACCTCCTCCTCATCTTCATCCTCCTCCTCTTCCTCCTCTTCCTCCTCCTCATTTTCCTCCTCTTCCTCCTCCTCTCCATCCTCCTCATCATCATCATTGATATTAATTTTGAGACAGGCTCTTGCTATGTAGCCCAGGCTGGATGCAGATTTGCTTTAGATCACAAGCTTCCTACCTTAGACTTCCAAGTGCTTAGATTCTACATGTGCGACATCCTGCTCAGCTCAAACACATGTTAAACAGGACATAATGGGACTATGTTTAATACAACTAGACATACCCCTTATCGCCACCGTGCACATTGCTTGTTGAAAGACCAAGTTAAGTGCCATGTGATATGAAGAGATAGGAGCAGGGACTTTACCTGGGAGTCATTGGTTGACACATTGTACCAAATGATCGATGCCCACGCATTGGGTAGTTGGCTGACATTAGAAATCATCACCACAGGTAATGAGCTGGTCTAGTTTTTAAAAAGAAGTCATTCAGTTAGTCCAAACATACTGATTCTCCCCTTCACCTTCTCATCTAAAGACCACCACCACCCCCCCCCCACTTCAATCCTGGTACCCAGGTGCCATTCAAAGACCTTTCTGTGCTTATACAAGCCGGAGTGCAGTAAGAAAAGAAACAGAAACCTGATGCTAACAATCAGGCGGTTTCCTCCACATCTGCCTCGACATTGACAGATGTCGACTCTGCCTTACATCACACACTGCTTCAAACACAACCAAAGTGGCTTTGTGACGATTTAGTTGTTATCCACTTATAAGTTATGCTAAAGAACCTAATCTAGAATCTAGAGAGACGGCTCAGTACTTCCAGAGGTTTTGAGTTCAATTCCCAGCAACCATATGGTGTGGCTCACAACCATCTGTGATGGGATCTGATGCCCTCTTCTGGTGTGTCTGAAGACGGCAACAGTGTACCCATATACATAAAATAAATAAAAAATCTTGATCTAAATTTACTTTGGGAATGAACCCCTGTAATCAAATTATGACCTACTGCCTGATTAAAGCCCACACTGGAAGTAGGTTTGGCCATAAAGCTTGGAGAGGTGAGCTCTTGGAGTTGGAGCTGCTGGGTCTGTTTCTGCAGAACAGGTTAGCGCTGTTGTTGAGCACTTTTCCATCTTATGAAGGAAACAGCCTTTCACAGACCAGCCTGGGGGGCTAAGCCCTGTAGAGAAGTCCCTTCCTAAGAGCCACAAGATTCCCAAGGACAGACCCGGAACTGAGGGACTGAGCACCTTATGGAAGGAGAGGTTTAGGGGAAAGAAGTGGAGGGTTCTACACACTGTTTAATGCAAAAGGGAAAGGCAGAGTCTAACACAATACACTCTCTGTTGGAATCTTACTCAAGTTGCCTGAAATGGGGCTTGCTAATGGATGTACCAATTTGTTCACCCAACATATGCTGGGCCTTTAGCATGTGCTAGGGATTGTGAACAGACATGCATGCACAAGGAATGCAAAGTGATTGGACTTCAAAGCACTTGCAATTAATGTGTTCAATTTAATCCCCCGGTTTCTTTATGCTTAGAGTTCGGTGGTGATGCCAGAAGACAGTCCAAACAGGATACTGGCCACATTCTCACCATGGTCCTTTGTGCATCAGAGAAACCCTCAGGAGACTTTCAGATGTAACTTAGAGTTTAGAAAATATATCACTACATGATATAGCTCAAGGATAGTTCTTTCTTTTTATGTTGAATATTCCTGATTCAGAAAATAATAAAAATGTAGACAACCAAATTATTCAACTTATATTGAATTCACAAGAGTCATTAGGTCTTTACCATTCTTAATTTAAACCAGAATGGCATCTAACATTTGATGTGCTGTTTTTCTAAATGATAGGTGAAGAATAGACAACCATCCAGAAGGACTGGGTTCTTACTATCAATGCTGACATGTGGCTGTAAATCTGTAAAAAGGAAGGTAGCAAGTAGATGAGACACCCACCTCGAGGTTAATGGTGAGGCCATAGAGGCAGATCTGGGTCTCAAATGTTATGGAGTGCAGCTCCTCTGTCACCATGTGGCAGCCCTGTGGGGAGACAGGTGGATCCGTTTCTTATAAAGGCAGCCTTTCTATCTGAGAGCTGGAAGTTAATAAAGTGGGAATTTTCCATAGTTTCACAGTATTTAAAAATAAGGCAAATAATGACTTTCAGTTTCCAAAACATGAGCTATTTCTTTTAAAATCATGGCATATTTCCAGTATTGGAAATACAAAGTTATTCTTCATTTTTTCTAAAACTAGTTCTTTGGGTTTGCCAAGTAATTTATAAAATAAGCCACATATTTATGAATCTATATAAAGGACTTATGCTCTTATAATGAATTGTATAGAAAAGAAACCAAGGCCCCTCTGGCCAAACATAGGTGAAAACATACATTTTCTTCTGTTTGCTCCAAAAACTTTAATAAGATTTTAGTAAAACAAAATTGTCATCTAAATTCCCAGTGTGAGGCAGGAAAGTGTGGAAAAGTTGGAAGAGGATTGGGTCTTAACTACTCTGAGGTTGAAAAAAGGAGGCCCAAACAGGCCAGCTAAGAGCCCCAGCCCACGAGATGACTTCTATAGGACTTCTGGCCTGGCCAGGTAACAAGTAGTTTTCTCTTCAGAGCAGATGAATCAGCAGAATTAGGAAAACTTTGCATTCTAGGTAGGCAGCACCTTGTGGCCAGGGGTGTAGGGTCAAGCTGAAGGGAGGGGGTTTGTGAAAGTCTGCAGTGATGGCCAAGCCCTCCTGCATTTGACATCGGTCTATGCATAGGCAGGCCTTATACCTTCAGGAAAGGGATGTGGACCAGAGCAGAGGTGAATTCGCCCGTTTTACCTCTTGGGAGCTGCTCCCTAAGAAACAGCTCCTAATAACTCATCCTTGATTCTAAAGTCTCAAGATACACAGAGGGCTGTCCTCTAATGGCTTTGATGGCCTTAGTCATGAAATGTCAAGATAATGATCGTCAGACATTTGACAAAGTTTCTCACAATGAAGTACAGGTGTGAAATTAAAGAAAAAAAAAACCCTCTGAAGAAAATACCAAAAAAAAAAAAAAAAAAAAAAAAAAAAAAAAAAAAAAAGAAAAGAAAGAAAGAAAGAAAGAAAAGAAAGAAAGAAAAAAAAAAAGAACGTGGGTTTTTTTTTTTGTTGTTTGTTTTTTGAAGTAAGCAATGTATACCAAAGTCAGTTTGTTCAAAGTAAATGACAAAGCAGCCAATTGTATCGAATGGTTATTGCTACTAAGTTGTGCCCAGCAACTGTACAAGAGCTGAAGAGATGCCAATCACAATAAATAAATGAAAAGCCACAGTCCTCACCTCTGTAAACTTCAAGAAAACCAGAGATGTCATGGGAAGTCTGAGGTTTCAGGAGTACAGAAATGAAGGACTATTTGCAAATGACCGAGCATCAGAATATAAAATAACCAGAAGAAAACGAGTGCTTAAAAAAAAAAAAAAAAAAAAACAAAAAAAAAAAACAAAAAACTTCTGAAGAAAATGATTTCCAACTCAGAATTCTATACCCATCCAAACTACCAGTCAAGAGTGACCATAAAAAGTGTTTCAGATGTGCAAAGCCTCAGGAAGCTATTCCTGAAAATCTTCTCTCTGGAAGCTGTTGAAAAGTTTCCATTAATAATAATGATAATGATAATAATAATAATAATAATAAGAAGAAGAAGAAGAAGAAGAATTATAATAATAAAGTCAGCTAAGAAAGAGGAGGACACAGGTCTAACCAGTAGAAATGGAGGTAGATAACAGAAAAGAAAACTAAACAACCAAACAACAACACACTATGTAATAACATACAACAGAATTAGAATGTAAACAGGAAAGATTGAAGGGAGAAGTTATAGCCCAAATCAGATCAAAGCTGCTATTTTTAAATAATAGCAAACTCCACTATCTATGGAACTAGGGATATAGCCATGATAGAAAAGACAAAGAAATGCTCAGATTGACATGCTTAGCCGTGCATGAGGATGAAGTTTCTGATGAAATGTTCAGGGCGACGTGAGCAACGGGTTCTCAAGTTAATTAAACAAACACTCAAAGAAGCAGTATATCCAGGGAAGACTGAAAACAACAGGAGGATGAGATACAATCACAGTATGCTGCCTGACTCAGACTTTGTATAATTTATGAGAGCAGAGGGAAATATATATGTATCAATACATCCCCTAAAAATGGGTCATAACTTAATCTTGTGTTTGGGAAAGAACGAAAGAATGTAAAATGAAAAATTAAAAACTCAAGATACCAGAATTACATTTACCTCTCAAAAAGTGAATCCAAGGGAAGGGTTAAGTGGGAATGACTGGAAGGGAAATTGCTATTTTTCTCTGATGACACCCTACAGCACTTTGCTATGCCTACAACCAGCAGAACTGTCGCCATCTAGAAGCTTAGTAGAAAAATGGAATGTTGAGCCCAGGCTTACAGAATCAGATCTTGCATTTTAACAAGAACTACAGGTAGGATTTGGGAAGCAATTATTCTTGATGTGGTCCATTCACATTTCATTTAGTTTCAAAAAAAAAAAAAAAAAAAAAAAAAGACGTGGGACGGTTTGTGATAGAAAGCTTAAACCGTTTATAAAACAAGCCTAGGAACGAGTGAGCAGAAGTGGACTTGTCTAAATTAGAACAACTAGGTAAGATCAGAAAGAACGGGGTTGTCATGGGAGAGACGGGTAATGACACAGAGCATCAGTGAAACTTCCGAACCCACTGTGTTCATTCTGAAATAAGAAAAATTAGTCAAATGTGGTATGAATTAGAGCTGCATGAGAAGTCTGATAATGCAGAGGGTGCCACGCTTAGGATTCAAAAGAACAGTACAGATTGAAAAGGCCACTCTTGGGGCTGGAGAGATGATGGCTCAGTGGTTAAGAGCACTGACTGCTCTTCCAGAGGTCCTGAGTTCAATTTCCAGCAACCACATGGTGGCTCACAACCATCTGCTATGAGATCTGATGCTCTCTTGTGGTGTGTTTGAAGACAGATTTAGTGCACTTATATATAATAATAAAAAGAAAGAAAGAAAGAAAAGGTCACTCTTGGGCTAGAAGATCATTCTGCCCGAAAATAGTAAACGTGGCAGGCTGGAGTCACTTTGCATCACATTAGCAGTAAGTTATATATAATAATGTAATGCTGCTTGCAAAGCCCTTAGACAGCCACTAAAACCACTCAGTACATGAACATACCAAGGGTTGCCCATTAACTTTGAGGACAATTCCTACTTTAGGATTTTGTTTTGTTTTAATCTGGAATAATAAGAAGTCTTCTTGGCGAATTTAACCAATTTCTGCTGTTTACATGAAATCTCCTGATCCTTTATGATGCACATTCACAACAAAACATGGCCAGGTGGCCAATACCCGTAACCGACTAAAAGAAGTCTGGAGGAGGGCTCATCATTAATTTCCACGGCCATCACTCAAAGCCTCCGTTACTTCACCAATGCAACGCAAGCCAGATGCGATTCAGTTTCACAGTTCTAAGACACCACCCAAGACGATTACAGATTTAAAATAGACATATTTAATAAGAAATTTGACAATTGGCTGAACAACGTGACTAAGGCTCTGCATGGCAGAAAGTGTACAAACTAATGTTGAGATGCCCCTGTATGATTTTGTCTCTCTCCTGACTGTCTAGTAGCACATCCTGGAATCCTAGACAATATGAGCCAATAATTAATTCCTCTGGTAAGAAGAAATTCTTGTCTGTTCCTTCGTGTTTGCTTGTTTGCTTGCTTATGATGGGTGTCCTGTAGCTTAGGCTGGCTTCAGAGCCATGAGCTGAAGAATACCTTCC
This sequence comes from Micromys minutus, assembly GCF_963924665.1. Taxonomy (NCBI): domain Eukaryota; kingdom Metazoa; phylum Chordata; class Mammalia; order Rodentia; family Muridae; genus Micromys; species Micromys minutus. Next base: position 2,427,122 of record NC_137954.1, read on the forward strand.
TCCTGTCCTCCCTCTCCCCCTAAGTACTGAGGTTACAGGCGTGCACCACGGTGCCAGCACTTTGCTTGTTATAAAGCTATAACCTACATCACACGGGAAAATGGCAGCACTTAGGAACTAATCCTTTCGGCAAATATTTATCTAGCATGTGCAAAATAACAACAAAGCCAAGATCTGGCTTGGAACTGGGAAATAATGGGAAGAGGGGGCTAGTGGCACAGAGCCCATAACCACACGGAATGACAAGTGTCCTTAGCATGTACAGCCAAGATTCTGGATGGATGCTCTACTCTCAGAAGGGCTGGGTTTATTGGGAGAGACTTAAGCTGTCTTCTCTCCTAAGGAAAGCAATGTCTCTATTCAGTGCACAGAAAGTCAGCTTGCTGTGACCTGTTGGGGCTAGTTGGGTCGTGAGTAGTGTGTCTGTGTTTGAGAACACTGAACCATAAAAGGGCATTTGTTTGGCTATTTAGTGAAGGGAAACTTGTCACTCTGGGCTCACTGGTAGCTTCTTTGTACTTCACACCTTTCCACTACCTACAGACACCAACTCCCAGTCTGTGGCTAAAGTCACTAATCAGCCAAACCTGCTGACACAGAGCGATCTGGAGAGACTAAAATGTCAGCAATCCTTCTGAAAGGGCCTGGAAATGCTTGTTCTACATGAGAGCAGTAGCTTCAAATTCTGCTCTCTTGAGAGATGATGGAATAATTTCATTTATTTATTTTTAGTGCGACTCTCCCTGGGAAGAAACAAAGGCAGGACAAGATGGCCATTGGGGGTATACTGAAGTATTCCAAAACAAAAATGTAAAGTTCATTTAAAACCATCTAAAGCTTCTACCCTTTCCGACTTCTGAAGATTGTAAAATTTCAGACAAAGAAGCATCAGAGACTGTCTGTTCTAATGAGTTTAAAAAAGAAAAAAAAAATGTGTAGAGGATGGGGTTTGGGGTGTGTCAGAGAAAAACTGGTGGGAGTTGATCCTTTTCTCTCCACATGGCTGACGGGAATTGAACACGGGTCTCCTCATGCTTGGGCACAAGGATCTACCATGGAGCCATCTCACTGACTGGAGCTTCCTTGTTTTGTTAAACATCAAAACATAGTTTAAAATTTCCTATTCATGCTCCCATCTGTAAAAAGGATTAAGTAAAGCTAACCCAGAGCAACACAGATTAATCTCCAGTTCAAGGGAGGGGTAGTTGTAGAGAATCCTTTGTTCAATGTGTGGAAGTTTCACCTATCAATAAAAAGCCTATGGCCAATGACCTGAGGCAGAATTAGAAGGTGGTCCATCCAGCAGAGAGCGAGAGATATAGATATATGGATAGATAGATGGATGGATGGATAGATAGATAGATAGATGGATGGATGGATGGATGGATGGGTGATGGATGGATGGGTGGGTGGGTGGGTAGGTAGGTAGGTAGATAGATAGATAGATAGATAGATAGATAGATAGATAGATAGATAGACAGATAGATAGATAGATAGACGGAGAGAGATTGGGGAGGATTTGGGGAGATAATCAGACATGAGAGATTCACCCCAGACACAGACATGAAACAGGACCAGTAACCAGCCACATATAAAGGCTTAGAATAATAAACAGGTAATTGAGTTATGAACTAGTCAGGGGACAAGCATAGCTGTTGGCCTAGGCATTTATCCATACAGAAGAAATTTCAGAGTCATAACTTTGTTAACTGGGTCATGGGTGAAAAAGCCCAAGGTTACAGATAGCTTTGACTACAGGCAGAAACTCCTGAAGCTCTTGTCTGGTTCTCTGAGAAAAGAGTGCGTGTCAGGCAACTTCCTCCCTTCGCCTATGCTTCAGGCCAGTTACAGAGTGCTTTAAATCTAGGGAGAATGGAGAAATCCCCATCTCCTTGACACCCCCTTGTCAGTTAAAAGTCATCCAACATGAGTTTCACAATCACAAAAGCACAGCTTAAGAACCCAAGGTAGTGTGTGTGTGTGTGTGTGTGTGTGTGTGTGTGTGTGTGTGTGTGAATAGTAGGTCAGTGTAGGGACCTTGGGGTGGAATCAAAGAAATGCAAAACAAGAAGATTCTCCCAAAGGGGGTATTTAGAAATGTAGTCTGAGGTTTTAGAGACAGATCTGCATGCAGACTGCGGTTGTGCCATGAAAGAGACCATCTCTCCAGCTAAGCCGATTGTATGGCACATGGGCAGAGAAAGGGGACGACACTGGCTTCAGGTCACTGAATGTGAGCTTCCATGTAACACCTGGTGTCCAATGAGCAGTAGAACAAATTGCTGATCTGTGAGAACCACAGCCAACCTATGCCCACACACCACCAATAACTCACACATGGTTCTTCTTTGGTCTGTCAACAACCCTGGGAGTGCAGGGTAACATTAACCGTGTTCTGTAGATAGGAATTGAGAGGGGGGACAGCGTGACTTAAAAAGTAGAACCCAATTCAAGTGCTGTTCATATACCCCAGAAGCACACAGTGTGTGGGGAGATCCGAACCCAGCAGGGAAAGAGCATTCATACTTCCTAAAGATTATTTTCCTTCTAGGCTGGGCAAGGAGTTTATGATGAAATAGCTCTCACTTCTGTGCTAGTATAGAAGGCTATCTGTGAGGTGAGGCGCTCCACCCTCCCAGAGATTAAGATCCCAAAGGGATGTATCCCAGAAGGATGAGCAGTATAGACTCTCAAGGTTCATAACTGCCTGGTGCAAACTTGAGTGAGGACAGCTCCCCCAACTTGAATACGTGTGTTACCCTCTTAGCAGTGTTATTACCAGAATATACACCAGGAGCAACTGTTAAATGAATTCTTGGCAGGGCATGCCCACTTGCTGCAGGTGTTCTTAGAGAAGCAATAGCAACCACAGAAGCTTGAAAATAAGGTGATGGTATCTTTGCTTCCCACCTCCCTAAAATGCATTACTACCATCACTGGCTCTGTGGGTTTATGAACAACACCACTGTATACACCAACTATTCTTTTCCTCTCCTTTGGTCATTTCTACTGACCAAACCCCTGATGACTGGATCATCTTTCTCCACGTTTCATGCCAGTCAACTGTTTCTTAAGCACACAAAACAGTGTTTGAGCCTGTGGCTTGTTCTAAATGTACCTTGACATCATACTAAGATTCTATCAATAGGGGGAGCTCAGAGAATATCTTAAACACAACAGCCCCACTTTTACAAACTTGAAAAAAAAAAAAAAAAGAATAAGCAGTCATTGTATGGCTGTATGATTTTGTTATCAACTGGAAAATAAGAGGACATAAATTCAAAGCAATATAAGCAGACATTACTAATAAGACAGTGCTTGGGGTTTGTATAGAGGAAGATGATTTACTTAGAGCTCTGTCTCTAAAGAAATCCTAGTACAAAATTTTTATTTCATGTTGGTAAAGATGACAGTGTACTGCAAAAGTTGAGCTATTTGGATGTATTCCCGTTGGATATGTTTTGCTTAAGAAAAGTTCAGAATAATTGTGCCTGGTTTGTTCAGACTGGAAAATAACAACATTCAGGGATGTCAAGCTGAATGAAATATTACAACTGTGTTCAGAATTCCACTGAGATGTGTGTAATGGGTTTTTGTTTATAATGTTCTTTATAAGAATGGTTCAGAAAACTTAGAAAAACCTTCATGGGAAAGAATTCCTCTTATTTATTTTGCTAGAACCCTCAAGTACAAAAGTACACATTCTATGTACAGTGGCTGGGAGAAATGACTCACGTGAGGCTCTGCCTTCAGCCGTGACTCCAAACAGGAAGGAGCACAGCTCAACTTCCATAGGGCCATGGGATATAATGGTTTCTAAGATGCAAGTGAGACAATGAAGAGTTCACAGAAGGGAATGAGACTGGACATTACACCTTTGTGAGTCATGTGGTCTGTGTGTGTGCGAGAGAGAGGCAGAGAGATAGAGACAGAGACAGAGAGACACACACACAGAGACAGAGACAGACACAGAGACAGAGAGACACAGAGAGAGAGAGACAGGGAGAGACACAGAGACAGAGAGACACATAGAGACAGAGAGACACAGAGACAAAAAAAGACATGCACAGACACACACACACACACACACAGAGAGAGAGAGAGAGAGAGACTACTGCCACTAGATGTTGGGTTTCCAAAGTTCTTCCATATCTTCTAACCATCTGTCTTAAGAGCTATGAGTATTATAAAGCCAGGCAACTGGATCTGTAGAGGCTGTATTGGAACACACTTTTACTGTTGACAACTGCTTTGAGTTTCACCTCAGCAGGCTCTGAGCAAGGTGTGTGAGGTGTCATATTCCCCATCACTCAGAACATAAGGAATGTTTCTTTATCATGTGATTTTCAAAAGATGTCACTGTTGGAATGTGGACCCAAATTTAGACTCCCTCTATCCAAACTTGAAGATCAAAACTATAATGGCTAATTTTTTGGGCTAACGTGGAAGATGGCCTTCATGGGCACATGGAGCCCGGGATTCCACCAGTCTTCTGGCTGGAATGTGACGGCTCAGGCAAGCTTCAGTTTGTCCAGTTCGCTTGGTGAAATACCAACCTTAGAGATCAAAGTAACGAATACTACACAATCAATTCTTTCTTCAGGTATGATTTTCTGTAATCTGTCATAATTTTTGAAACTTACTTCACATCTGTGGGAAAGGGGATGATTTTAAGATAGTTGACTATAAAGGAGAGCTAATTAAATAAACATAGCACCTCTATAAAATATAATTAAACTTTCGGGGGGCTTTCAAGACACGCTTTCCTTGTGTAGCCCTGACTGTCCTGGGACAGGCTGGTCTGAACTCACAAAGATCCACCTGCCTCTCCCTTCCCGCTGCTGTAGGAAATGCATGTGCCACCACCGCCTGGCTGTAATGAAACCGTTTGAATCACGTTCTCCAAAAGGACTGGACATGACGGACAGCTGTCAGCCATGTGAAGCTGCGTCCAGCAAACATTAGGAAACCATGTGCGTGGCATATTTCTGAGGCTTAGATCTATAAAGAGAAGATTCACTGATACACCAGAAGTATGTTTTCTCTTCAGAGCAATTTGGCATCTTACTTCAATTTTCCTCTTTAAAGATTTCCATACTATCTGCAATGAGCAAACTGTAGGTTTATAGTCAGGAAAACAGATTTGATTTTATACACAATGAAGCTGTTTAAGAGAAACGAATGTCAGTGGACTGTCTCCTAGGAGAGCTCCAGAGCTGGAGTTTCCTACCTCGTTTCCTTTACTCCCAGAACTGCACTTCATCTCCTTCGGTTGCTTTGAAAAGAAAACAATAGTGTTTAGATAGAGGGTCATTATCAGTAACACATCATGTCAGCCTCTGCTGCACCTTCATCTTCCCAGCCAAAGGTGGAGGTTGGCTTTTTAACAACTGTTACCTCACCCACTGAAACTTCACTTACCTGCGGAGAGCCAACACAAGTTAAAACTGAAAACCAAACCAACCCCAAATGCTTATACATATACATCACACACACACACACACACACACACACACACACGTGAATATGTGTGTGTGTATGTGTATTTCTGCTAACCAGCTTGATGTTTCTGAAAGTGGAACCTTAGGCTGATTCAGTGGTATTGAACACCCAGTAGGCACTGGGTAAGATATAGCATGTTTCTGGCAAGAAAGGCAATAGGGCCTTTGGAAATCCAAGAATTCTCTTTCTCTCTCTCACTCTTGCTCTCTTTGTGTGTGTGTGTGTGTGTGTGTGTGTGTGTGTGTGTGTGTGTGTGTGTGTGTGTGTGTGTGTGTGTGTGTGTGTATGTGTGTGTGTGTGTGTGTGTGTGTGTGTGTGTGTGTGTGAGAGAGAGAGAGAGAGAGAGAGAGAGAGAGAGAGAGAGAGAGAGAGAGAGAGAGCACTAGTTCAAGAGGAAGTGGTAAGCAGCAGAAGCCTGAGATGGGGCAGGGACCAGAGCTTTCTAGACAACTCCAAGGTAGATTGCACAACATACAGTGATGTGCTAGGACACCAAGAACAGCCCAGGCTGTCGTGAATTGAAAGTGCTTTCTGCTACACGTTATTGGGTGTCACTTCCTGGGGGACTTGAAAAGTGAAACCAGAACAGCTCTGCACTTTAACCCAGATCTCTGCCGCCGTGAACACATGCAGCGGCACTGCTACTAAGAGCTCACTGTCTGAGTTCTTGCTCCATGTCCTTTCTATGTGTTAAATTTTTGATGGTGGCATGCTTTGTTCTTCACTGTGGTACTTGATCTCACGAAGGAAACACAGCAAAATACTCTGAATTATATAGCCTGCTAACAAAGCTGGGGAGGAGCATCGTGTGGTCTTACTTGCTTCTTACCAAATGTCTAAACTCCACTGAGAGGCTCCCATTGGAAGATTCCTCACTGGACATAGCTTTGACATGAGTTCCACAAAGCACAAATCTTCTATTGCTAAGGAGAAAAAAATCTTTGCTTTTAAAAAGGTTTTGGATCAACATATACTTAAGATAGTAGCAAAACAAAACAAAATGAAACTGCACAGTAAATATCTTACCTTAGAGTTGAAACATTCCTGTAAAACCAAGAACAGACTTTAAAATGAGCTGTTTATTAGATCCAGGAAGATATTTTTAAGACTACTTCAAATTGTACCCATGGAGTATCATCTAAACTTCATAAATCTTTGGGCTGGAGAGATGGCTCAATGGTTAAGAGCACTGACTTCTCTTCCAGAGGTCCTGAGTTCAATTCCCAGTAACCACATGGTGGCTAACAACCATCTGTAGTGAGATCTGATGCCTTCTTCTGATAAGTCTGAAGACAGCTACAGTGTACTTATATACATAAAATAAATCTTTCAAAAAAGAAATCTTTACAGAGTTCAGTTAAATGTTTGAACTTGAAGTCAAATATTTAAAGTATAGTTCTATGTCAAGTAAAATAAATAAAATACAAACATTCAAAATTATTGATAAGAATTGAAAAGAAATTGTTCATTGCTGTATTTGAAATTAAATTAGGAAGCTTACTTGTCAATGGATGCCTTTACTTTCACCTGGTAGTTTAGCTCTGGTAATTTTATTAGCAATCTGGAAAGAGACAGGAAGAATCAGAGATAAAAAATGGAGGTGATAAAAGCTTTTTCTATATTTAAAGAATTAATGTGTTCCTAGCATATACATATAAATAAAACTACATTGTTTCCACTTATATGTTAATGTGCTGTGAAATAAAAACTTAAGTTTGCTCTGTGACTTTACTGGCACGGGTCACTGTCACTGCTGACACACACACGTGCTGTTCACACTGCTGACACACACACTTGTGCTGTTCACATCTTCTCAGTGGATAGGTACTGGGAAACACCTTGGCCCATTCTGAAAAACCACCGTGTGTTTGGGTTGCAATCTAGATGAAATATATGTAAAAAAATTTCTTTGCAAGTCTATTAACATGACTCCATCTTCTCATACCACAGAAACAAATGCTTTGTAAACACAGCAAAATAAATATTTTGAGAATTTTTATGGTGGAAATATTGAGAAACAAAACCAAAGTTCTAGAATGAATATGAAAAAATTCCAATTTTGTTGTATTGTAAGCATAGTAATATATTTACATAGGAGTAAATATGCTCATAGGTTAAAAGAAAGTCAAACTTGAAAGGAACAATTCAAGTACAGTTATGAATTCCTCAAATTCCTTCTTTTGATGTCAGCCTATATATATATATATATATATATATTTGCATTTTGCCCCCAAATCCCCACTTGTGCTTATGTCTGTGGGTTCCTTGCAGCTGCAGATATAATCAGTCACTTACCTATTCATCCATCCCAAACCTTATATATTCATTCAATATATACATTGAGTATCCAATATATACACTGAGCATAAACTCAGGTACCTGAAAACATTGGCTAAGGGAGAAAGCAGGACATGGCTATGTGAAAGAATCCAGCTCAGCAGATGAGCCCTGTATAGTACGGAGGGGACCATAGCTCATCATTGGCCGGGTGAAGCTGTGCATGTGGTGAAGCAAAGGGTCCTTAAATGTCTTACATGAAACACAAAGATGGCTCCAGAGCAGTGTGTGTTACGTGTAAGACAGTGAAGAGGGTGGTCTCAGAATATAAACATCCTTTTTTTCCCCTTTTATCATCTTCTTCCTTATTTGGCTCCAGAAAGGATTTTGTCTAATGTGAGGCATTAAGCCTAGTAGAGCTGGGGGCTTGAGATCCCTTTGGGGGGGGCTTTTTATCAGATACTTACTTATAAATTATAATTTATAACAGCAACAAAATTACAGTTATGAAGTAGCAACAAAATACTGTTATGGTTGGGGGTCATCACAACATGAGGAGCTGTGTTAAAGGGTCCCCACAGGACGGTTGAGAACCTAGGATCTGCATATCACCCTCCCTAAGGAGCAGGAGAGCATACGACTACAGCAGAGAGAAGCTTTGGGGGGACACCTTGCATGATCTAGCAAGGAAGTGGGTACAATGATCAGGAAAGAAAGATGAGGACCCTGCAGTCAAGTTGAAGAGGAAGATGGGATGGCCAGGCCAGGATAGTGATCTGTCCTCTGGCGTCATTTCAAGCAAGTGCCAAGGGCTACCAGCTCAGCACCTCAGAATGTTTGCTAGACAATCCTTATGTCCTCTTCTTCTCATCAAGAATCTTCAACATCCTTTCATCTACTTGGATGGATGTCCATCACCCCTCACCCTACTTCCCGGGTTACTGACTCCTGGGTTCTACAGAGGCACTGAGGGGGGGAACGAACAAGTTTTGAGAATGAAATATTTTAATGTAACCTAGCCTAGCCCTCTCTGTTTCTGTGTTTGTACCTCGGTGCAAAATTCACTCAGAGGATTTGACTGAGAGGTTTAATGGGGGGGGGATGCAAATTGAAAAGTGCCTTCCCTATAACAACTGGGTTCCAGTGCAGCTATGAGATCTCGAATCCTGCCAAGAGAACCCTTGGTCGCTCTCTCCCATGGGATCCATAGAACCTTACTTTTCCTGAGCTTCCAGAGGCGACCTAGGGATTAGGAATGCACAGCTTTGGGTGGATTTTAAGGCACAATGAAAAAAACCTTTGAAAGCAAGACTGACATTGTCTCAAGTTTACTGGAGAAAACCCTAGTTTTGATTGTTCATATGGATACAAGAATACCAAATATACAAGAAACCACCAGAAATTCTACAGACCCCCCCACATGTCTCTAAACATGGTACTCTGCAAGGATATGCTGAAAGCTGTGGCGTTCAGAGTTTTGTGGGAACCCCAATAAGCCATTTAGCAGGTACTCACAGGGAAAGACTGTACTGCTGCATTTCCTATACATTCAAAGCCTCCCACAGCCTGCCTCCACCCCCCAATCTGGCTTCTCTATTCTATTCCTCCCTGCTCGACTCTTCCAGAACAACTCAAATCCATTTTCTCTGCGTGCTCACTGTCCTGAAATTCTCCCTTCTGTCTTTCCAGAGTTTTCCCCCACACTAACCTTTCCAGCAATCAATCCCAGAGTGCCTGGTATTATGATTGCATACTTTCATGCTAATAACCCTCATGTCTTTATTAATTCCCCATGTTGTCATGCTCTTGACAAGCAAGTTCTCAGCATATATACCATTCTGCCGGGATTTGCAGAGAGTTCAGCCCTGGGCTCCCAGCAGGTGCTCTAAGAGCAGCAGCTTCCAGTAAGGCGCCTTAATTAGCAGTGGCCACAGTGCCATAGACATCAAAGCACAGAGTGTGTTCTGCCTACCTCAGTTTAACAGTGAATTGAATGAGGGTTTTAAGTACCATCGGCCTCTGAGGGTGTGTTGGCATGCACGGCTGTCGTTCAACCACAAATGAGCTAGATAAAAAGGAAATATCATGTGAAAACATGAAAAAAAATATTGACAGAGCAAACCTAGAGAAATAGGATATACTGTCTCCCCTTACAGTCCAAACATTTTACACCTAGGAGATTCTGAAATCCCCACTTTCCTCCAGGCTTGCCAGTGATTTCTCAGATCATTAGTATAAAAATAAAAAATAAAAATAAAAACAAAACAAAAAAAGTCTGAAAATCATCTCTAGTCATTTTTCTTTCCTTTCCTCTCCTCTCTCTCTCTCTCTCTCTCTCTCTCTCTCTCTCTCTCTCTCTCTCTCTCTTGTTGTTGTTTTCAGGACAGGATTTCTCTGTGTTACCCTGGCTGTCCTGGAGGTCTATAGACCAGGCTGCCTCTGCCTCACAAGTTTCAGGATTGAAGGTGTGGAGCACCACCCCTCAGCTAACAACAGTAATTCTTAATTGCTCTAATGGACTCAATACAGGCTTATGTTCATCCTATGTAACAAAAGAGAGATTTAATGTATGTCACTTTGGAGTGAGCATTGGGACTTCTGGTGTGTATTAAAAGCTTCTCGCCCTCATTTTTTTTTTTTTTTTTTTTTGCTACACACTCCAGAAGAAAGAAGTGTTCTTTAAAATGTGTGAAAACTGCATTCAAGCTGGATGGTGTGGGTTATTACTTGATGGAAAACCGAGTCAGCCTCAGGGAGAAGAGGGGGTGGTTAGGAAGCAAAGAGTGGAACTCCCTGGGGTGCTATCCTGACTTCCTGGGGGCAGTCCTCTGCTACATGCTGAGTGAGGTCTACACTCCTAGAATTCACTTACTTCTTGAAAAGGTTGTAGATCAGGAAGGTAGCTCTCTCCAGCAGGTGTGCTCTTTGAGTGGGGATGGGGTCCCCTTCGTAGGTCATTTTGGTAGATTGCTCCTGTAATTTCTCCAGTTGTTGTCTGAGTTGGAAAAGACTCTCTGCCAGTAGGGTAAAGCTATTAAATGGCAAATGAGAGGGTTTTTTTTTCCTTCCCCACTTAGTGATCAAGCTAGTTTTAACAACTGATCTCATTTCATAAATAATAAATGGTTACATGATTGTTTAATTAAAATTATGATTACCTACAGTTATTTTTTCCTAACCCTTTTTTACTGAATATGAATTATGTTAGATATTTTCTAATTTGTGCTTTCAATTTACAGACATGCTTTATGAAATATTGTTAACATCTGGAGCCAAATTCCTTTTAATTGGCCTTTAGATCCTGTTCGGTATGCATATTAAGAATATGGCTCCCACTAAAAGTCAGAGACAGACCAATTTGAAATATAGAGAACAGGACATGAAGAATGTGTAAAATTCATCTCCCTCCCCTCCATACACATTTGCAGCTCCTGAGTGTTAGAGGGAAGTGATGACTTGGTTATTCTGGCACAAGTCAGTGTTTGGAAGCCTTGCTTTGATACTTAGGTGCAACTCTGCCCATTGTGTGCTCAGCATAGCTTAGAAATGGAGGTGAGGGTTAAGTCAGGATAGAGAATTATAGACTGCAAGAGAAAGGGGGGAAAGGGGAAGAGGAAGGGGAAGGGGAGGGGAAGGGGAAGAGGAAGGGGAAGAGGAAGGAGAAGGGGAAGAGGAAGGGGAAGAGGAAGGGGAAGAGGGAGGGGAAGAGGGAGGGGAAGAGGAAGGGGAAGAGGAAGAGAAAGGGAAGAGGAAGGGGAAGAGGAAGGGGAGGGGAAGAGGAGGGGAAGAGGAAGAGAAAGGGAAGAGGAAGGGGAAGAGGAAGGGGAGGGGAAGAGGAGGGGAAGAGGAAGGGGAAGAGGAAGAGAAAGGGAAGAGGAAGGGGAAGAGGAAGGGGAGGGGAAGAGGAGGGGAAGAGGAAGAGGAAGGGGAGGGGAAGGGGAAGAGGAAGAGGAAGGAGAAGGGGAAGAGGAGGGGGAAGAGGAAGAGGAAGAGGAGGGGGAAGGGGAAGAGGAAGAGGAAGGGGAGGGGAAGAGGAAGAGGAAGGGGAAGACAAAGAGGAAGGGGAGGGGAAGAGGAAGAGGAAAGGGAAGAAGAAGGAGGGGAAGAGGAAGGGAAAGAGGAAGGGGAAGAAGGAGGGGAATGGAAAGAGGAAGGGGAAAGGGGAGGGAAAGAGGAAGGATTTATAAATAGAGGAACAGAGCTTCTCCCAAATACACAAAAAGGACCAGGGAGGGAGCTGTGGCCCGGCTAGCTTTCACTGCAGGCCCCATTAATTTGTGGTTTTCATTTCTATCTGTGCTGCTTGTCCTGTTTTCACAGTAGAGTACTTTGGGTTTAGAGAATGGAGGGAGAATCGGTGAGTCTAAAAATGAGCCCACATCTTCACTTCAATTGAGAAGGAAGCCTGAGGCACGGCAAATTTCTGTTTACTTGGATGATCTCTTAGGAAGCAGTTCTCAATGGTAACTGGATGGTTTTTGTTTCTCCTTAACGTTTTCCAAGTGTTCTCCCAGACAGTGGTTTTATTTTTGCAGTTACGAGTCAGAAAAACCTTATCAACATTTTTATCCTTTAATGTAAAAGATGGTACCTACGTTTAACGGCAGATCTGCATGTTAGGTGCCAATACCTTGTACTGACTATTGACTTTTATGTCTCTCGTTATGGTATTAACCGTTCTGTATAGGGTCTTGCTCTGTCGGTCAAGGTGGCCTGGGCTTGCGTGACCCCTCTTCAGGTGTGTGTCACCACACCTAGCTAAACTTACTTTTTAACTGGCCAATAAACATTGTGTATATTTGTAGTTTTATACATGATGTTTTGCTATATTTATATATTGAAGTAATACCAAATCAAAATTTGAAAAAAAGAAAATGCATTATCTCCCACAACCGTCTTTTTGTAAGAACAAAAATTCTATGTAGTAATTTTCAAGTATATAACAAACTGGTAACCACAGATGTATGTATGATAGATTTCCTAAGCTTATTGTTTTCTACTGAAAATTTGCATCTTTGATCAACATCTTTTACAAAATGAATGTCTGAAAATATAAAACTAAACGTTGAGCTTATACCACAGGCCATGCATTCTAAAAGGTTGTTTTTCAGATCTTTGAAATTAATGTTTATTATACTCTTAAAGACATGCAGTGTAGGCTTCCAAACAAAGTCATTTGAGTCTTTTAAGACATCACGTTTGCCTACTGAGCAATTCTAGTATGAGAAATGCTCCCTTTTTCTCCCCAAAGGAGGCAAGCTAAGAGCACGGAGCAGTGTCTCCTTCCTGCTCAGCAGCTCCCAGCAACTCTCACTGAGCAACTGCAGCCATGCTTCCTGTGGCTTTCACAAGAAACTAAAGTCAAACACTTTACCAGTTCTGAAGCTGGTCCAGCCCGTTGTGGAGCGGGCCACCAATGCAGGCAATTTGCTGCCGCTTCTTCCAGTCCTGCAGCTCTTCCAGCAGCATGCTGTTCATGAGCAGGTCTGTCTCGTTCACTATCTGCGTCATCTTACTGAGCGCTTCCTACATACGTGCAAAGAGACCCACAGAACACCGAGTTACAGTTCTGCTTACAAAAGCACGCTGGTCTAAGAGACAAAGAGTCCATTAAAACTACCCGGTTATTTGAAAGTGCCTTCTCAAACAATAAGGCTGAATAATGTGGTGGGAACTGTAGCCACGTTCTCGGGCACTGGCATTCTCGGGTGCCAGTCTAAAGTGTCCGATGGGAACTTCTGTATCAATATTGAATCCATGCTGTCCTAAATATGCATTTGAAAGCCACTTGTAACAGTTGTTTATTTTATTTATCTATATGTGTATTGGGGTTGTGCCTGCAAGTTTGTCCAGCTGATGTGTGTGCAGTGCCTCCTGAAGGCAGAAGAGGTGTTGGATCCTCTAGGAGCGGAGTTTCAGTTGCTTGTGAGCCACCATGTGGGTCCTGGGAATGGATCGTGGGTCCTCCGGAAGATCAGCCTTTTGTTGCTCTTAACCCCTAAGCCAGTGCCTGCTTCTGGTTTTTTGTTTTTTTTTTTGTTTTGTTTTGTTTTTTTGTTTTGTTTTGTTTTGTTTTTTGTTTGTTTGTTTTTGTTTTGTTTGTTTGGTTTTTTTTATGAATGTGATTATCCATCTATTTGCAAAAATACGAATTAAAACTTGGGTCTTTCTGTGTTGCTTTTTTTTTTAGACTTTATGAATAGGGAGGTATAGTAAAATATAACTTTCATAACATACAAACTAGGAGGGAGGCAGGAGTTTCTCTTCAGGTTTTGTGAGTTTGGAAATACATCTAACCTTATTATAATTTAGTTTTTTCATTATATGTAAAAGTGGGTAAGTGGGCTACATTATTTTTCAGAGTTAATTCACTCTTTCCAATTTTGTTTCTCATGCAAAATAAGATGTTGTAACAGATCATCCATAAAAGCCTTACATGTTAGCTTGGACTATCTGCTTATATACATTGCTTGTGTGCTTAAAATCCTACATATACCCAGTTAAGTGATGCGTATATGTTTATTCACCAAAAATGCTCTTTTAGAAATGCACTACTGATTTAATGGTTATTGGTTAGATACCAATTACATTTACTTTTAAAGGTGGGTAGAAAAATTGAAATAGAACTATTTACTGTCTTGAAAATATTTCACTGAGTCAAAAAAAAAAAAAGAGTTTGTTACTAACAAACTATTCTTACGTCTTGAGAGATTTCACAAATAGGACAATATTTAACAATGCCATTCTCAGAATAGAATAAAGAACACTATTAACACTCTTAAGAATTCTTTACTAAAAATGAATAGTATAACCAACTTTAGAACCTTAGCAACCTATGTCTGAAACACTGAAAAATAAGGCTTGGGTATAGCTTCCACCTACGTTAATAATCCCTCCAGCCACCGAATTACACTAATAAGGTTGGGAGGCTGAGGTGGCCATACAAGTCCTGGAAATTCTGCCCTTTCCCATTCAGTATAAATGAAAGGATAAAATCTGAGGCCTTGGTTATGTACGGCGAGGTTTAGGAAAAGAAAGTCGGACAAATGGCAAGTTAAAATTCTTCACCAACCTTTCTCTTGAAGTCCAGACTGTTAAGCATTTCTTGCAGCGTCAAAACTTCCTGGTTCACCAGGATACTGTTCTTGTCACCCTGATCTGCAAAGGGAAGTACAGGAGGTTCAGAATTATCTTTGGGGTGAAACTTTTTATTCCTGAAAGACAAGTCCATTCAATCCACCTCCAGACCAGCCCTGGACAGGACCAGGGGCTTAGGTTGTAAGAGACAAATGGGTTCCGCGTGTTGAGGATGGAGGCCCAATCGAAGAATTTCCTTTTTCTTCCAGAGAGAGTTCCAGACAAACATGCACAAGAGACAGTTGCTAAACTCAGCTCGCCCCTGCCAAACGTTCCTGACCACAGCCTGTATATAGAGGCCACTGCCTCTACAGAGGAACGGTATTTGTGTTGGCAGTTGGATAAGGGAAGGTGAGAGATTTATTTTACTCGTCAGGACTACACTAAGGATAACTTTGCTTGTTTGATATAAGGAAAGGGAGACTTGTTTGTGCTCATGATTAAATCGTTTGACTCATTCTCATGTCTGTTTGTAAGTGCCAGGCCGCCACACAATCCAGGCTGACTTTACACTGGCTGCATAGCAGAGGATGGTCTTGAACCCGAGGTCTTCTTTCTCCCTCTGAAGTACTGGGCTACAGGTATAAGCCACCACCACTGTTTTCAACTCTTTATAGTGCACATAAAAGCTGAAAAATAAATACTGAGGAAACTTAGACAATAAAATGCTACATTCAAAATAATTTTATTGTTTACTATAGCTTGTTATATTGTCATCCTTAAACTTCATTGTTTACATGGAAATTGGAATAAATCTCTCTTCAAAGATGCTTGATAAAATACAGTTTTTCTAGGATCCCTGCTCCCTTTGATAAGTGATTAAACCCAAGTTGTGCTATTTCTTCTAAAAATAAAATTGTACATTTAAATAATCATGAACATTTTACATATTTCATGGTGGTCATGACATCCTGAATATAATAGGAGACTGGCAAACACCTTCTTCAGAAAAGATAAACATTTAAACATTCAACAACAATCACCCACGCTGCCTTCAAGGCATGTGCTAACATTTTAATAAAAGAAGTTCTGTAAAATAAATATTTATATTTGCTTTGTTTTTAAAAACATTTTGAAATAAGAATTTCGAAGTAAGTAAAATTGTGAAAATATTTCAGGGTTCCCATCCTTACTCGTTGTGATGGCTTGAATAGGAATGGTCCCCACAGGCTCATATGTTTTAACGCTTGATTCCCAATTAGTGGAACTGTTTGGAAAGGATTAGAGTGGGGTATGACCTTGTTAAAAGAAGGTGTGTCACTGGGGATGGGCTTTGAAGTTTCAAAAGCTCAGCCAGTCCCAGTGTATTTTTCTCTGCCTAAGGATCAGGATGTAGCTTTCAACTACTGGTCCAGCCCCTGCCTTCATGCCGCCTCCTTCCCACCACAATGAAAATGAACTAAACTTCTGAAACCGTATGATTAAACCACCAATTAAATGCTTTCTTCTAAAAGTTGTCTTGGATGTGCTCTTTACAGCAGTAGAATAGTAAATAAGGCACCTATCTAATATTTTCTGTTGTCTAACACAAGCAGAGTACCACGATCTAAACTATTAAGTCTATATTGGCATGGTCCTGTCAACAATCTAAATAGGACTAATTAGAGTTTCAATGGTTATTCCAGTAACTGGAGCAAAGTTAGACTATCAATCAACTGTTGCTTATACATCTAGGGTCTTATGTTTTCCTTTTCCCCATCTATTTATTAAAAATCATTTAACTATAAACTGTTTAAGTACAGAGTCATATTAATTCAGAATCTTTGTATTTAGTCATTTATTCAGTTATTAATGTTTTAGAAATATTTACAAATAAAAATTTGATTTAAAGTTCTACACACATGAACATATACAAAATGTATAATGCTTTGGAAGATACATTTATAGATACATCTGCTTATGACAAGGGAAAGAAAATACAAGATATTTTAACCTGCTTATCATGAGACTTCATGTAATTTTTATTTTTGCCTAATTTCCAAATTCTCTTCTGTGAAGCATATTTCTACTTTATAATTTTTTGAAAAGTATAAGACTTCATATCATACTTCCTGACCATATTAGGTGATTATTTTTATTCTCATTAGTTGTGCTTAGTTTTTCTTTTGAGGAAGTTTTTTGCTATGTCTCTCCACCTCGAAGAGTTGCGTGTGGGTGCCAGCACACCCCCACCCCTGAGAGCTTAGCTCCCTAGATACTCTTCCTGATAGTGATGGGGGGGATACGTGTTGCAGTGGGTATCATTTCCTATGTAACTTATAATTTTCTTTGAATTGGTTGGTAAATATATGTGTTTAAAACTTACATGAGAGATGGAAAATGCAAAACCGGAAATATTATTTGCCTACATTCCTCAGAAACATGTTGGTAGGAGATTCACATTTGCTTGCAATTTGACCCTTACCAGTGAAGAACCCTAATAATTGTGCTGTTTTTATGTCTTTATTGAGAGTTGCAAAACTGTGACTCACCCATTGTCTGAATTGTTTTATACCTGTAGTCAAACTCATCCTGCAGATCTTCTAAGTATTTGGTGTCTTGCTCTGTCATCTTTATGCAAAAGAAAACATTAAACTATGTTGTAGAACTTAAGCCACAGAAACATCACATGTACACACGAACAAGCATGCCACAGAAACATCACATGTAAACATGAACAATACACTGGGGAATCCAGTCCCCAACAGCACCCTTGACTAAGGAGCCCACACCTCCAAATGGCTAATCCACATGTACGCCATGTCTGAGGAGGCCAAAAGAGGGCATCAGATCCCTACAGCTACAGTAACAGACAGTCGTGAGCTGCTGAGTGGATGCTGCGAGCCAGATTCGGGTCCTCTACAAGAGCACCAACTGCTCTTAGCCACCGAGCCATCTCTCCTAACTTTTTTCTTTCTGCCTACGAAATCTTCCAGCATATTCTTTCTCATTTCTGAGCTAATTACAAGAGCTGCTAATAATATAACTTCATTTACAGGGCCCTTCTGGCCTTCCAGGCTGTCCTGCCCTCTGTACTTAGCAAGAATCAGAGATGTACAGTTTATGACAATTCTGCCAAAATAGGTTTTCTTTCTCTGTCTTAAAATATGCCTGCAGTTTTACTTAATAATTAATTACTGACTTTTTTACTTTTCTTTCCTCCAAAACCCTTAATGTCCCCTAGTCAGTCATAATCAATCAGCATTGAGTTTTGCACGTGGGCTTTTCACATATTCTCTATTGTGTCAGTGCTTGTGAAGAAGATCCACTCTTGGGTTTTGAAGATAAACAGAGGCTTAACAACTGAAGTGGGTGTTGTTTGTGGGGAGGGGCTAGCAGCACAGCTTTGACCTACAAACCAGCCTGCTTCGTCCTGCATTTCCGGAGGTCTCCTCTAAGAAAGTGCATGCTTCCCTTCCTGCATACATTCTTACCATTTAAATTACTAATTGGAAAAATATCATCTCCGGGTCGGTATGAATGTATGCCTCAACTCTGTGGCTTTTAAGTTGTATGGACTTGAGCTGAGATGTGTGCTCCAGCCTCTGTTTTTGTTCTTTGCTCTTGTTTGGCTTTGTTTCTTTGTTTGAGACAGAGCCTCTCTAAGTAGCCCTGGCTAGCCTGGAGCTTGCTATGTAGAACATGCTGGCCTCGATCTCATGGAGAGCATCTGCCTCTGCCTCCTGAGTGCTGGATTCGAGGTGAGCAGCACATTTCACATGCACATGCCCAGTTTATTAAATAGAAGAAGAGGACCTGAATGTTACAAGCATTTTCCTCTTGCCAATCTGCCACAAAAGTGATTTCCGTTTTTCATTTGAGAAAATCGAGGGTCTTAGACACATGGCAAATATGCTCTGTTGAGAACCCAAAGCCATCTTAGATCTAATGTAGCTTCAAATTCCATCCCCTTTACTCCTCTCCAGTGCACCTTCAGTGTTTCCCTTGGATGGTAACTTTCTTAAGAGCAAAGACTGACAAAAGGCCATGGGCTACTAAAAGACAGGGAACTCACATACCTGGAAAAAATGTACAAATATTAAATTTAGTTTTAAAGCAGACGTGTTGTTTTGACCTCAGAATTAAAAGATGTTTTCAGATTATTCTAACCAAGGTGTCAATAAAAATATAATATTAAATCGTTTTTTCAGAAAAATCAATGATAAATGAATTAAAAGGCTTCAGACTGTCTGTCATCAGTTATAGTAAAGTTTTACAAATTATTTTTGCCAAAGATTTGTGACAAAAAGCTCTCATGGTGGTCAGAAATCCTTCTGTGAATGCCACACTCCAGAACACTGGAGAGAAAGGGGGTATAGCCTAATTGGCAAGGTGAACTCATGGACAACTACGCCTCCACTTCAGTGGCATGTCCAGAATTCTGGAATCAGAGCCTCTACCCTGGACTGGGTACAGAGGTCTGGTAAGGGTGTGTTCTCAGGAAGGACCTGCTGAGTCGGGGTAGGGTAGGAAAGGAGCTGAGGGAGTGTGTGCACAGTCCGCCTTGGTCCCATAAGGAACTCGGGAGCGTGATCTGTACCACAGAGCATCAGCTTCAGTGCAGGGCCTGGTGCTTCCTGCACAGCCGATTTCAAAGATGCCCTTAGCAACCAGCATTCACAGATGGTGGCCTGAGGGAAAGATGAGGGCAGAGCTACCAATGGTAAACTTCCGGCCTCAGTGGTGGAGAACTGGCTTAGCATGCACCAGGTGGTTGATAGCACCGTAACACCATCAACAAAAGATACTGGAAACATATATTTAGTTAATGTGTTTAAGTACCCTTATTAGAATCCAGGGTTATAGTAGAAAGTAAGCAACTGCTGTCTACTTTCACACACCATGGGGTCAGTAGAGTCGGTCTAACGTGATAGCACGCTCCGGCACTGCTGTAGGTCCACCTTGCGATTCTGCTTCTTCTTTGTAATGATGGGAGAAGAGGCATGTGTGCTTGTTTTAGTTGTTGTGGAAGATCACTGCAGGTCTAGAAGTTAAAGCTTAGAAGCTTGTTCTGAATACAGTTCAAACCATGTATAGAAAGATTGGTCTTTGTAGTTGATTTAGTTTTAGAGAATTATTAACAAAACAAAAAAAAAAATAACAACAACAACAAAACCCAAGTAAATTGATGCTACATAGGTTTTGGAAAGGAAAATTTGCATTATCTTTACACATGACACAGGGGAAAGTCTGTCCCACTTAAAATTATCTTTTTTAGATCAATGAAAGTAACAAATCTATAATAAGACCAATGGGAGGAGCAACTAAAATGTACTAATAGCAAAGGAAAAAAGCAGACATAAATAATAGATTATTAATAATAAATAATATAAATAACTTATAAAGGACATAAATAATAACTAATTATTAATCAATTGTTAATTATAAATTAACAGGTAAAACAAGCACACATGCCTCTTCTCCCATCATTACAAAGAAGAACAGAATCTCAAGGTGGACCTACAGCAGTGCCGGAGCGTACTATCACGTTAGACCGACTCTACTGACCCCATGAGTATACAAAATTAGTGATTTTAACATAATGGGTTCTACAGATAAAGAATACTAAAAGAATACATGGAGTACAATTAGGGGAAACATACACTTCTTAGGAACTGTAAGTTACCAAACTTACTCTAGAAGACACAGATAATGTAACAGTTTGATATCAGAAGCAAGTTGAGTTTAAAAGTTTCCTCAAAGAAGTCTTTCCCATATAACACAGCATGAGAAAAGCACATGTCCTCTGAGATCTGTCTGCACTGGCCTTCAGCACAGATCAGATAGGCTTTTCTAGACGACTATGTAAGACAGAGCACTTACCCAACTCATCTGTTTGAGACCACTCACCTGCACACTGTTTTTAATGGCAGCCACTTTGTGTTCCACATTTCTCTGTCTTTCTGAAACCGAAGAACTCTGTAAGGATTTCTCCAGAGGTCCCTGGAAAAAGACTGTCTTGCAATTTCACTGTTGTTGACAGAACATGCTTATGGTTATTGTAAAGAACACAGCACTTACATTGACCTGAGCTTTAGATCAGTGTGATACATACTATCCTATGATCATTAGGATCGTGCTGAAAGTATTGGGTGTTTCGGTAAGCAGCAGTTGGTTTGTAACCCACCAGCACAGAATACACAAGGCTCCAGGGCCCACCCCAGAACTAAACCTTATGTTTGACTGTCCTGAACCAACTGACTCAAGACTTTCTCAGAGGCCCCATGAAAAGACAAAACAAACTTAAATTCCACATCCTTGTCCAGAACTGGACTGGGCCAGTCTAGATCTGAAGCCAGTGCTTTAGAGGAGTCAAGGTTGCAGTTTTGGGGTACCTGATTCTTCCCCTTGGACTGTGGCAACTGAGTCTGAGATGTCCCATACACACACACACACACACACACACACACACACACACGTACACACACGTGTGTGTGTGTGTGTGTGATCATAAAATCATCAGCTTTACACAAGACTGCCTGGTCTTAGTTATGCTTTTGTCTTTTTTATTTTTCATCTTTAAAAAGAAAATTTCACCTCCATTTCTCCCACTCAACACCTAACTATTAAGGACCCTTATTTCTGCTGGTTCAGGACAAGTGGTACCTCATCTTGGGTGCCACTTGTCCCCAACAAGTAAAAAGAAAAGAAAGAAAGAAGAAACAGCGGTAGCTGGGACCAGAATATCTGGCACAAACCAATCACTTATGCCAAGGAATGCACTTCACTAAGAACAACATCATGTATATTATTAGGGAGGGGCGGCCAAGGTCACAGAGATCTAAGTCAGATGATGTTAGCAAAGAGAACACAGGATACCTCAGACGGCCTAAAGACAGATAACCACAGTCGAGGGGGGAGAGTTAAGTCCCCAGAAGCCACAGCCTTGACTGCTCTGAAGCACTGGCTCCAGCCTTCCCATCCTTGCAAAGTCCACTACTGTTCAAAGACACAGAACCAAGGATCCCTTTGTCCTTTCATTGGGACCTCTGAGGAAGACTTGGGTCAGTCTGGCTCTGGACACTGTAAAAAATACTACTGGATGTGATGGAGACAATGTTAATCTAAGCAACTAAGCAGATTATAGAACATCAGATATGATTTTTACTTTGATATGGATGTGGGTATATTCTTGTAAGAATGTTAATATGTGCATAGATATTCAGAATTAAGTAGATATGACAGAAACAACACACATACCAAAATTAATGTTGTTACAATTATGAGTCATTTTATGATTTCTAAAAGATTTTATTTCTCTCCTCTCTCCTCTCTCTCTCTCTCTCTCTCTCTCTCTCTCTCTCTCTCTCTCTCTCTCTGTGTGTGTGTGTGTGTGTGTGTGTGTGTTCCATATGTGCATAAATGACATCAGAGGCTAGAGAACCGATACCCTGAAGCTGGAGTTACAGGCAATTGTGAGCTATCCAATGTGGGTGTAAGGAACAGAACTGGGGTTCCCTGGAAGAACACCCTTAACCATGAAAGCCATCTTTCCAGCTCCAAACTTCATGTCTTGAATAACGCTCACGACTTCCTACAGTCTATCCGCATCACTCCTGAACGGCATGTGATTTTAAAATTGTATTATGGGGGCACATGACTGATGGGGTGTTGAACCTGCTGAAATGTGGCTTATTTTTAGTTTAAAGGGAGCTTACCAAAGGAAATGGAAAAATAATTTGGTTATGCAAAAAGGCCGAACAGCTCCTGCAAGCACTGTACCTTGGCCACTCTAATAATCTGACACTGAGTGTGGCCCTTAAACACAAAGTTCTCCAGCTGTCTGGAGATGAGAAAAAGGTGACTAAGCAGTCCCTGTACTGAAGTTAAGCAGAGACCAAGGGTTAGAACAGTTGGTAACTTGGCAATACACATCAGGGCAGTGGTGGGATTGCACTAACTGCACCACACCCTTCAGATTCGCAAAGCCTTTATGAACAGGTCCCTTCATCACATCCTTCCCCATTGTTCCATTATTTGTCTACTTTGCCTGGTCCTTTGTTTAGTGCACTATGCAGTATTATCGTCAGAGTTACTTTGATTAGTTTGCACTTGAATGTTTTCAATTGACTAATATTTGACATCTGGAGAGAACAGAGTGAGAGAAACAGAGACAGAGATGGACAGACAGAGTGGGGAGGAGAGGAGAGAGAGTAATAACTCTCTATGTGACAGGTACAAAATGGATGCCTGTGATTTAGAAACCACGGTATTTAAGTGAAAACAAGGCCATCCTTTATCGTCCAAGAGCAATTTGAGTTTTCAAAACTTCAAGTTCTCCCTAAAACATTCATACCCTAATAGTGACTAAGCCTCAGAAATTCTAACAGTTTAAATATATATGTATATTTATATATAATAGTTTTTATATGTGTGTGTATATATATACTTTTTAGATCTTCATGTATATTTGTATATATTTATATATAATAGTTTATGTGTGTGTGTATATATATATACTTTTTAGATCTTCGTAGGTTGTATTGTTCACTAAAGGGTGGAAAATGTCATTTAGAAAATACATTGTTTTATAATCTTTTCTCTTGATGTAGGATTAACTGAAAACGTATGCTTAGAGACTGCTGGTTCCTCCACTTTCCTTATTGCATTCAGAAGGATACGATAAAATATGATGTGAACTACATTAGGGCAAAGAACAGACAAACAGGTATTTAGGGAGCTTTTGGGGGGGGGTGTTATGCAGTTTACACTGTCTACATTGCTGCTCATCACCAGAGGAAGTCAGAACTGGAACCCAAGCAGGTCAGGAAGCAGGAGCTGATGCAGAGGTCATGGAGGGATGTTACTGGCTTACTTCCCCTGGCTTGCTCAGCCTGCTTTCTTATAGAACCCAGGTCTACCAGCCCAGGGATGGCACCACCCACAATGGGCTGGGCCAGGGATGGCTCCACCCACAATGGGCTGGGCTTTAGGGAGCTTTTCAAAGTCAAAATTTGAGAGTGAGGAGTTCCTGAAGGGTTCAGAAGATTAGCCTGTGAAGATGAACATGCTAGGGAAGCGGAGTCCAAACCACAGTTGAGAATCTAAGATGTGTATTCCCAGATCAATGCCGTAAGACCTTAGGCCAGAATTTAGCCATGAAAACAAAAGGAATAGCCAGTCTGGTGCCACACCTTTGTAATGCCAGCAATGGAGGAAGGATGGAAAATTCACAAGCTCAAGACCAGACCCCATCTTTAAAGATAGGGCAGAGGATGGGAGGTGGAAAGACATGGTAATCATTTCACTGTGAACTAAAGACGTAACTTCTCAAAGATAAGCCTAAGACCTTGAATACTGTGGGGCTGGTGGAGTGACTAACAGCTTCCAATTCTCCAAAAAACTGAACTCAAGGAGAAAGGCAATATCACAGACACGGAACACATTACTTGACAGGCCAGAAACATGGTGGTCAATGCATATGACGAATCAGAAAATGGTACCTGGATAGGCATGTTGGCTGCAGCCAATATTCTCCGCTCTTCCCTTAAGCAATTTGAAATTACCACAGCTACATGCATTGGATTTCCGTGAAACTTTCCCTGAAAGACAGTAAGCAAAAGCAACATGAAAGCTTTGAAAGAGAAGCACATAAATCATAAAGAAATGTCATACTTGAAAACCAATGGTAATCTTCCTATAAACCTATGAAATGATCTGGGATCTGTTCTGGTTGTCTATTTTGCAATGCCATGGAAGCATAGACTCTTAATGAGAGAATATTGCTTTCTTTGCTTTCAGAATTGTTGACAGTTATTCTCTGAACACTTCTTTATGAACACCATGGAGAGTCAGTCTTTTGTTAGGCACTGGGTAGGTTTTAGATATAGGGGTTATTTCCCTGTGAGTCCTGAAGACTCGAGACAGTACTAGCTGTACGCATGGTCGTTCCAGCTTCCAGCTCATAGTCTCTGCCATGACCCACATTGATGACATTCATGCCAACTACCTCATAAATACGTTATACTATGCTCACCTTTGCAGCAATGATCTGACATCGGAGCACAGATTTTATTGACAAGGCTAATGGTGCGCATCTGTCATTGGCAGCCTGTGGTACTATATGAACCATCTGATATATTGCCATAAGTGGACTCATCTACAGTTACCATAGCACTTGGCAGTGAGAGCTCACTCATTTCCCTTCCTTGCAAGCATGGCAATGTCTAGCCTTGATTTGCAGTACTATCCGGAACACCTTCAGATCGCGACGAGACACAGTCAGCTGTGTTAAAACTTCTTTACTAGACTATTCCGAGGCAAGATTAGAAAGAGGCATTGGAGACCAGCACACTAATTGAATCTCTGCCCTCCTTTCTTGGGGAGGTAGATGGCACTGATTTCCGTGAAATAGTCAAAAGGTCAACAACAGAAAAACAAGCAGTCCACAAAGTAGAAAATTAACACCAATCAAAAGTAGATTTTACAGACGGCTAAACCAAAAGATCTCTCTGGGGAGAAAAAAAGAGGGTTGTTGGCTGTAAACCTTATCATGGCTGTGACTTCTGAGGAGTATATGGGATTCTGTCAATTTCGTTTTGTGAAACTGGGGTAAAAAAACTATTTGGATTCCTGTTCTTCCATATTCATTCCTTAAAAATATTTTCCTTCTTTAGGCCAGAACTTTCCAGAAGGAAACAAGTGAACAGTCTGAAACTCAGACAGCAGTTATGAGTGGACTCTGCTCGGTGTGGCGGGGTTGCGTTTCCTGCACGTCTCCATTTCCGTCTACATGAATTTATTCCTGTTAATTTTGACGCCTCTTGTTCTTTTCATATAGTTCGCCTCTAAGTCCCCCGCCACCTCCTCCCAACAAATCTCTTTTTTTCTTTTTTACCTTAATGGCACTAAAACTGTTTCCTTGCTAAGAATGGTTTCTTTTAGGGCTATTTTGCGAGCTCTGTTATTGATGTAAACTGTGAATTTGTCCTTCTGGGATGAAGAGCTCCTCTAAGGCCACAGACACACTGGTGGTGTTTCTGATCTGGGTGCTGTTCACAACATGGCTGTGTGGAGCTGACCTTCATCTTCCTGTGAACACTCACACAGCTTTACCTCTGCTGTCCTCCGTGTCTGTAAGGTAAGTCACACACTCCTCTCCTTTAAGGGCCAGACATCAACACTTTTTTTTGTTAAATAATACACGTTCATTTTCTTCTTTAACACCCTCTAATGTAATGCCTCGTTTTAATATTTGAGACAAAATGTCTTATGAAAAAAGTCAGTTTATCCAGTGCCAAATTACTATTTCATTTTCCTAAGTAGTAAAGATTTGTTCAGTCTCACCTGTGAGTAGTGACTGTGTATAGAGCTCATAGAACAGCAATAAAATGAACCCTGATGTGTGTGCGTGGCATTCTGGTTCTTGCTACGCCAAGAACTTACAAAGGTCCCTGCTCTGCAGTGGCCTTCTGGGGTCTCACAAAGGTCCCCACTCTCTGCAGTGGCCTTCTGGGGTCTCACAAAGGTCCCCACTCTCTGCAGTGGCCTTCTCTGCTCTCACAAAGGTCCCTGCTTTCTCCAGCAGTCTTTCAGAGTCTCGCAAAGGTCCCCACTCTCTGCAGTGACCGTTCACTACCCTAGTGTCAATCGACAGGCGCTGTTAACTGCAGCAAAGTCAGATTTATTGGTCTTTCCCCCAGTGATTTGGATTTTTAGTGATGCACTTAATAAACCTTTCACTAAGTTCCTGTCATGGGGATTTTTTTTCTGTCTTTTTGAGTCTAAAAGAACATTGGGATTGTGGGTTGTAAAAGTTTTTCATGGCTGTGGCTGCTGCTACAATGTATCATGGTGCACACTAGCCAGCACTTCTAGTAGTAAAATGAGGGTAACTTTGTAATAGTGAGAGTTAGAACACAGTAACCCTGATAAGCTAGAGTTGCCTTAATTTCAGTTCCTTGGGAGCTTGTTAGTGATGAACATTTCTCTCCAGCCTCTTGGATGCACAGTCCCAACAATATTCATTGAGAACTAACTGTTTTTGCTCTGCTGGCCCAGTTCTGCCTAAAGCCCATGTTCCCACCAAGGCCTCTTTCTATACTCAGTTCTGTCTTAGAGGTCTGT
Source organism: Micromys minutus (assembly GCF_963924665.1). Taxonomy (NCBI): domain Eukaryota; kingdom Metazoa; phylum Chordata; class Mammalia; order Rodentia; family Muridae; genus Micromys; species Micromys minutus. The sequence goes on from NC_137954.1 coordinate 2,454,083, forward strand.
CTGGTCTGTCATCAGTGCGATCATTGGAGCTATGGGAAACCCTGATCGCAAGCAGAACAGGGTTCTTTGCACATCGATGAAGTTCAGAATCATCTTGTAATATTCCCTGACACCCTCTGTCTCTGTCGCTGCCTCTGCCTCTGCCTCTGTCACTCTCTGTCTCTGTCTCTGTCTCTGTCTCTCTCTCTCTCTCTCTCTCTCTCTCTCTCTCTCTCTCTCTCTCTCTGTGTGTGTGTGTGTGTGTGTGTGTGTGCTTCTTTCTTTTTCTGTTTCTGTGGTCTCTCTTCATTGACAGTTTCAATATTACTAGACTTTTTAGAAAAATTAAACAAGATTTGGCATGTGCATAGTTTTGTTCTAATCTAGTCTTTCTCGTGATAGTTAAAATTCTCTCTACTAAACAGTTTTAATTTTCCCGAGAGATCTGAACTACGTCTGTGAGGGTTCCTTCCAGTTACTCGGTATTTTTTTGATAGGAGGAGAACTGATACCTTTCTCTCAAGCTGATACATGAGAATCTAGTTGAATTTGTGTATTGATTTTGAGTCTAACAAAGTTGCTGGCTCATATAGAGTCTGATGATGTATTTTTATTAATTCTAAATTTTTACCTGTAGATTCTTCTAGATTTTATATATCCATGAATCAGCTCTTACACAGCATTCATAGAACCCCTCTCCTCATCTCAGTTCCTTTCACGTTTGGTTAATTTCCAAATGGGGCATTTTCTTCTAGTTTTCCTTTAAAAAATGACTTCTAATATAGTTTAATTATATCACAAAGAGGTTCCCAATGACATAAGTCACTAAGTTTGTTGATATTTGCTTTGTGACCCAGAATTCAGATAACTTGTATTACTTGTAAAAGTTTCATGTTAACTTGCAGGGAATGAGCGCTCTGTCGTTGGTGGTACAAGCAATTTATTCAAATTTATTGAGTCTGGTGTTATTTTGTATACATTTCTGCCTTCTTGCTGCTTTGTTTTAACTATTGACTTTATAAGTCAGTGGAAAAATTACGTTAAAAGCAACTTTGTAAGTTTTGTTCTGTTTCTCATAGAAATATTTAGATCTATACTTCTTGAGATTAAAGCCCCCTGGGGGGCTGGAGGGATGGCTCAATGGTTAAGAGCACTGACTACTCTTCCAGAGGTTCTGAGTTTAATTCCCAGAAACCACATGGTGGCTCACAACCATCTGTAATGGGATCTGATGCCCTCTTCTGATGTGTCTGAAGACAGCTTCAGTGAACAGAGATTAAAGCCCTTCATGGCTATGAGCTGAACTTTATTTCCAGTAACAATTTTTACCCTAAAGCAAGATGATTAACTCTGGCATATCGCTTTTTAGTCAGGTATACATTTTATCTTATTTCAAGAACTCTGTTTCAAAGTGGATATAGATAATTGAGTACCGGTATTATACATATATCAAAGGGTCAATACATAATAGACATGGTTAACACAATCCTAAAACTTCTTTGCTTATTTAGAATTAACTTTTTTGAATCTCATTTATACTCAGATAAAGCATTGTCCCGTGGGATGTGGGGATGTCAGCAATGAATCTCAAGGGCACAGCTACCCTCTCCTCTCTGTAAGGCTTCATACTCGAACTTTTTGCCAGAAGTTCTCAGTAGCAGGTCTTCAGACATGGACCAGCCTTCACATCCTTTCTGGAATGGCCAGCTGGTTTGCTGACTGCTGGTTTGCTGACTGCTGGTTTGCTGACTGCTGGTTTGCTGACTGCTGGTTTGCTGACTGACACACTAAGAGTGTGTCTGGTGGTCAAGTCATAGTCATGATTAGCAACCACATCACTACACACTAAATGTCCTTACTCATCTACTACCATGGTCTACATTCAGCGATACCACCATTTATGACTGTTTCGCCTGAATGCATGTATATGTACTTTGTGAGTGCCCGGGGACAGCAGAAGTCAGAAGAGAGCATCAGATCCCTGAAACTGGAATTGCAGATTGCTGTGAGTCACCATGTGAGTGAATACTAGGAATTCAACCTGGGTTCTCTGAAAGAGCAGCAAATGGTCTTAACATTTTAGCCATCTCTCTATCCCTATTCTTCTTAGATATTGTTGTGCAGTTTTAAAGTAGTATAGGGCAACTGTCTTAATCAACGGATGCAAGGAGACTGTGATATGTTGCTTTTCATGATCTGAATCTTACAGCCTTTAAAGATTTTCTATTTTTCAGATTACCAGAAGTGCAGACAATGTTATGTCTTACAAATCAGCCTCCCACCTTCTAGCATGACCTATGTGGTTAAACACATATTTTCACTTTTCTGCTGTGTGATTGTCCTGGGGGTGAAGTGCATTCTACTCAGCCAGCAGGACTTTTCTGATGCAGAGATGTGCATCTAATGGTGTTGCTGCTGTCCAAGGCAGGATTCGTTTAGTTCATCCTCTAACTGTCCTGGGGACTCTTTCATCTCTTCTTAGGAGTTTGGTCCTTTCTCTTACTGCTATTCCTCTGTATGTGGTAGGCAAGCACTACATCATGAAGTTAGCCATAGACAATAACATATCTCCTTGTGGGTAAATTCCTTTTATACACCCTGTAAAGCACATGTTGTTACTTTCTGAGAAAATACAAAACTAGATCACTTAACCGGTAACAAATGTGTATTAGACAAACGTGTTCTTGACTCATTCTGTATACATAGCTATTTGTTTGAACTATAAATTGTAGTGTTGAATTTTGATGACATTTTAAACAGCAATTAAACAAATGTGTTATTGCAAAAGAGTACATAACTCACATGAAGTGACAGCCACATGAATAGCTATGACCTGATTTCACATCACACAATATGACAGCGACATAGGGAAAGCCACATAGCAACAGCAATTAAGAGGTGTCAAAATAAGATGCATTCTGATTAAGAGGGCGGGATTTCAGCCACTGTTGGCGGGTTTGCGAATCACCCAGAAGTTTTGGAAGACAGGTTGATAATGTCTTATAAATAAATTCTCTCTTGTCATGGGTTCCATCAACCACCCTTAGTACTTACCTAAAGAAGCTGGAATCTTATTCATATGTAAGCATCATCTATACATTAGAAGTTTATAATAGTTAGATTAATAATTATTAATATTTAGAAGCCACAAACATGTCCTTCAGGTGGAGAATTGGTCAAGTAAACTGTTGTACATACAGATAAGACATTATTATTTAGTATTAAGAAGAAATGAGTTACCAAACTATGAAGATAAAATAAACTTATGCACTGCTGAGAAATATGTCAGCCTATAAGGGTATAATAACATATTCCAGTTTTATAATTTCAGAAAAACTTAAAACTGGGAGGCAAAGACCTAGGTAGGCAGCTCAGTTAAGTGCTTGTCACTCAAGGTTGAGTTCAGTGCCATTAGAAATGCTTAGCATGGTGGAATGCATTTGTAATGACTTCACTGTAGGACATCTAGGTGGGTCCTGATGCCCACTGGCCTACCAGCCTCGATGACTGGAAAGTTCCAAGTTCAGAAAAGACCCTGTCTTAAAAAAAAATTAGGCAGAGAACAACAGAGGAAGATACCCAGCTAGTATTAACCTCTGACCTTTACATTCATGTGCACCCATATGAACACATATACAAAGCTCTCTCTCGAGCGTGCGTGCACACACACACACACACACACACAGAGCAGGAAGATAGTAAAAACTAGTCAGTGGTTGTCTGAGGCTTGGATATGGGGAGCCATGAAACTGTCTTGTGTAATGTTACTGTGCCAGATACATGACATCATTCCATAGACCTGTAGAATTCTAATGTAAGAGATCTTAGTTAACAATACTCTATTGTAGGTTTATGTTAAGGTGATTGGACAGTAAAGAGGTAGGCGGGGAAAGGTCTAGGAAGGCAGAAGAGGAGGAGTAGGCAAATATTGACGGAGGAGAAGATGGAGGCAGACGTGTATGTTTCTCTCGGTGCATCTCTAGCTTGATGAGGTCATGATTATTTCTAAGGGTTTCTATGGGTCTATTTATATCATATAGATGGCAGTTTATATCTTTGTCTGTTGGTTGTAAGCTTATTGTGTAGAGGGTTTGTAGATTGAGAATTTAACATATAGGCCTGTTTGATAAGATGACGGTTGTGAGTCGTGTTTGTACCAGGAAGTGGAGGAAGGAAACAGGCCGGGGTGGTTGTGTCCACCCGGGACAGAAGCAGCAGGCGGTGGAGTGAACCATGACTGAGTTCTTAGAGGCGGCATAGAGCGCCTGGTTAGAGGTCCCCACCCGGCCGGGGGCCGGCAAACCGTAGGATAGAAGGTTGAGCCTGTTTTCAACATTTACCACAACACTATCAGCTCATCAGTTGTGACAAATGTACCATGTTAACACAATACTTAAGAGACTGGTAAGAGAGAAGGCAGCGGGCTAGGGATGTATGTGAGAACTTCATACTTTCCTCTCAGTTTTTAAGGAAGTGCAAGACTTCCTTAGAAGTGTTTTATTGATGTGACATTTTTCCCTACCTCCTTAAGCCATCCTTTGCTAAAAATGAGTGAAGTAGAATGCAGAAGTTCCCCAGGTCAAGTTAGACTCACATTTGTCTGTCTGTCTGTCTGTGTCTGCCTGCCTGTCTGCCTGCCTGCTTGCTTGGGATTCTTCAAGACACCGTCTGGACAGAGCATAGGATGGTCTTACATGCACTGTGCAGCTGTGGATGGCCTGGAACTTTAGATCCTCTGGTTTCTCTGTCTCTGGGGTGCTAGGCTTTCAGGTGCATGCTACCAAGCCCAGCACAAAGCTGGCTTTGAAAATAGAAGGGAGAGGTGTAGGTTCTCAAAGGCTTTTGCTTTGTGCTTTGTTTTGCTTTGTTTTGCTTTCAGATAGTCTCATTATGAGCCTCAGCTAGCCTGAGACTCACTATTAGATCAGGCTAGCCTCAAACTCAAAGATCCCACCTGCCTCTGCCTTGTGTTGGGACTCAAAGCATTTGTTCTTACATGCAGCTTCCAGAATGTTTACATTTTTAATGCCTTACATTCATGCCAATACCAACACACTTTAACTAACTAAACCTCAGCTGCAAGTGTGTGTGTGTGTAATGTATATTTTTGAAGCAAATGCTTTTTTGCTTGTTTGCTTGTTTTCCCCAATGTTTTTTAATTAGCATATATCTATTTATCAATGGATTTTATCACATTTTTCATACATTAATAAAAGCATGTTGGTCATAGGGACCCCTTATTTCCCTCTCTTGGTCCCTTCCCACGCATCCGACTTTTGTGGTTTACATGATGCATGTGCTTTGTCAGGAACTTAGTCCCAGGAATGAAACAATGAAACAAGGCACCAAGGCACCCTTGAGGGCAGTTCACCTGAGACAGTTACTCTGCCCAGGTCTGCACAGCCGGGGGACCTGATTCTGTGCCTCAGATGTTAACTTTGTTACTTAAGGTGAATTGCTTTTTGGTCTTCATTGCTTCAGTTGCCCTATTAGTTGAGAGAATACTTGTGTCGCCATTGTGAGGAGCATGCCACAACTGGGAATGACCTTTGTAACTTGTAAAGCACTCTAAATAACAGAGTTTCTCTGTTGCTTCAAAAATAGGCTAGGAGTTTTGGACTTCATACACATAAATCATCAAAAAAAAAAAAAAAAAAAAAAAAAAAAAAAAACAACCAGAAAGTATTCTTAACTAACAGAAATCATCAAAACTGATTATGTAGCCAATGAAATACGAATGATTTGTGTTCTGGTAAAATATAAAATATAAAACTACCAACATAAGAGAAGCTGCAGAAAACTTTAGACTGTGCTTTCTAAATAAACAACAGTGGAACTTTCATGGCATCTTGAAGATTCACAAGAAAGGCACCAAAAGCAACTCTGAATCAAATAATTAGCTCTCAGCATTGTAGCTGTTAGCAAAGTTGTCATTAAGGGCTACATTTTCCTGCATAGAAAGGCAGAAGAGCAAGTGCCAAGCTCTCTTCTATGATGACCTTTGACAATGAAATCAAAATGGATATTTTCACTTTGACTTCAAATTTTTTGCTATTAGAATGTCTTTTGACTGCAGACAGTGAAGACACATCCCCCTCCTGGTCTCTCTCTTCTATGCTATTGGAATAGAGAAGGGAGTGGTGGTACCATCTGTTGAGAGAAAACGGGCTAGGTCCCTCGCTTCTCAGAAGTCCACGACCTCAAACGTGGTTTTTACTGGGTTTTGTTTCTTGAAGTCATGAGGATCAAACTCAAGGTGTCACTCAGGCTAAGCATTTTGTGACAGAGCTCACTGCTAGCCCTAGTCTTTCTTTTTCCTTCTTTTTAAGTATTCCAATTTCACATGATAAGCTCCACTTACTACTGGCTGGCATTTGTAATCGCGATTTATAGGGCAGCTGTAGGGTTAGCAAAATGGTCAGCACAAATAGGAAATGTCTTCCCTCCAGAGATTCTCATACCTTCCTTCTTAAGGTAATGGCAGTCCCATTGCAACATGGAATTGCAAATCTATGTTAAATGTTGTACTAACAGTCTGAAGATTAAGCTTCCTTTTTCTGTGAATAAAAAATGTTAATGTTTGTCAAAAAGGAATGCCTTTTAAATAGTTAAACATATCTTGGTTTTATGATTGAAGCTAAATAGAAGTAATGAAATATATACACACACACACATATATATACATTATGCATATGATATACATATAATATATAATGTAAGAACACTTATATGATTTAAATTTTTAAACATATATTGGAAAGGGAAGTGTTAGGAAAGCAAAACTTGTTTAAATTGATGTAAACATCACACAAAGGCTCTAAGTATTGAAGTGTCACATGGTACTACAAACACTGCATAGTTTTCATATGTCTATAAATCATTTGAAAACATTTTTAAGAAATTAATAACAAATACAAGAAAAATACAGGTCTTCTATGAATTAAGATAGAATCCTAATAAAAATATTAAAGTTTGAGAAGGAATAAATTACAGACATTAATTCCCTATTGTAAGATAGTATCATCAAAATAGAGGGCGGAGGTGACAGAGAGAGACAGAGAGAGACAGAGAGACACAGAGAGACACAGAGACACACAGAGACACACAGAGACACACACACAGAGAGAGAGATTTATAATTGAGGCTATAGTCCCAAGAGTTGCTTTAGAGTATTTGAGGTTGAAAAAACAATTTAATGAAGTGATCCTAAAATTTACACAAAAGAAATGCCTAAAAGTAGCCAAGAAAATTATTAAAACTTGAACTTTTCAGTACTTGAAACAGATCCCAATTTTTTTTTTTTGTATTGTTTCTTTTAAATCTTACAACTGTCTGCTGCCGTCCAGGTTCCTAGATAAGTGAGCCGTGGTAGAGGCGTAGTGCACCGTTAGACACGGACCCTGGTGTTACACTACTCTTAACAATACAGTCCTACGTTCACTGTTTCCACGCCGAGGGGAGATGTCTGCCGTGAGATTCTGACATGCACCATAAATACATTATACCATATTGACAATAATCAGGTGTATTGGTTAGCAGAGCACGGGAAATGAACAAAAACTAGCTAAAGGTAGTGTTTCCATACAAGTAAATAAAAAGAGTCAGATGTGACAGCACACACTCCTGTAATCCCATAATTAGGAGGGTTGAGGCAGGAAGACAGGAAGTTCAGGTCCACCTGACTTACACAGTAAGACCTTGTCTCTAAACAAAGCAGACAGACAACATTCACCACTTGCTTGTTTACAATCAGTTCCGAGGAAACACAAGGCTTCTATGTACAGTTTCATATCAATTAAGACACTTTAAAAAATTATAATTCACAGTAATGTGTATAATTTAAAGATTGGAGAGACCTTTTAAAACCAAGATGTTCTCAGAGATGGTGCAAAAGACTTTTCATAGGTTGAAAAGGGGGTTGATGTGGAAAATAATGAAATCAAAAGACATATGATAGACTAAGGGACTATTATCTCATATGAATCATTAATACGTGAAAAGATGTTTTTAATCTTTCAAAAATCCTTGAATATATATAAAAATCTCTTGAAGCTGACAGAAAACCTGGTAGAAAAGATTACGGAATTCACCAGAGTACAACCAAGTGTGGGAATGAATGCTCAGCTTTAAATTCAGGAAAGAGAAAAAGAAATCATTCCCAAAATCACATTGGCAAAATTGAAAGATAATAACGTCAACTGTAGTTGGAGCCAGCAAGGAGGGCCAGTGAGTAATGGCTGCCAAGCCTGACGACCTGGATTCCGTCCCCAGAACCTACGCGGTACGAGAGAACTAATTTCCACAGATGGGCTCTGGGATGCAAACGTGTGCACGCACGCGTGCGCGCACACACACACACACACACACACACACACACACACACGCACATGCACATGCATGCACACATACATAGACACATGCACACACATATATAATATTACATTATATATTTCATGTTATATTATGTACAGATATAATGTAAAATATATATACAGCTATACTTAATGAAAATACACATCTTTCTCATTTGGCTGATGAATTGTGAATTTGTAACATCTTAGAAAAGCAATCTCATATCTCTCAAATTCTAAAATGCTTGTGTTTTTAGCTACTGAGTACATTTCTAGATGCCTAGCCCATAAAGCAGGGGCACATGATAACTAAACTATGTACAAGGTGCTTGGCAGTGTTGTCTGTGGTGAACAAGGAGAAAGGCGGAGACTGCACACTGAGCAGGAATCACTTGGTAAATCAAGGCGCACCCACACGGGGGACCGTTCGTTACCACTGACGAGAGAGGATTTCTGTGAAGCGAAACTTGGAACGCAGAGAAATGAATAGTAAAGTTTCGCTTTTGTAAGTGGTAAGCGCTTGACATCATCACCTGAAAGATTCCATAACCGCATGCCTGCATTCGCATGGGCATAATTCATGTATTTTCCACTTTTATTCAGTCATGGAATCCTGAATACGGAGCCCTGTGCATTTAACCGTTAGGGTGGAAACGACACGAGAAAACAGAGTTAATGTCTAAAAAGCCCTATCTGATTTAGTCTACTTCAGGGGATATGGGTGTTTGTGCAGCAACACTACAGAAAGATACCAACCAAAATGTAAACAGTGGTTGTGTTATTTTGGTCAAATTTTAGGGGTTTTTTCTTTTTTTTTTATGCTTTTCATTTGAATTTTCGTGAAGATGTGTGTAATATAAGCAGTTAGACAAGCACAAAGCTGGTTTTTATTCTGATAAATTCTATTGGCTTTTTTTTTTTAATGGTTCATATAATGATCAAAATGTAACGTATTAGAACCTAAAGCCAGCAGTGGCGGACCTTCCGATGAGAAGACATGCAACCATTCTGTGGGCTGACATTTGAGAAGCAACTGGCAACGCGCCCATACATTTTCCATTGAACAGTTTGAAGTCCGTGTCAGTTGTGGTGGAAGCCCGATTACTAACTGCAGTTCTGTGAGAGATTAAAGTGAAACTGTGCTAATGGCCGGTAAGGACAGGCCCCAGAGCCTCTCCAGAGTCCTGACTGGGGTGCTGGGACCCAGAACAAACCTCACAGTGGTCTCTGTGCAACTCTACGTGTCTGCATGAGGAACACACTTCTTTTGTCAGGCATGTAGAGAAGCCACTGACAGATGTTCCGTGTTTCTCTCAGGCAGACTGGCTGTCTCCATGACTGCCCTCTGTTCCCATTTCAATCAGTGCATTTGCCTCCTTCCTCGGAAAGACTGCACTGATGAGCCAGAGTCACCTTTCTCTTGCTGTCTTTAGTGAACTCAAACCACCTCTGGGCACTAATGATACACTTGACAGCCTGACCCTGCAGCATTTGAACTTGACCTTTGAGGTGACCGTTTACCTTTAAAAAAAAAAAAAAAAAAAAAGAACTGGAAAGTCCTCTGGACTTGAGGTCAAAGTCAAGGGCTGTGGGCGCTTTCATGCCATCATTAACGATGGCGTGTAAAGATGGCCACCCTCCTTCCTCCATCTTGGTTTCCTGGCTTTTCTCTCTGGAGCAGTGGGAGCTAAGCAGGGTATTCATGTAGTCACAGTCAATTATTAAATGAAGGTCAAATATGTATACCTGTGTTTTGCAGAAGTAAAAATATACTTTGCAGGAAAATTTGCATATTCTCCGAGATTCAGGACATTACACGAGAAAAATAAAATTACATAAAAATCAAAACCCCGTATTTGATCTTAATATTTTAATACATTCCAGGATGTTTTCTCCATGTGTGTAGTTCATAGGCATACGTTAAGCATACATTCCAAAGCATTCTATATATCATTTTGGCTCTGCTGTTTCTCTTAATTAGTACTCCAATACATTAAATTTCTTCAATAACATTATTTAAATAGTGATTGAATGGTTATTTTAGCTCTGGTCTGAGTTGTTTAATAAAATTTCCATTTATATACTGATTTTTTTACCATCAAAATGTTATATTATCAACCCAAACTTGTTAAATTAGAACATTTAGATGCTGGCCATTTATATTTTTACCTTGTCAGAAAACTGAACAAGATACACTAAAATATTCCACAATCATCTTTTTTGTATTTATAATTTCCAATTCATGTGATTTAATATTACTTGATATGCCATGAAGTTCATAAATTTGATCCATAAATGTCCATTTGAAATTGTCTCTTCTAGTGTCACAACATTCATCCTGATTATTGTTTTGGGGCTTAAATTTGACATTTTAAAATAGCTTCATAAGCCACATAAGCAGTAAATTAAATATTGCATGTCCTTAGCACTAAGTTAAGTAGCCACAATAGTTGGATCTATTATCTGATTTGCACACTATGTTACAAAATCCATGGTGACGATACTTTGTCTTATGGCTTTACTCCTCTTACTTTCAGCTCTGCCCGGGCTTCATCCATAGGGTGGTTGCTTAGAGCGAACATGGCTAAGTTTTATGTTGATTAGAAATGAAAACCACACTATTGCAGAACGTCATCAACTTACAGTAATGGTCATTTTTATTATGTCTCCTTTTACTCTGTCAGCTTCTGCTCTGTCAGTGTCTCATTTCTGTTGTTTCTCTGTTCTTTCTACTACACACCTGTTGTTTCTACTACACACCTGTTGTTTCTGCTAAACAACTCTGTTGTTTCTGCTACACACCTCTGTTGTTTCTGCTACACACCTCTGTTGTTTCTGCTACACACCTGTTGTTTCTACTACACACCTGTTGTTTCTGCTACACCTCTGTTGTTTCTGCTACACACCTGTTGTTTCTACTACACACCTGTTGTTTCTACTACACCTCTGTTGTTTCTGCTACACCTCTGTTGTTTCTGCTACACCTCTGTTGTTTCTGCTACACCTCTGTTGTTTCTGCTACACCTCTGTTGTTTCTGCTACACCTCTGTTGTTTCTGCTACACCTCTGTTGTTTCTACTACACACCTGTTGTTTCTACTACACACTTGTTGTTTCTACTACACCTCTGTTGTTTCCTCCACGACTATGATAAAATTCCCAGATGTAATTTTGCATGTCCTTGTTTGCATTACCATCCCTAAGTGATGACTTCACCTTCGCTCCGGACGCGGGCTGCTGTGCTGAGGGAGTGGGCATGGTTATGCAGAGTTCTTGCTTCCTCCATCAGCACTGTCACCAGAGCCAATCACAGTGCTTCGTGGATGAGGAAAACACTTGTGTTGTGTGGAATAAACGCTAAGGTTTTAAATCTTCTATGGCAGATATCACATTATCCGTTTGTTGAAGATGGTGAGTGGGGTGCATGCCACAGTCCCTGTGTGGAGGTCAGAGGACAACTCGAGAGAGTAGCTACCATGTGGATTCTAGAACTGAACATAGGTTGCCAGGTTTGTCATAGTTACTTTTCAATTGCTGTGAGAAGATACTATGATAAAGACAACTTATAGAAGAGAGAGAGGAGCAATGACTGGGAAGGGTGTGGGCCAAACAAGGCCAAACCTCTTAATCCTTCCCAAACAATTCCAACTCCTGGGGACCAAGCAGCCACATATTCAAGTCTATGGGGCCTTTCTTACTCAAACCACCACAGGCTCGGCAGCAAGTACCTTGATACACTGAACATCTCACTGGCTCAAATATTTCAAATCTGTGCCTACATGATCTCTTAGTTAACTCAGCAAAGTGTCCTAGAACTTTCTCATTTGCCATCCCCTTTCTATTCCTTTTGATTGTGTTGGCTCTCTTGAATCTGAGCTCCACATACCATGCTCTTCCATGTTCTTACCATGTTCCATGGTACTTTGTGTTCTCCACAGTGACTGCTTGTACTGGCTGGTTTTGTGTCAAATTGACACAAGCTGGAGTTATCACAGAGAAAGGAGCCTCAGTTGAGGAAATGCCTCCATGAGATCCAGCTGTAAGGCATTTTTTCAATTAGTGATCAAGTGGGGAGGGCCCAGCCCACTGTGGGTGGTACCATCCCTGGGCTGGTAGACCTGGGTTCTATAAGCAAGCTGAGCAAGCCAGGAGAAGCAAGTCAGTAAGTAACATCCCTCCATGGCCTCTGCATCAGCTCCTGCTTCCTGACCTGCTTGGGTTCCAGTCCTGACTTCCTTTGGTGATAAACAGCAATGTGGAAGTGTAAGCTGAATGAACCCTTTCCTCCCCAACTTGCTTCTTGGTCATGGTGTTTGTGCAGGAATAGAAACCCTGATGAAGACACCACTGTATCCAACATGACTTTAATTCCATTTTCTTTTCCCACCATGGAATCTTTTGTGCTGTCGTCATTGTTCTCCTTACAAACTGTTCTTTTAAAGTTTTCATCCCACACTATTTGTTCTTTCTAGATTATTGCTTTATGCTATGGTTTTCCAGAAAGTTCTTCACATGGCGGAGTGTTGGAAGATGACTCTCAGAAGTCTATCCCAACACTTCCAGGTATGCTTAAAGTCTCTCGTTGAGTGCCAGGCATTTATCTTGTATTATAGGGAGCCAAGGATGGGGTTCTGTGATTTCGTTTTATCTGCCTGATCCTTGGACATAGTTCATTTACATTTTGGAGTTTAAAATCCAGCCACCTCGAATTTTAATGTATTCTTCCTTTCATATATTTTATCTGAAACCTCTGAACGATTCTCAGGCTAATTATAAACTCAAAGTCCTCATCAGCAAAGGAGCCCTCTTTATAGCAAATGGGGACTGTCACAGAGAAATACAACTGAATGCAGTATAAAGAGCAACATGACGGGGACACAGCCCCAACAGAAACATGTCCTTCACAGCCCCTGCAGCTATGGCCCAGGGAACTTTGTGGAACGGAGGCAGAAAGACTGTAGGAGCCAGAATACCAGGAAGGCTGCTGTGCAAAAGTCTTTCCTAGAAATAGCTCTGTAACCATGGAAACAGATGCAGATCTACAGCCAAGCATTAGATAGAACCCAGAGAATTTTATGTAAGTGTTGGGGGAAGGACTGGGGGGCTTGAACTCCACAAGAAGATCAACAGAGTTAACTAAGCTGGACTCTTGGGGTTCCTAGAGACTGAACCACCAACTAAAAAGCAGGCATGGGCTGGATCTAGTCCCCCACCCGAACCCTTGCACATATGTAGCAAACATGCAACTTGGTCTTCATGAGGGTCCCAAGAACTGAAGTGGGGCTGCCCCTGACTCTGCTGCCTGCCTGTGGATCCTGTTGTAACTGGGCTGTCTTTTCTGTCCTCAGTGGGAGAGGCTGTACCTAGACCTGCAATTACTGACTGCTAGGGTGGGGTGATACCCGGAGGGGCTTCCCCCTTCTCAGAGGAGGCGAGAGGGGAACGGGGGAGTAATTTGTGAGGGGGAAGAGGAGGAGAGGGGGGCTGGGATCAGGATGTAAAGCGAATAAATAAATTAATGAGAAAAAAAAAGAAATGGCTGCATACATGAGACAAGTCCAATGGCAGTATCAGAGGACATGTTAATGCGGGAGGAGGAAACTTCACTGGGTCCCGCCCCTAGACAAAGAAATACTGGCAACTTCTAATTGCCAGGAGAAGAAGAATTAGCTCCTTCCATGGACGTGCCTCTAACTGGTTTTGCAGAGTGGTTAGCCCTGAAACCATTCAGACACGCAGCAACAGTGGACCTTGCGGATTGTGTTCATACATGTTTGTATGTGTGTGACAATAACATTCAAAGAAAAAGAGGCTATCGACTTGAGGGTGCTGTGGGAGCAGTTGAGGGAGTTTAACCTGGGGGGGGGGGGGACGTGTGCAGGGTCGAAAGGAAGGAGAGATGGTGATATAATTGTATTTTGATGAAAACATTCAAATTTCTTAAACTAAATAAAAATCGTCCGACAGATGGTTTCCCTTCACTTATCTCCCTTTTCATCTTAACCCTTAACTTTAAGACAAATCTTACTCAATACCAATTTGTCTTCACTGTCTGTTGTTCTCTGTTTAACCTGGAGGAAACTGTTCAGACAGGGAGACCTGTATGGCTTCCCCTGGGCTCCTGTCTCACGTTGCATGTAGCTATTCACCGATCTCTGGGAACAACTGCAGTTTGACACTATGAACAGCTTTATGTAAAATACAACTTAATAACCATAGAACACAATTGTGAAAAATATACCTCTCCATCTACAGTTAAATTCCACAGACAGAAGAAACTCAGGAAAGGCTCACAGAGTAAGACTGTGGTAACTGATATTTCTTCTTTATTTTCCAAATTTCCTGTGATTAGTATATATTAATTCCCTTGTGGAAGAAGAAAAACCCATTCTTCTAACTGGACAGAGAAGTCCCACTGGTAAGAGAATCGCCAACAAACAGAATTTTCCAGATGTTCAGTTCTAAATGCCTGGGGGGTATTACGACTATGCTGTAGATGTGGAATTCTGTAACTAATGTCATTTTCATTCATTTACCAAAGAGGGAAAAATAAGTTTGCAATGGGCATATATAAAGCAGGTTTGGTTTGCTTGTTTGTCATAGTCTTGGCTATGTAGATCAGGCTGCCCAGAAGTTCACAGGTAACAAGCCTGCCTCTGCCTCTGCCTCTTTCTGCCTCTCTCTCTGCCTCTCTGCCCCCCCTGCCTCTCTCTGACTCTCTCTTTGCCTTTCTGCCTCTCTGTGTCCCCTCTCTCTATCTCCCTGCCCCTCTGCCTCTGCCTCTTTCTGCCTCTCTGCATCCCCTCTCTCTATCTCCCTGCCTCCTGTTTCTGCCTCTGCCTCTTTCTTCCTCCCTCCCTCCCTCCCTCCCTCTCTCTCTCTCTCTCTCTCTCTCTCTCTCTCTCTCTCTCTCTCTCTCTCTCTCTCTGTCTCCCCCCTCTCTCTATCTATCTCCCCGCGCCCCATCTCTGTCCCCTTCATCCAGCTATGAAAAATGAGCTTTGTTTTTCTAGATTTAACCCAGAAAACTTCAGCACAAGATTCTGGAGCTGAAATAAACATATTAAGGGGAACATGACAGCCACTACCATTTGCGTCATCATCTTTTCATACAGGTGGAAGACTGGGCTCGCAGGAGGGCCAAGCAGGTCGAAAGCACTTGCCATGCAAGCCTGACAACCTAAGTTCAGTTCTCATAGCTCCTAACAGTTTCCTTTCACCACCTCATGTGCGCTGTAGCACATTTACACCGTGACGTATGCATGCACTTGCGATATGTCACGATAATAATAACAAATAATAAAATACAACTTTGAAAACATGACATTTGTTTTCCAAATGACTGTAAAGTGCATATTGTCAGAGCATAGAGCCCTATCCTTCGGAAGGAATAATTATGACAGTTAAAGAGTTTAGTTTTTCTTTTTATGCTGCCTGCTGCTGAAAGCATATGAACTATAAGTACCGCCTGGCATCTGAAACCTTGTTAAACTGAGACTCAGCTCTGTCTCCTACTACAGGGCCTCTATAGGACCAGGAGCAGGCGTTTGGGAGGATCCAGGAGCATCAGATGTGGCATTCATTTTTAGAGAGAAGCCCTCTTATACCCAGTGCTTTTGAGATAAAATATAAAAGACCTGAATGCCCATGTTAAAAACCAGGTTGTGGGAAAATGGTTTTCAAAGTCTAATGTTGCGGTGGACAATTGAACAGAATGCAGCCTCTCCTCTCAGCCTTTACCCAGCCGTTCTTACCACACTGTATTACCACTGACTTGGAGCTAGGTCCCCTGTGCTTGCGTTGCTTCCCCACAAAGTTATTTCAACAGCCAGAGTGGCCATATTAAAACATAATTTGGACCACACCATTTCCCTGCCCTAACCACCCCCCCGTGGTTTTTTTTTTTTTTTTTTTTTTTTTTTTTTTTTTTTTTTAATTCAGAATAAAAACCAGAGTGTACACTATCCCGCACAAACCAAAGCCAATGAATGCGTGGAGTCTGGTACCCAGCACGGGTTACACAGCCTCTTTGAAAAGAGGGCCCCTGGGGTGGGGGAAACCCTAGGGATGTGGCCCAGTGCTTAAGAGAACTTTCTGCTCCTTCAGGGCACGCCATGCTGAATAGCTCTCAGTCACTGGTAACCCCAGCTCCACGGAATCCGAAGCTCTGGTGCCCTCTTCTGGCCTCTGCAGGCAGTACACACAGGCACCACTCATGGACACTCATGTATGAACACGAGGCCACGACCAGAATAAACATAAATCCTTTTAAAATAAAGGGACAACTGTACAGTTCCCAATTTCCCTCTGTGTTGATTTTTAGTACAGTGGATTATTTTAAGCAAAATTTATTTTCAGACAGTAAATATAATTTATACCTATTACTGAAAAAGGGAAAGCAGGAAAAGTAAAATGGGAAAATCTAAATCATTAGTACCATACACTAAAGAGAATATGGCTGACATTTTAATATCTTTTCTCCCAATATATTTTCCCCTAAGATCTAGAGGTATAATATGCACTCCGGGTGAATGTTTGTATTCCGTGGTTTTTCACTTAACATTCTTACATTAGTCTTCAAAAACAGAATATTACATAAACGTATGCCGTTGGGTGAACTGGACAGGCCACGATCTATCAAGTCACTTCCATCTCAAACTCCGAGACTGTCCTGACTTCTGTCCACTACAGCTTTAGTATTCCTCATAAATGGAAAAGTAAAGTAACGCAAGCATCCAGAGGGGAAAAGCTGGCAACAGCGTGGAGCCTCCTAGAGGGTCTGTGGTGGAGAGAGCAGCCGTGGATCTCCAGCTCTTAATTTGACTGCTTCTGTGTCAGTCTTATCAAGCCAAAAGTAATTATCCACCCACCAGAACACACATGCTACAGAAGAGACTGAATTCTTGGGGCTCTTATTGCTTTTTGGGGCTTTTTTTTTCTCCCAAATAACTTACTTGGCCTGCAAACGTCTCCAACTTGGCAGAGCAGGAGACTAAACACGTGCCCAGTGCTGTTTCCATTCTCTAAGAGCACATCGTTTAGAAACACAGCACAACAGCATCCAGAACCCGGGGCCTCTTGTCTGGAGTAGGAGAGGAAACTCCATTTTTGTTACAGAAGATCCCTGGGATTTTCCAGGAAAGAAAGATGTTACAAAGCAGTCCAAGCTAGACTCTGCATTCTGGGGAGAGATGCTGAGCACTTGGCGGTGTGTGAGATCCTCGGCCAAACCATTCTCTCTCTCTAAGTGTATGCGCTAAATTCAAGTGCTCTGCACATTGGATGTCAGGAGGAACTAAAGGTTGCCTGGAATAAAATGTATTTGTTACACTAGGTCTAATGAATTCAGTAAAAAAGAAAAAGGTTAAAAGCCTCAGAAATTAGTATTTATTTTTCAAAAGCTTTGGTGTGTCACTTTAATGCCAGGGTCAAACCTAAGTGTTGATCTCAGTGTGTAGAGTATGTTTAGTCACTGAGACAACCACTTAGCATTTCTTCTTGTAAGTTTCCTGACTAATAATAATTAATGACAGTGATGATAATAATAAATGTGCCTTTCACACTCACTTCTACATGTGACAATATTTATAAAGTGACACATCTGGATGACTCTGAATAGCAGGCGCTGTGCGAACCATTCATGGATGTCATATAGTCTCGATAACCTGATGCTTATGGGTACAGTTCCACTGATATCTCTATTTTTCAGGGAAGATGAGAGAGCAGAGCACAGAGTTTCTGTAGCTGCCAGAAGCCACATAGGCAGCCGGGCGTCACCCACAGGGAGTGTCTTCTTAAACATACACACATACATACACGGACACACAGAGACACATAGACACACAGACACAGACATACACAGATGGCACACATGTGGACAGACACACACAGAAACACACACAGAGACACACAGACACACAGACACATAGACACACGGACACACACATACACAGATGGGCACACACATGGACACACACACACAAACACACAGATAAGGGTACACACAAACATAGACACATACAGAAACACACATGGATGAACACACACAGAGAAACATGAACATGCATGCACATACACACACACACACACACACACACACACACACACACACACACAAGAAACAGATTCATAAACTAACATTAGATGCCCAGGATAAGAACAGCTAATATAAAATGAAATATAAATATATAGAATAAAAATAAATAAAAATATAAAAAAGATGTCTGAAGAGGTGCCACAGAGGAAGAAGGCAAAAGACAGATGAGCAGCTCCCAGAGACTAAGCCACTAACCAAAGAAGCATCACGTAGCAGAGGATGCCTGCCTTGTCTGTCCCCAGTGGGAGAGGATGCGCATAACCTAGATAAGGGGGCTACCCAGGGGACACTTTCTCATAGGTGAAGGGGTAGGAGGATGAAGTGAAGGATTCTGGGAGGGGGAGACCAGGAAGGTGAAGGGGTAGGGGGATGGAGTGAAGGATTCCGGGATGGGGAGACCAGGAAGGGGCAGCACTTGGGATAACTAAGTAAAACAGCTTTCTTTTAAGAGAGAGGAACAGCTGCTGGCTTCACTTGCTGTGCGTGCAAATTATGCAACACTTAAAGGCAGATGAGCTTTTCTATGTAGAAAAGGAAATCTTTTTGGTTAGCATCAGCAAATTGGGTGGCGAAGAAGCTGAAAGGAGAAAATAAGTAAGTGCTGTACCTGAGACCTTGGCTATGTGGTCAGGCCTGACAGATTCAACCCAGCTGAAAGGTCACACCAAAGCAAGCTCTATTTACCGATGGAAACTCCCCTAAATTTCTAAAACACTGAAGACATACCATTCCGTTCTGATGAAGATTCACAAAAAAAAAAAAAAAACTGGTTTTACTCAATTAAATTTTCCATGTCTACCAAATATCTGAAAAATTCGAGCTTGTATGACAACTCTTTCCATCAGGCAAGACAGAAACCGCTGGGTTTCTACTGGAAAGTTACCAAACATTTGCTTTATTTACTTTCCTATTTACAGAGGCACTTGCCAACGACCAGAAGTGTTCACATGCTGACAAGCAGTGCGGGTGTGCACTTTCCTCCTGAGGACAGAAGTGTGTGAAATGTCTCATGAGCACACTTGTGTTCTGTGCCTCTGCAAGCCAAATGGAATCATTCCTACTGTATAAAGAAAATGGAATTCGATGACCTTTGATTCAAAAAAAAAAATGTTTTTCAGAACCCCCAGTTCCGGCCAGATATGGCACAGATCTGTAATTCTGGTGGCCTTATGGTGAGACGCGAGAACCCGGAGAGTCTCTGGGAGCATGAGGCAGCCAGCCTTTGTGTGCCATGCGGGACAGCAAGAGATAGTATCCCAGACAAGGTGCAGGGCAAGGGCCACCGCCTGAAGATGTCCTCTGCCCTGTACTCCTGTGGCACGGTACATGTGTTCCTGCAGGGAACACAGCCACACCCACTCGCTGCCTACCCTGCCCTTGTCAGACAGTAAAGCAACCCTATGATTCACCCGTTCCTCCACGGGAGAACTGAGGATTTGCGAAATGAATTATTCTCTGAGGTCATATACTTTCTAAGAGGCCGGGCTGAAACGCAAACCAGATTTCAGTGGCCACCCCTCCCGACCCTGAGAGTCTTTCTGTTACAGTGTAGGGAGAGTTTTCAACATGCTAACTGTTCTGTAATGTTTCTGCTGTCTAGAACCTTCTCCTTCCACTGCTGTCAAAAGTTTTCACCATGACATTCCCCATGGCTATCTATCCTTCAACAACAGCCCCACTGTTGGCTTCATGTGGTCAAGTTGTAACTCAATGTGACAATGTTTCTGAGCACTTAAAGTCTCCTCAGGGTCTCCTGATAGGATGCCCTGGTGACTTGGTTGGTTTCTCACAGCAGTGGTCTACTAATTAGCTCCTTTGAAGGTCGTGTGAACGCTTGAGCCAGTTGTAACCTGCTGCATTTCCCGGGGGGCACTCAAATAGAAAGATCACAGACTCAAACTTCTGGTTTCCCGTATGAGCTGTTACCTCCCACCTGGGACCAACCACCGTATCTTCTCCCAAAAGCCCCAGAGCAGGTGTCAGCTACACAGGACCCTCCATCCTTCAGTGAGTCACTCTTGAAGTGTGATCACAGAACAAGGCTTCCCTTTCCTCATGCTGCACAGCACTGGGAAGACAAAGTCCCCCTCAGACAGCTATTCTGTGATGGCCCCATGCCTCTGTGCTCTGGCTGGGTGGTCTGTGTGCTAAGAAGCGTAGGGAACGAGAAATAACAATGGGCTAAAGGGCAGTTTAGGGAAATAATCTACCTATGCGCCTAGGGATCTCTTCAGGTAAAAGGAACAACACCTATTTACAAATGCTTCCAGTATAGTTAGTTGTGTGCTCACCAGTGCCAGCTGCCATACAGCCCAGCAGCCTCAAAAGACTGCTGTTCTTGTTTTATAGGGGAACTGAGGGTGGAGGAAGCTTACCTCCAGCCTACCTGACTTCATGAGTCGCCCCAGCACTACACCTGGGGCTGGAGCCATGGAACCGATCTGAGGACTGGTGACAACAGCCACCCATCTTCCTTTAAGGGGTTGGTCTTATTTTGTCGTATGAATATATACAAGATGGAGGAATGTGCTGCCTAGTTACAACTATTGCCAAAGGGAAGGTGCATTAGATTAACTGGTAAGGAAAAAGTACCTGCACCCAGTGCTTCCAGATTTATATGACACGTTGAATTATTTTATTCAAATACAAACTGTCAAAAGAATCTCATATATGCAACGCAACATCGTGTACTTAATTTGCACGCAGTAAATAGTTGGACATAAAGAGAATGTATAAGTTTGGGGAGTCTGTGATTCTGGGGATTGAGCTCAATGTCTGCGCATTCTGGGCTCGTGCCCTACAGCTGAGCTATGTACCTAGTCCTATATGGTTCTGGAAGACAGGAATGATGTTCTTTCTATGGCAAACACCTCATCCTCTTCTCCATCCCTCTCCCCTCCCCCATCTGACTCCCTATCTGATTCCTTTTCGATTTAAATATCTATTTAATTTTTAAGGATGAATGCATAATAAGCTGAAGGCACAGATTTTAAATTAAAAATCTGATTTGTTTTTACTCCTTGCATACCTCTAAGTTAAGATAATTATTAAATACAATAATAAAAAAACTCACGTAATGTGTCTACACCATGGAGTACTCTTCAGCAACAAGAAGGAAAGGCCTCTTGATGCAAAAACACGCACGAACCTGAAGACCCAGTAGTGAGGAGTAGTAAGTACCTAAGACGGTACTTTAAGAGGAGCATGTGGACTGGGGAGATGGCTTCACGGCTAAGAGTGCTTGCGGCTCTTTCAGGCGATGCAATTTTGGCTAATGGCAATGTCCAGAAGCTTAGAACCATTCCTAACTCCAGCTGCAGGGGATCGAAGGCCCTCATCTGGCTTCCCTTGGCATTTGCACACACATGGTGTACACACACACACACACACACACACACACATACACACATACATAAGCATAAAAAGACATCCTTTAAAAAGGAGGAAAATAGAAGATGTGGCTCTGTTTAAACACTAGAAGCTCTATGGTGAGCAAAGGTGTGGGGAGGGAATACGTGGGAAAAGTGGGAAGAAGGCTCTGTGTGCATCGAATTTCATAGCTCATGCTTGTGTTATCTCTACTGGGGGAATGGCTTCCTATGCACATCCTCACATTAAAACCTGTCAGACTGGATGGTTTCAGTAGATATTTATTACAGCTGAAAGCTTTATATAAATTATTGCTGTTTAGTAAATAATCTTTACCAAGATACAAGATTCAAACCAGGCCATGTTAAATGTATAGTTACCAGTGCCGGAAATACAAGCCTACAATTGGGAATTTACACGAACTATGATCAAACCCGGTCCAAAGAGCAGTACACGTTCAGGAGTGCCAGACATTTTCGCTCTGAGAAGGAAGCCCAGTGCGGGAGGCTGCATTCGATCTGCACACAGCTTGGAAGAGACAAAGGCTTAGGGGCAGAGAAATGAACAATGTATCTGTGTGTGGGGCTTGAGCTAAGTGCCCCATTGCCAGCATGAAGAATTCCCTAGTGATTAAATACTGTGCATTTTACTGCGATGGTAAGCTTCCAATGAAGACCTTAAAATATCACAAGACATATAAGACACAATTTGGGAAAATTATCTTTGTAACACTTTGGGCACAGGCTGTGGGTTTGGAAAACACATTTATCTCAAGGATTTCACTTCTGTCCACGTGACCTTTGGCAGTTTTGTGACTATTCCAAGCCCAGATACCCTCATTTTTGGAATGATGGAAATAGCAGGACCTGCCTGGTGTGTGTGTGTGTGTGTGTGTGTCCATTATTTTAAGATGGACACTTGCATATGGGGGAATTTGTAAGGACCATGTTTGTAAGATTTTACTTACATAATATGCCACGATCTATATACAGTATAAAGCTGTGGTAAACTCCGAAGCAGTAAGGAATCCATCTATAAAAATATAGCTTTTATAATTATTATGAGTTTCACAAACATCATCTCATTTTTTTTTGTCGCCCACCAGAGAGTGGCAGATTTTTACATGGGACACAGACACTGGCTTCAGTCTAGCACTCCTCGGACAAACCATAAGGGGAAAAGTCACCACATCTAGCTTTCTAGTTGGGCGAATACTGAAAAGCTTTGATACAGTTGCTTATCCTTGTATTCTACTGTGTCCTCCTGAGCAAAAGGCAAGCTTGTCCCCCATGGCTACTCCCACCTGCTTTAGCTACCCCTGTGTGTATATCAAGTGTCCACCACTTGCCCCGGTCCAAGATCCCTAAGTCCCCTATGGATTTATGTTAAGTCGATGCGTGGTTGGACGGTAGCGGTAGGTGGAGAAAAGGAAACCGGAAGAGGAAAAGGGAAAAAGAAAAAAAAAAAAAAATCAAGATGGAGCTGGGGAAAGCAGGCTTAGATCCTGGTGGCTGTAATCGGACATTGGCAGATATAAATATTTAAAGGGATTCTATAGGTCTTTATCTCATATGGAAGGGCAGTTGGTATCTGTCTATTGGATGTAATCTTATTGTGTAGAGGGTTTGTGAATTGGGAATCTATCATATAAAACCGTTTGAAAAGTTACCGGGCTTTGAAGTGATATTTGTGACGGCGGTGGAGGAAAGAAGACGCCGGGGCGGTAATTCTACCCGGGACGGAGGCCGTAGGAAGGGTGGAGGGAACCTCCTGGGAAGGGGTCGTGTGGAGGGGCGTCGTGCAGACCGAGTGACAGAGTCTGTGCGCACGGCTCTATATTAAGCGGAGTGAGACTGCGGGCCCGGTAAAGATAAACCAGTTTCTATTTAATATTTACTCTACAGTCCCCTACTGCTTCACTGGCAATATCTGCTCGTGGGTTTCCGATTAACCTTCTCACGCACTCAAACCAGTGCCCGACTCATCCATGCAATTTGTCCCACACGTTTATAATCAATAATTCTCAAAGCTTTTCTAGGCATTGGGAAAAACTCACATCAAACGGGCATCACTTCCTCTTTCCCTTCTCTTCTTGAATTTATTTGACCTTAATTAGCTTAATATGGAAATTATGGGCACTTTTAAGAACAGGACCACATATGTTAGGGCTTATTTGAGACAAGCACTTAATTAAAACCTGATAGAGATGAGAAAGCTCTGTGTCTGATTGAACAAAAGCATGAATAACTAAGTGCTCAGAAAAACTCACACCAGGTTAGCACACCTTTGTGTGAACCTTTGTGTGAGCCCCCTTTTCGTGGCTGAGCATCTCTCCAGCCCAAGCCTGGCAAACTCGAACAAAGTTGAATTGGTTTAAAGGGTTCAAATAAACCTTGAGCTCCTGGAATGGCCTCAGAGAGCAGCTGGGTACCACCTGGGCTGTGTTGCTGCGTGGGGACCATGTGGAAGAGGCATTTCAGCAAAAGGAATGGGGGGCGGTTGGGGTGGGCACTAAAGTTGCAAAACCACAGGCAGCCAGCACTACACCAGCTCTGAGGTTGGCTTTTCCTTTTGGACACTATTTTCTCCAAGGACCTTCTCTGAAAGTGGAAGAGAAGGCTCGGGTTACAAGTGTGATTTCTGTAGCAATAACATCTTGAAATGCATCAAGCCTCCCAGGCTTGCCTCTCTCTTTCAGCCAACACAACAGGAGTCTCCCCTACAGTGAGAGGTGTTAATACACATTATTTCTGAAGAAAGCTGTGGTCTGAGCCCAGGATGAGATGCAGGAAGCTGCTGTTATTGTCAGTCTGGGCCACTGTTTTACGAGTGAATCACTATCATCAACGCAATGATGATTAATGGAAAACACAAGCCTTTCGTGTTGTATTTAATGCTAAAAGTTAATATGATTTTAAAGTTAAAGTCAAAAACATATCCTGGTGTCTTAGTTAAAGTCCTGGCAATAATACCATATATTACCAGAGTTCTTTCCCTAAATATGTTTTGCTGATAGCTTGCTTCACACACATCAGTTATACCTAAAGTTACCTCAATATCTAGAATGCTAGTTTTGTACATTTGCTGCCCACGCTGTAATAAGCAGACAATGTAATATATTCTGTACAGCATAAATGAATTGTAAAAGCCAGAGAAGGAAATATGAAGACAAAAGTATCTTCGTAGAGCTTTCTTGCTGTTCTCACCTCTGCCATCAGGTTGAACAGGAAGTCACAACTCTGAGCTATACAGCCTGCGTTTGCCACTCCCTTCACGTTTTTAGCTGGTCACTTATTAGAAATAAGTGCTCAGCCCCAGTGGGAACACCAACCTAACACCTCATTGCACGTGAGATCATTGTTTTTTTGCCTGCAAATCTTTGGGGTTCACCTGTCAAAACATTTCCCTTGTCACAGTGCGAATGTATGGATCCCGACTGTTCTCAGCTACTCATACAGCAAATTCAATTGAGAGAAGGCGGGGTGTGTTTCTAATTCAGCAGCAGCCACACAGTGTTGGCTTGGAGCAATAAGAAAGTCGTTCCCAGATTTATGGGGTTCCCCCCCCCACTGTGTTCTTTATGATTTATAACTGACGTGCTGCTGTTGCAGAGTTTGTGTGATCAAAATGATAAATGTTTCTTCACATTTTCATCCTGCGTCACAAGCAGAATATATATTGTATAGCCAGAAATATATGTTTTCCACAAAACTCACTGGAGCACCAGTCCCATGCTAGGTACTGTAGCTGGATGTTAAGGTGATACATGATTGGTCAGTGGAGCGGTTGGAGGGGGAAAGGCTAGGAAAATGGAAGAAGGGGAGAAAGAGAGAAGGAAGAAGAATCAAGATGGAGCTGGAGGAGGAGAATCTGGATCCTGGTGAACGTAATCGGAAATGGGTAGATAGAAATATTTAAAGGAACTTTATAGTGTTTATGATCTCATATAGAAGCGTAGTTTGTATCTTTGTTCATTGGATGTAATCTCATTGTGTAGAGGGTTTGTGGATTGAGAATTTCATATATAAACCTGCTTGATAAGATACTGGACTTTGGAGTCATGTTCGTGCCAGGACGTGGAGAAACAGAACACACAGTTGTAACCTTATGGGACAGAAGTGACAGGCGGGTGGATTGAACGGCCTGGGAAGGGAATCTTGTAGAGAGAGTGGCTTGCGGATCATGTGACAGAATCCGTGGGCTGGGCTCCACACTAGAGCAGTGTCCACCTCGGGGGATGATATAAGGATAAGCCATCCTTTTAATATTTACTGCAACAAGTACCGTAGTGAGGATTGGGACCCCACGTGAGTCCATTAAAAACCAAGTTCACCAAGAGCCCACGTATAACCTGGCTCTGGCTGGTCACCCTCAGGAGCTCACAAGCTAGGAACAAACAGACTAGTGAGCAACATGGTGGGTGAGGAGCACGAATGAGGCCCAGAGCTCCCCAGGTTAGCTCCCCAGGTTAGCTCCCCAGGTTAGCTCCCCAGGTTAGCGGTGAAGACTGATTGGACCTGTCCCAGAGCTCCCCAGGTTAGCAGTGAAGACTGATTGGACCTGTCTCTGAGGCAGGGGATGTTCCGTAGGATTTCTTTTTCCATGACTTGAGGCTAAGTGGCAGAGAAGTAATTGGCTTGGGTTTTGGGGGTCTTGCTTTGTAATACAAGCTGTGTTGAGCTATGTAATACAGGCTGACCTTGAACTCAAGATCCTCCTGACTCAGCCTCTTTAGTGCTGAGATTATTGGTCTATGCCACTGTGATTAGATAGAATAATTTTGTTGTTGTTGTTGTTGTTTAAAATATGGCATGGGTGGAGTTCATTTCTTGTAGTCTAGGCTGGTCTGAAATTTTCCCGTGACTGGGGAGCCCCTGACCTCCTGACTGGGGAGCCCCTGATCTCCTGACCTGAGACACTGCAGGCTAAAGATCAAATCCAGTACAACTGAGCCAGACCTACAGTCATTCATCCAGACGATGAATATTTTACAGGCCAGTTTGAGCTACAGTCTTCATTCCCTAAGAACAGGGGACGTTTCCTTTTTTAAAAAGATGTATTGTGTGTGTGGCTGTTTGACCTGCAGGTGTTTGTGCAATACATGTGTGTGGTTCTCAGAAAACGGTGTGGGATCCCTGTAACTGGGTCAGAGATGGCTGTGAGCTTCTGTGTGGGTTACACAAATTACACCCAGGTTGCTGGGAGAGTAGCCAGTGTTCTTAATTGCAGAGACATCTCTCCAGCCTTGCCAGTTTTACTTTTACTTATGTATTTACCCTGTGCTTATAGGATATTTCCAAAAACAGGGAAAAAGGAGGAAAAAATTTAAGTGTTCACACAACCCCCCAACAATCTCTTTAGTTGAAGCAGGCAAGCATCCCGGGACAACCTTTAGCCTTAGGTTGTGCACACATGAACCCCTGTACCAATGTACTTGATGACCAAATTCTTTCACTGTACCTATGTATGCATACCCAAACACTCCAAAACACTGTCTCCAAACACTGTCTAGCAATATCAAAACCTCCTTTGCACCCCACCTACATCACCATACATGCACTTCCTTCCATGTGCAGTGATAGTGTCTACTCAAGTGTATTCCCAACACACCATGAAGAATGCAAGGGCTTGGTCCAATCTGAACTGGTTTTGAATACCTGTTTAGTAGGGCCTGTGCTCTAATAACCTTTTAGGGTAAGTCCCATATTTACCACCCAGTACCAATGCATAATTGAACACACACATGATTGAGTACCAGGAGTACATATTAAGTCATATGTTCATTTTTCTACTGTGTATGCCCCTTAGTAATCAAACTTCACCTTCTCTAGACTGCACAAAAAGAAGCTCAGATAGCTAGCTCCCTTGAGTACTCTCGTCCCGTGGAGCAAGGTCCTCTTTGGTGGTGTATCTTTTTAGTCTGCACTACTACTCAGTTCTTATGTAGATCTATGTGAGCCCTCAGACTCTTGGATAAGGAGCTGAAGACCCTGAAAACAGCCAATCCTGAGCCCGGCCACAGATAACCTGGCCACAGGGTAGCAAAAAGAGCAATTCATTCTCACAGCCCCAGCCACTCAGCTGCGCAGGTGAGGGCCCTCAAGCTCTGATTTCATTAATCCACTTTAATAGACTCTAGAGTTGCTGATGTTCTATGCTAGGCTGTCCTTTCTAAGTAGTGCCCTCTTAAATAGCAGCCACGTTTCATCCTTATGCCAGACAGGTTCATTGACAACTCAGACATTCAGTGAAAGTCTAAGTAAGACTCGTGGGCAGAAAGGTGACTGCTGGTCTCACAGTGACATGAAGCAGGTGTGACCAAGACACAGCTTTGCTCGGGGGCATATAGTCTGATTATCCTGACTTTCTGCCTGCCACTTGTGTTATCGGTGCAGGGTATAAAATTCCAGTCGTGCTTCACGACTCATGCTTGCACGGCTCTGATGCTATCGGTGCAGGGTATAAAATTCCAGTCGTGCTTCACGACTCATGCTTGCACGGCTCTGATGCTAGGAATCCAGAGTTTCTGGTCTTGAGGCTATCTTACCAGATTTCCCCCAAAACCTTGCAGGCCATTTCTATGTATCTCATTTGGCGGGCGTTTGTCTATGCACACCTGGACCCACTTCTGCCTCACTGCTTGCAATGAGAATCTTCAGTGATGCTGTCTTAAGCCTAACTCTTTTATGACTTCAGTCCTCAGAAACTGACTTCTAACCAACCAGTTTACGGAGACTGAAGAAGCCCTTGGCAAATTATGTATTCTCTTGTATATGTTACACAAAGATTATATTCAGCACATGTCAACTGAGGGCAGGGTTCAACTTTCCTTCTGATTATATTGCTTTGTTTCTGTTGCACTGTGGATTGAACCCAAGGACTAACACATGCTAGACAAGCGCTCTGCCAGTAAGCTGTGTCAAGAGCATCTGTATTCCGGTTCTAAATGTTCTTTCCTGAATCAAATCCTGCGTGGCTATCTTAAGAGTTTGGATAAGGCCATATCAGTTAGAACTGGTGGGGCATTTGGCTGAATCATGGGAAAGAATGAGAAAACTGATGAGTTATCAGAGAAATTACACCTCTTATGAGAAAACAATTCCCATGGCATGGAATATTTTGGGAAAGGCCATGACTTTGCTATAGTACTGTAGAGGAATTTTAATCCAGTAGCATGGCTGCTCTGGCAAGATCCCATAACTAAAGACGTTCTGGGTCTGTGTGATCTGGCTGGAATGCAGACTTGCCTCACACCTTTAATCCCATTAGCTGGACTGCAGACATGCTATTTACATTTAATTACACATTTAATCCCAAACAGTTCAGGGGCAGACAAAGTGACAAATCAGAGAAAGATGTGGCAGAGTGAGTCAGAGAAAGGAGACACCTCGTACTCTCTCTACAGGGGACAGAAAAGGGAAGTGACTAGAGGGGGAGAGGGAAGGGGGGAGAAATGGGTGAAGAGGTGTCAGTTTTACTGGGACTTGCAGGTGAAGATAGAATGACACAGAGAATTAGAAGGATCCAGAATATTGGAAGATTGCCAAAGTTAGTTTGAGGCCAAGCAGAACAATTAAGTCAAAAGCCAAAGGAAGTCAATTTGAATCAGTTAACTTAGAGAAGAGTTTGGACCAGAACAGCTGGTTGGAACCAGCCAGCCAGAGTTCAAAAGAGCTAGAAAGGGTGAGTTTATTCAGTAGTAATAATGCTAACATTTTTATTGTTGTTTGAGAGGATGATTGCATCTGGTGAATAAAAGTTACCTTTACATAGTGTAATTTCATCACTTGCATTGATGATATGAAGACTTTGATATGTGAGAGAGCCTGAGTTCAACTCCCAGAACTGAAGGAAATGTAGTAATAAAATACGTTAGTCAGGTATAGTGGCTCATACCTGTAACCCAAAGACTGCTGAAAATTTGAGGCCAAGCTGATTTCCACAGAATTTTAAACCAGCCTAAGGCATAGCATTGAGATCTTTTCAAAAGAAAACCCTAAAACTAAATCAAACCAACTGACCAAAAAACCCTGGGCACATCGACTTTCCATCATGGAGAGGAGGGACTTGTAAGGCCTTGGGTCTCGTACAGGAGTTATAGGCAGTTCGTAGCTGCTGGATCGGGCAATCATATTTCTCAGTAGTAGCCTCAGGAGTGCTGCTCACACTCATGTAGGCGTGTTGCTCACACTCATGTAGGCAAACATGATTAAAAGCAATGGGCCACACAACAAAATCACACAGAGATTGGGTGGGAAAAGGAGAAAGGATTTGGTGGGAGCCAGGGAGAACAGGAACTGTGTGTGTGTGTGTGTGTGTGTGTGTGTGTGTGTAATTAAGCTGTGAAAGAATCATTTTTAAATGGAATAATAGAAAATAACTACATGGTTCACTGTATTCATCGGGGGTGACAAGAGCCAGATGGGTTGTTCGTAGGGCATATAGACCTACAACCTGGAGCAGCTTGTCTACAAGATCCTTCCGTCTTCTGCGTTCCAGCCTGGGCTGGAATTTACCTACACTGTAACTTGCAAAATAGTGCTACCTAACTTATAACACAACACTCACCAAAAGAAAGCCAACAAGTGTCATTCCAGGAAACAAGTGCCAACTGACCTAGAAAAATCTCTCAATAATATCAGTAAATATTTCTGATAAACTAGAAGGGATAGAATTACAGGCTTGGAAAAGTTTGTTCTTAACAACCTTGCATCTTATTTAGACAAAGGTGGCCTGTTTGGTCCACGCTGGTGGTCTCCTTGGTGAAAGCAGGCAGAAGCCAGCTGGAAGTTACTGGAAGATACTGGATCACTTTCTGCCCTCATCATTAGATCACGTGTGTCACAGACACTGACAAGACACTCTGCCTGTACCTGTTGTGTTCCCAATGTCAGCTGAGCCCTTGGTGCACAAGTGTTAGGTGTGTAAGTGAGAAGTAAATTCACTCAAGCTTGTCAGAAATGACCACAGGCATGATTTAGGAAGCCATCACTTCCCCAAGGCAACTGAAGTGTTCCCTCCTGAGACATTACAAAGAGTGCATGTGTGTGAAAATCATACGGCTGCATTTCATTACTTATGGACAGTGAGTCTTGGTTACACATGTTATAAACACTTATGGAACTTTAAAAAAATTCTCAGTTGAAACAGAATCTCTAGAGTGTCGCTGAACATCACACATGAAAAGTAAAAAGTTTTATATCAGCAGAGAACTTCTTGATCACTAATTCTTTTTTATTTTTAAGATTTGATCTATTGTTAATGAAGTGCGTGTGTTTCAGCGTATACACAATTGTGAGTGTGTGTGCCCAGAGCGTCTGGAAGAGAGTGTTGGATCCCCAAAGCTGTAGTTACAGGTAGTTGCAAACTGCTCTATACGGGTGCTGAGAACACATCTAAGTCCCCTGCAGAAGCAGGATGTGCTCCTAACTGCTGAGCCCTCTTCGACTCAGGCTTCTAATTCTTTCAGCCTCTTCTGACTTCAGATTTTGCCTTCCGAAGTGTCTCATTGCCTGCAGCTAAGTGTTATCACATGTGTAATTTATTGCATGGTCATATTCTAAATTAGCCTCCTATTCTAAAATGAAGCTTCAGCTGCCTTCGCTAGACTAGGTTTTCACACACAGACACACAAACTCTCACACACACACTCACTCACACACACACACACACACACACACACACACTCTCCCCCCCACTCACACACACACACTCTCTCACATACACACATACTCTCACACACACTCACATACACACATTCACACATACTCTCTCACACACATACTCACATACACATACATTTTCTCTCTCTCTCTTACACACACACTCACACACACATAGACACTCACCACACACCCACACACTCACACACATTCTCACACACATACACACTCACACACACTCACACACACTCACATACACTCACACACACTCTCACACACACATACACACTCACTTACACACATACACACACACACACACACATACACTCTTACACACTATTACTCTTTGTCTCTCAGAAGAAGGGGATGCTAGAGTTGCCTTGGGGAAGTGATGGATTCCCCAAACTGTAAATCTTTACTATCAGCTGATTGTTAGCTGTCTAAAGTGGTAGATGCAATTACCAAGTGTTCGGATGAATTGCTTGACCACTGAAGGCTATGAGAAAGTAGAATGGGCAGAAACCATTGTAGATTCCCTGGCACACAGGACAGGCCACACGCTGGAACATGGCGAACTGTGTCCCAGACAAGAAAACAGCACAAAGACCAGGAATCCATTTTAGGAAGAGCACAAATTATTCACCTCATGTAACTTCCATTGCTCGCAGTAACTGTGATCTTCCTGCCCAGGACACACACCTCGTTATATCAATATACCGAGCCTACCCTCATTTCTAAATCTACCTCTACCTTCATAATCAAAATTACAAGCGAGATCACAAATCCACATTTTAGCAAGCTTCTCGGGTGATTTTTTTTAAATCAGGAAACACTAACTGGAGGAGACTGATCAATCTACACAGTTCAAGAGGAAGACAGATGGAACAGACTGATCCCCCAAAAGAACCGACTGCAGCAAACTACTGCTTCTGTCGAAATAAATCAGATATGCCATTCTTCATTTATCAAGCTGGCAAAGATTAAACACTATGCCCCACTCCACACCAGTGGAATAAGCTTTTGGACACTGTGGGGGACGCCACCATTACCACAGGACAATCTGGCAATTATTACTATAGGCCTTTACATTTTTCACTCCTTTGACATAGCAATTACACTTCTAGAAATGTATCCCAAGGCGATGGTTTTAACCTTAAAAGTTGGTGAAGCTTTTATGAATCAGATTTCTGGGCCCTTCTCCCTGGGGTGTCTAAGAGTCAGGTTTATAAATCTAGTGATTTTTGTTTTAATGCATACATCATTTGGGCATATTTCTTTTAAAGTCCAACTAATAGAAATGTTGGTAGTTGGTGAGCATGTCTTTCTCCCTTACAGCCTCTGTGTAGTCACACAGGACAGTTTACTGTCAGCGACACACATTGTAGCAGCCCTTCCGTCTCAGTGCATAGTCATGTGCCGCAGGCAATGTTTCAGTCCACAGGGACGATCCCATCAGGTCCTCTGGGTGCAGGAATGCTGGTGTAACCACACCACAGCTGCCACAGCATCATGGCGCAATACCTTAACGGTGCTTGTGGTGACACCGGTGTAAGTAGGTACTGCCCTGCCAGTGTATAAAACTATTGCACTGATGTTAATCTTCACTTTTCCTGTTGCAGAAAACAAACCTGATGGTGAGACAGAACACATGACACACCGGCTGCATCCTCCTGTGTCTCGTGACTAAGCCTCTGTCTACACCAAAGCCATGGCAAGTAAGGGACACGTGCAGACTGCATAGGACCATTTGGTGATGGATGACATCCCTTCACGGCACATTTCTCAGAATGTGTCCACCACTAAGCAAGGGGTAATTGCATCCAGGTCTAGTTCATTTTTGTTCTCTTTTGGTGCTTGATAATCATAGATATTTATTTCATCATCCGTGAGCCACGACTATTTTTACCTGGTGTAACTGTGCTCTTTAAAGAGAAAACTGCACTATGCAATTCACAGCAGATTCACAAAGATTAGCAGTTAAGATGACCGTGATGAGCCTTAGCAATTGGAATAATTTCTCCTACTCCACCACATTAAGGTGTTAGGATTTAATATTTTGGTAGAGTAATAGCATATGGTAAAATACTCCAATCTTTGTAGACAGCCAAGCATGGACACTTAGGATCATTTTCACATTTTTATTATGGCTAGTAAGATAATGACCATTCTTAGACATCCATTCCTCTCTTGACCTATATAAGGTACACCCTCAAAAATGGAATCACTTAAGCATCAAACTTGGATATTAAAATTTATTTTATAAAATAAAAAAATATGTCTTTGTCAAATGTGACACACTTAACCACCCACATAAACCTCAGCTCCTCTTGGGAAAAGGTGAAGCAAAACCTAGCAAGGTATTGATGACAGCCCCCTTGGTTTGGTTGAGGAGTTGGCTTACCCACCCTCTTCCCCAACCAGGGTCAGCTTTACTGTGCTGCCCAGGGGAGGTCCAGGGCCTGCTCTCCCAAGTGCTGAAGCCAGTGAGAGGTAGGGACATCTCTTCTGCTCTCGTGACCTCTGGGCCAGTGCTCTCACCAGCTGCAGGTGTCGAGGGGCAAGGGCAGAAGACGACATCTCTCCCTCTCCCATGCCACTGCATGGCATACAAGTGGCATGAGCATGGGAGAGCTGACCTGCTGTGTGGTTGTCTAGGCAATGGAGAGATGCTTCCAACCCCCACCCCAGATATCACCCCTTGACGCTTATAGCAGGTAGAAGAACTGTCACTGAGGCACTACACGGAAAAAGCTGGCACTGTACCTCACCAGCTGCAGCGCTAGGAGAGCAGGCTCTGCACCTCGAGTGGACAACACGGTGGCGTGAGTGTGGATGATCATGTGGGCATGAGGTCATGAGAGCTGGATCTGCCCCCTTGCCAACTCTGGCATTGGGTGGCTTAGCTGGAACATTGCTGGAGAGCTTGCCCTGGTGGTGTGGGTACGGGAGAACCGGTGGGCTGGCCAACCCAGGCACAGATCCAGGGCTCTGAGTTGACCCACCTCAACATCTATCCCATGAACGGCTGGAGGGTGTGAAAGGGCCCGTCCTACAGAACCAAAGCTGCAGGAGCTCTGTGACACAGGACAACAATGTTATCCCAGTGAGGAACCAGTGTCGCTAGTGTAGCAGTAGCCAGAGACTTCAAAGCAGACCAATGATTCATTGCAATGGACGTTTGTAAGTTTAAGAAGTGTGGGCAAAGGGATGTACTATGTGACAAACAGCTTCCACAAGGAGGTTGCAAGGGTGGAGAGCAGGTACAAGGGAAGGGGTATAAGTCTTTCTGTATGTGTTTTTTACGAAGTATGTGTTATTAATTCATCAGTAATGCTGAGATTAGGATGTGTGTTCATTTAGATTTGCAGTAGAGCTCAAAAGAGTTACAGTATCTGCAGCTAAAGGTGACTGAACCCATTTGCACATGAACTCACGGGGGGGGGGGGTGTTGCATACATGTGACCTGCACAAGATCAAGCCAGCCAAAGTCCCATTATGCACAGGAGTTTGGCTCACAAAGACCCACCCCAAGCTTAGGAGCAACTGACAGTTGCTGGCTGTAGGCGGGGAGAGTGTTTTATTCAGAGATGTGGCCCCTGGGAGGTTTCCCATGGTCCACTGGGTGACCTACATCTATTCACATATAACAGCACCAAGTGGGATCTGTGGGCTGTAAAAGAAGTTGGGGTTGGGGGCTAGTGGTGAGAATAAAGGAGGGTTGAAGGAGAGGCGATGGGGGTAGATTTGACCAAAAAAAAATTATATACATGTTTTAAATTCTTAAATAATAAAAAGTTATAAAAATAAAGGCATTATAGATATGAGAAAGCAATAGCCTTCAGAATACAAGACATATAATATATGAAGAAAACTACTAAAGGTAAGCCATTCTTCCCTTCATTAGTAAGTTCCCCTATGTATAACAGTGGGAAATGGTTTAATTTATAGCAGACATGACAAAGGGAAACATTCCTGGTGGTCACACTGAGCTGCACACCGGGATCTGAGGGCTCTACTGTATGCATAGCATGCACTAGTGAAAGACTTTTTAAAGTGATGTACTTGGCCCTCAGAGCATCGCATTAACACTTCTTTTAGTTGAGTACACGCCGGTTTCACGGAAGCAGAGGGGAGAAGGGAAAGGGGTAGATGTCTCATGTCCCGTTTCTAAGTGAGTCTCCATCTGCAGGTTGCTTTACTGTTCTGGCACGTGAGGAACTCCGAAGCCTATGATTCTCTGTTACAGAGAATGGCTGTGCTTGACTAGCTCCTGGAGAGTGGAAATTGGTTCCGTAAGCTCCCTAGTGCATCTCCTGTGGAACTCGAGGGTGTTGGTGTGCGGCTGCCTTGCACTTCAGTACTTCCTTGTCTCTAAATATAGTTTTTTTTTTCTCTTAGCTTGCTTCCTCTGGGAAGTTTCCCCAACTTTTCCTGCTTCTGGCTACCACATCAAACCTTATCTCTCGCACCATTTGTTCTAAACACTAGTTTGCAAAACTAGTTCTTCCATCCTCAGAAACCGATGACATCGGGAGGTTAAAGCGCACCATCTGAACTGCCTTCGTGAACTCTGAACTGCATTTGCGATGTCGTGACATTTGATCTGCTAGTCAAAGGATATTTATCGCAATAAGGCAACAGTCATATTATGAATGTCAGCTTCATTTCTCATTATTAAATAAAACACAGAGCCCCTGACTACACACTGGGCTGTGTGCAAAGAGCTGGAAATTCGAAGGCCAATGTATGCTGGCAGCTGGGTCTTGTGGCACTAAGTATGTAGACAATGTAGTTTTAAGTCCTTTGTACTAGTTTTCAGCATCACAGGATGCATCAAACTCATTTTTATCTCACCCCCCCCCAAAACTAATTAAGATGTATTTTTATATGTGAAATAACCTAAATTAAATGACTAAATTGTTTTATGTTTATTTCTCTCACATTTTGCATCTATTTACTCATTAAATGTCAGTCCTTTTACCAAATTGTCTTATAATCCCAGCGCAGTCCACATCCCCACCGACTCATCCCCGTCACATTCTTGTTGACTTATAATAATGACCAAATAGGTCTCCCCATCTATGCCTGCTATGTTAAAGTCATGGTGCTGTCATGGAAATCCCTCCCGTTACCTATATCTCCAAACGAGGAACGCAAGAACCTAAAGCAAGCAGCAAGGCTAGTGACAACGTGCTCAGCTACAGAAAGCCAGTGGGACATGGAATTCCAACACACATCCTGACAGAAGAGGACGAGTTACAAAAGGCAGGTGGATTGTTTCAGTTTCACAAAGGATGCATAGTTTTCCTCCCATGTCTATCCCCGGAGGTAGATATCCAGCTTTGGATGACAAGGAACAGGTAGTCTTCATGGCATTAAGAGCATATATAGGGGTCTTATCCTTTTGGCTACTTTTCTTGGTGCACGGCAGAACAGTGGAGGAAAGAAACTTAAGGAAGGGTTTATTGTGGCTCACAGTTTGAGTACACAGTCCATCATGGTGGGGAGAGTATGACAGCAAGAGCATGAAGCAGCTGGTCACATCAGATGCACCATCAAGAAGTAGAGAGAAACCAATGTGAGCACTCAGCTTTGATCTGCCCTTTTGTTGTTCAGTCTGGGATCCCAGACCAAGGGATGTCTGTGCCCACATTTTGAGAGAGATCTAATATTAATTCTGTAAACTCCATGAAAGACAGTCCCAAAAGTTTATCCTTTAGATGATTATAGATCCTACCAAGGTAATCAATATTATACCTACCTATATAACTTATTTCTTCATGTTATGTATATGAGTACTGTCTGCATATAGAGCTTGAATACCAGAAGAGAACATCAAATCCCATTACAGATGGTTGCTGGAGATTGAACTCAGGACCTCTGGAAGAGCAGCCAGTGCTCTTGAGTGCTGAACCATTTCTCCATTCCCACCTATACCAATTCACACTTCACTCTGCACTGTACTTGGAGGACTACAGAGCAGCTGTCAGAGGATATGGAAAGAGATGACTGAAGAATATTCAAGACTCACAGAGCTAAGGAGGTGGCTCGCTGGCTAGGCATGCTTGCTCTGCAAGCATTAGGACCTGAGTTCAAAGCCTCAGCACCAACCTAACAATGAGCAGGGCTGCATGTGCCCGTGATTCCAACATTGCGGGCATCACAGAGGTAGGTGGATCCCAGGAGCCATCCAGTACAGGTGAAATGGTGAGCTTCAGCTTAGTGAGAGACTCCGCATCAGAGGAATGAGGTAAGAGCAACAGAAAAGACGTCCACCATCTTACTCATACCTCTGTATGTGCATGAACACACAGACAAGCACACGCTACAACATACACACCACATACAAGCAAAAAAAAAATATGGGTTCCATATTTATACACAAAGTAGCTATTCCAAAGAGAAGCCCTAAACTCTGCCATAAATTGTTAACATTCAGGATCTAGGGGGAAAAAGATTGTTATGGCTTAAAGTATTAAATCATTAAGATTTGACTTTTTTAGATACATGAATTGAGTGTGTGTGCACACACGTGTGTGGTATATGTGCATGTGTGTGTGTGTGTGTGTGTGTGTGTGTGTGGTGTATGAGTGTGGTGTGTGTGGTATATGTGTATGTGCATGTGATGTGTGTGTGTGAATGTGTGCATGTGTGTGGTGAGTGTGTGTGTGTGTTATATGTGTATGTGCATGTGATGTGTGTGTGTGAATGTGTGCATGTGTGTGGTGAGTGTGTGTGTGTGGTGTATGTGAGTGAGTGTGTGTATGGTGTGTGTATATATGTGTGTTTGAGTGTGTGGTGTGTGAGTGTGTGTGTGTGGTGTGTGTGTGTGTGTGGTATGTCTGAGAGTGTGTATGTGGTATGTGTATGTGTGTGCATTGTACAGAGGGGAAGGAAGAGGGGTGAGCTGAGAAAACAGTGAGTTAGAGGATAAGATCTGATGAGTTCAGAAGGGATCAGTATGCTAAGTGTTATTTTTCGGTTCATTGTGTTGTTTTCTTCCTGGCATTGCTCATGTCAACAAAACCAAGAGCACATTTTTAATCCAAGCACACTCAGGTGCTCTCCAACACAGCCGCATGGGAAGGCAGAGTGTAGGCAGGTGTGCTAAAGGTTACACTTCCTCATGTCACCTCACCCACCGAGTTTCACCCTCCCACTGTAGACTATGGTCTCCACTAACTATGGTCTGTGAGAAGTTCTCTGCAGGTGGCGGGATTACTAACCACAAAAGTAACACCAAAGCTCACAACAGTGCTTTGTGATTGACAGGGAAGAAAGATTCTATCAGCACATCAGATGCCTGTGCCTGCCCTCCACCCCCAATCGCTCTCAGACCTGAGGAGTACTCAAAAAATTTCATCTAAACTAAAAACCAAAACACAGGAAGTGTGAACTATTTAATCTGCGAGATAGTGGCTTCCCCTGGTTGAATTCCTAGTACTTAGAAATGTGGCCAGGTACATGCCCGGTACTCTAATAGTCGATGGCCAAATAAGCTTTTAAGAAACATAAAACCCAGGTTTGATCCTCAGAACCTGTGTAGATGCTCACAACTGTGTGTAACTTCAGTTCCAGGGGACTTATAGCAGCAGATATTCATATGGCTTTGCACACATATGTATGCATGTAGGCAAAATACCCACACACATAAAAAATTAAGTATATAAAAAGTATCTGTTGAAATGTGTGAATTTAAATGCACTTATAAAAAAGAAAAACACTGAAAAAATATGAATGAAGCTAGAGAAAGGACACAAGGTAAGCTGGCATATACCACCAAGATTCAGTGTAATTCAAGACTTACAATCTCCACAGTTCAGAAATTCTACCAGTAGATATATATTATAGAGAATTTCTTACAATGTACCATGTTGTTATAAAGGACACATGAAGATGTTCAAAGTAACAATATTTGATGCAGAAAAGAAAAAAAAATAACTCAGGTGTCTACCAAGTATAAAATGAATGAATTTTGATATATCCATATATACAAATACAATGTAGCAATAAAAATGAAAAGATTATTGCAGTCAAGGTTGATGCTGATGAATCTTGAGAACTATGAAACTTCTAAAATTTAAATATAGTGCCATTACGTTTATGTGAATTTCAACAGTTCACAAACTACTCTTATTCTTTAGGGATGAAAATATACAAGGTGAGACTACAACAAAATGGAAGAGACTGGTAAACACGTGTTTTATACCATCCTCTGGGAGGGAAAACAACAGACCGGAGGTAAAGAGGAAATATTGGAGTTTTCAGAGGAATTAAATGTCTACAAAGCTCTAGAGATCTATCCATGTATAAAGAGCAGAAAGATGCCAAATTGCATGGTATCATTTGAATATTCAGACTATACCAACAAGCTTTGTACATTCAACTTCATACCTTTTCCAGATAGTTCAGAAACAATTGTAATATAGTCAGGGAACCAGTACACATCAAAACACAGTTTATTGTGTAGATTTATGAAAGAACATACTATTCTCTGAATTTCCATTGTAAGCAGTGCTGATGTTCAGTGGGTATCATGTGGTCGGGCTGTCTGTGAGGCTATCCTATCATTACATCCTGCATCTTTTTTGAAATACCAGTGCCTACATAAGCTTAGTTGTAAAGTAGCATCTTGATCACTCCTAACTATAAGAAACATCTCAGATTAATCTAGCATTTCCTCAATATTTGTAGAACAGTGTCTCCAGAAAGCAATCTAAGATTTTTATACCCAGCCACAGTGTCCCTTAAAGTGCCAGACTTGGGATGAAGAGATGGTTCAAAGAGTAAAGGCACTATAGCCAAGCTTGGAAAGTTCATTTTAATTCCTAAAACCTATGTGGTAGAAGGAGAGAACTGACTACTAAACATTGTCTTCTGACCTCCACACATATGAATCCACAAACATACAGGTATATACAATGAATAAATAAATAAATATTTTTAAAGGTTAAGCTGTCAGACATTCTTAGGCATAAAAGTTCTCAGATATTATAACGATTGAGACCTTCTTGAAAAAAAATACTTGATAAAATATAAGCAATTATGAATAAGTTAAATGTAAATTTTTATGAATGAAAGACCAATCGTAAAAAGTTCTTATGTGCACCAAATCCAATTGAATAGAAAATTAAAGAAATACAGGTCACAGTTTAACAACAAAGTGAGAAAGTAACAAACACTAACAAGGTGGAGTGACAGGTTTCTTCACATTTAATATCTTTAAGTCAACAGATAACTTTGCCCATAGTTAAAGAGACAGTACATATAGTCCACCATTTTATGCTTTCCATATGTTCATTAATGTGAGTGAAATTTCTTTAGAAAAAAAAGTCTTTCTCAAGGTGAGGGAGAATACTTATTTTATAAACAACTTTTAATATTCCATCAATACAATAAACAATTATTTTCAGGAACACATAGACCATTCTACTTTTACCCCCAAGTAATTGTATAGTGGTATTTATTTATTCTAATTAGCATCTATCGTGTGTCTAGGCACTATGTAGGCATTAGAATATAAGAGTAAAGGAACAGAGTCCTTCCCTTGGTGGAGATTATATTTTTCAGTCAAGAAATAAACAGATGTAGAAATTACAGGCCAGAAATGGTGTCACATGCTTTTAACCTCAGGACTTGAGAGTCATGGGCAGGAAAATCTCTGAGTTTGAGGTCAGCCTGGTCTACAGAGTGAGTTCCAGGATAGCCTGAGCTACACATAGAGGCCCTGTCTCAAGAAAAAGCGGAGGTGGGGGATGAAGGGAAGGGAGCAACACTGGGGAGTTTGTGGTGTGTTTGTGTGTGA
Organism: Micromys minutus; assembly: GCF_963924665.1. Lineage (NCBI taxonomy): Eukaryota > Metazoa > Chordata > Mammalia > Rodentia > Muridae > Micromys > Micromys minutus. Next base: position 2,495,344 of record NC_137954.1, read on the forward strand.
GAGGGGGTTGGATAGAGTCTCACCTTCCTTCTCCACCTGATGTATGGGAGTGAGAATTGTTAAAGTGGTAGTTGTGATTTACTCTATTGTGGATCTATAGGGACACACAGACAGGTAAATGTTTAGATGGACGCTCATCAAATATTAGCATGGTTACGCCTAAGAACTAGGTTTTGGGTTGTTGCTAGCTTTACATTGTTTCCATGACAGAAAGGGTGAGTGAAATAAGACAGAGTCATAGAAGAGCAACATAGGTTTTGGGGTAACAACTCAAATGAAATGAAAACTTAGACCCCTGCAAAACCCTCATGTAACTCTAAACAGTAGCTTTATTTAGAATGAATAAAATAAATACACTGGGATACCAACTAGAAATTAACAACAAAACTATCACACCATGGAAACAAAGACTTTCAGTGCTTGGTGCTAAGTGGAAGACACCAGTTGCATAAAAAGCCATACACTGTTTCTAATTGTAAAACATTAAAGAGAAGACAAACTTTAGAGAGGAAATGACCTCAACTTTCAAGTGCTCAGGGTGAAGAGAGGTAGGGAAATTAACTGGAGCACGGGAGATTTCTCCACTGTGGAACTGCTGTGTAGACCACAGTGATACTGACACCTGACACTACGAGCTGCGTAAAATCTATAGGATTGTACCTAATTCACCATCATTAGACTTTAAGGTAATAATAGTGTATCAACATTATAACATACATCCCTAGTGTTTATACTTAAAGAATGAGATTAATGCTAACTGTTATATAAGAGACAAAGACATGAAAGAGGACAGACATGAATGTCTGGTCTTTTATAATTATTTCCATGATATTGAACTTGGTAATAATTGGTATATAAGTTAGGTGAGTAACATACAAACACACATGTACACTCCCCTTCTGACTTCCACAGAATCTTAGACTCAAGAAATTTTAACAAACATAGTAATTAAAAACCTACTAGAAAAATGAAGAAACAAAAACTTTACCTTTAGATCTGTTTAGAAAGCTAGTTAAGGGCACATAGTCAAATTTTCTCCTAAATCTAAGACCTGTGCATCCTTTTTTTTTTTTTTTTTTTAAGTAGAGTGTATTCTTACCTGAAGAACTTTTCTAATTCTCTTTAGATTGTGAATCAATAGCAGGTTTTTCTCTTTGGAAACTCGACCCAACTGCTCATCCAACTGTATTAATAAGTTTTGAAGCAGAATTGTTGCCATAGTTTCATTGTTAGAAGCTACTTCCCTAAAATAAATAAAATGTCCAGGTGTTACTACTTAATAAACAGTTAATACAGTATTTACTTCTTTACCATATACATTTTAAATGTCAGTTTTGTTCTACAATGATAAGCATTTAGGTGTTATAAAAGTTAAACTGAATACATGAAAAGCTGTTCAACATCATTAAGGTTTTATATTAAAACTACAATAAAACAGTACTTCATTCTCACTGGGAAGGCTATTATAATTTTTTTTTTATTCAGAAAATAAGCTTTTGCAAGAATAGTGAGAAACTGAAACCTTTATGTGTCACTGGTGAGTGGTACCGGCCCTGTGAAAGGTGTAGCAGTAACTTATATTACATGCAGTTACATGAGCAACAGCACTATAGCTGGGTCTATATGCAAACACCACAGATGAGACCAGTTATGAGCATCTCTGTTCCCTCATTGCAGCTTTATTAGCAGTGATCTAAAGGTAAAGGTAGAATGAGCAGAGTATCTACCAGTAAGTAAGTGGGTCTGACCATAGGTAGTGTGTCCATACAATGTCATACTACTGAGCTTCAAATTTGAATACAATTTTGCTACATGCTGTAACTCAGCCACAAAATAAAACATACATGATTCCTTCTCATAAAGCACCTCCTTTACTCAAATTCATTTACTGGATTATTGGAACTGAGTTTTGAGGCCAGAGTTACTGTTTAATGGGCCAGAGTTTCTAACTGGGAAGATGATGCTGTTCAGATCCGTGGGACAGTAAGAGCAGAACATGCAAATCAGTCACTACAACCAAACTAAAGGTAAAGGTGATTAAAATCCCATGGCTTATATTCTTACACAGTAGGAAAGGTGATTGAAGGAAAGGGGAGATTTAATTCTACGGAGTGAATAGAGCTTTGAAAACTGTTTATTAACTGAATGGTTTCATGCAGCCGCTTGCGTTATTTCTCCTGTCCAACAGCTTGGGATGGAGACACTGAGTGGCGTTTTGCCTTGTCTTGTTCTAACTGTAAAAAGATAGAGACAGCCAGCAACAGGGAGGGAGCTTGTTGAAAATAAACTGGGGGTGAAGGAGACATGGTGTGTTGAGGAGCGAATATTTCCCACTAAAGGTGAAAAAGGATTCCTAAAAGGAATATTTACTTGCCTTGAGTCTGTAATGATGGAATTGTTTGTTTCTCTGAGTCTTGTTTCTCTTGAGTGGTGTCGTGATTTGAATAAAAATGTCCCCCATAAGCTCATATATGCTTATTCACTATGGAGTAGCAGTATCTGAAAGTAGGAGGTGTGGCCTTGTCAGAGAAAGTGTGACCTTATTAAAGAAAGTGTGTAATTCGAGATGGGCCAGGCCTAAACCAAGCCTAGTCTGCGTGTGTGCATGTGTGCATGTGTATGCATGTGTATGTGCATGTATGCTTGTGAGTGTGCATGTGTGTGTACATGTGTAAATGTGTGTGCATGTGTAAATGTGTGTATGTGTGTATGTGTATGTATGCATGTGTGTACACATGTGTGTGCATGTGTATGTGTGTGTGCATGTGTGTATGTCTGTCTGTGCACGTGTGTGTATGGTGTGTGTATGTGTGTGCATATATATGCATATGAGTGTGTGTGTGTGTGTGTGTACCTGCAGACCATGATATAGCTCCCAGCTACTGCTCTAGAGCCATGTGTGTCTCCAGGCTCCCTGCCATGAAGACAATGGACTAAACCTCTGAACCTGTGAGCCACCCCTAATTAAACTCTTATAAAGGCTGTTTTGGTCATGGCATCTCTTCAAAGCAATAGAACAGTGACTAAGACAATTGGAGTAGGAGGTACTTACAGACAATGAATTAAAACCATTAAGTTTTCCTTTATAGTGGATAAAACCTGAATGGAGAAGGGTTCCTTGCCTTTGAGATGAATTTCCAAAACCTTGAAACGATGTATGTAAACATACATACACACACACATACATATACATACATACATATATATATGAATACATCTACTGAGTCAGAAACAGACCATGAAATACTTGACTACGACACAAAAAGGACACAAAGCAATGCCCATCGTTTCCCGGCTGTGCGTCTGAACTCACCAGTCTTGCTTCTCGATCCACTGAGCCAGCAGATGCCGGATCTCCATAGGGAAGTTGTCATCGTAGAACTGATCTACTTGCTCCAAAAACTTGATTTCTAGTTGTTGGACTTGATTCCACTGAGACATGCTACAAAAGAAGGTCAAGGAAGAGCTTTAAAATAGTGCTCACCGGGAGCCACGAGGCAGGGTCTCTCTCCGTGGACCTCAGTCAGCTGTTAGCTATTAACTGGAGAGGGGAAATCAACTTTTATACTTTCTCAAAGAAAGGAGAAAAGTTCAACTCATATAGCATCTCGACGAAGAAAGGAGGGGATGCCTTTAAAACAGCTTCCGGCGATTCCTCTTGGTGTTTTCTTAAAAGTTATCCCCTGTGCAGGACAGCTTTCTTCTTCTGCCCCAACCACATCCTTCCTTGCCTTAGCATGCTGCTCCAGGAAGTCCCACCCTCCTCCCCAAACACCCCATGCCCTACCCTCCCGGCTGTCCACATAGACTCAGGTTAGCACTGAACCTCTATTGTCCGCAAAATGTTTCCCTATCCCTCCCTCCTTGAGCAGGCTGAAGGTAAATAAGCGCGCGCTCGTGCTCGCACACACACACACACACACACACATACATACATACACACACACACATACACACACACATACACACACACATACACACACACACATACACACACACATACACACACACAAACACACATACATACACACACACACAAACACACACACACACACACACACACACACACACAAACAGAGGCCTTTTCATTCAGTTCTTCCCCAGAACTTCTTGCTCAAACCTGTTTTTCTGTATTTCCTATTTATTGGGACTCTGCCATCAGCTTCATGCTGACCAGCTCCATGCACCTTCAGTTCCGTGGACGCTTCCCAAGGAACTGCATATGAGCACTCCCGAATTCGAGTCATATCAGTGCAAACTATTCCTAGACCAACACACATTTTTATTGCTCCCTGTGATCTACAGTTGGGCAGAGCTTTTTTAGATACAAAATCACCTTGTATCTGACAGTTATTGAGGCCTCAAATTAACTAAAGTAGGATAAACAATCCCATTTTTATAAGATAAACACACAGAGACCAGTGTGTTCCTCTAGTATAACCTAGATACTCCCACTCTGGTCTCATAGAGGCTGGAGATGTACTTTCTAGAGTAGAAAAATCTATGACTAAGTCATTGCCTTTGCTCTTTTGAAATGCAGAATTATTGATTAGTAGTGCTAAGTCAAGGGGGAAATTTTTCACTGCAATGTTTCAGTACCTCTTGGAGGCATGACATGTCCCTTTGCTTATAGAACAAATTGAGTCTTCAGATTTCAGTGCAAACATTTTCAAACACCTCTTCCCTGAGCTTCCACTGAATGTTATAGACTATACCAAAAAAATAGATATCAATCAATCAGTCAATAAAATAATAAAGTTGTGCTTCCCTCAGGAAAATGTAGCTAGGGAGAGAAGCGATCTTGAACTTGTATATGACTTATGTTCATAAGCACACGGGACAGGCCATTGCAACTATGTTGCCAATGCTCTGTAAATGTTTATTTAAGGAAGCTTATTTGGGCCTCCTGGTGGGCCCCTGAATAGGCAGGAGGAGAGCAGGCAACTTGGGCTTTAGAAACAACCAAGTTTCAAAGAAGGGTTGTTACTCTTGCCCACAGTGAGCAGTTCTGACAAACTTCCCAGGTCTGGGAACAAACTGGAGCTTTCTCTTCTACCAGCAGCAAAGCTCTGTGGCATTGGGGGCAGGGAGCGGGAGCTGAACACAGCGTGGCTGCTTTCACCGTTTCTATTCTTAAATCTTTTTCATTATTTGAGTGCGGGTCTATTTTGCCTCTCTTACCAGTTAAATCACTCAGATAAGTCACTCTTTTGCAAACCAATGCTGAAGCAAGGTGCAGAAGGACCCTCTTCTCCCTGGTGGGCCCTGAAGAGCTCTCTGGGAGCTCAGGAAGTCCCTCCCACCTCTGGCTGAGGAGCTATGGGCAATTGATGGATGGAGGGAGGGAGAGTGAGTGTTCTTCAGGGTCTGCGTCCCTGGAGTTACCTATGCTCCAACCCTACGTCACCACCCACGCACATGCAGGCAGTGCTACGTGAAGCCTGTGGCTTCGAAACAAACAAACAAACAAACAAACCGGCACGTAAAGTTGAGAGGTAATACCCTAGGGAGAAAAGGAGAAGATTCGGAGGGTAGCGGAGAGTGAATTTGATAAGTTCCTTTTAAAATTACTTTTCTGCGCGCGCAGGTGTGGGAGGTGGTGTATGGTTTGGTTTGGAGGTGTTGTTGCTGTTGTTTGGTGTCCAGACCTCCAGCGGGGTATCTTCGTTTTCACTCTCTAGAGGCTCAGGGTCCTTCCTCAGGACCTGTGTTTTCCAGCTAAAACCGGGATGCCTGCCTGCTCCCTCCGGCATTCCGGCATTCAGGGCATTCTCGGAGCCCGCAGTGCTGTTGACTTTTTGACCTCTTTCAAGTACCACTCACATTTCTCAAAGCCACAATCACTAGCTACCCTAGCTGGCTACTGTTTCTCTGAAACCCAGATACGCCAGTCTCAGGTCAGACATCGCAGCTCTCCGCTGGCTGAAGGAAATTAGGGCTGTCCTCCAGCCTTTGGCTGACACACCTCCGCATCCCTCAACTTCAGAGTGATGCCTACTTCTCCCTCCTACAGCGAAAAGCCAGAGCCAGATCTCTAAGTCTTTGGAAGACTGGCTGTTTTTGTTTGTTTGTTTCTGGGTGATTTGAATGTAAGGAGCAGGACCCTTTTTTTATAGGCACCCCTTCCTCCCCAGTCTATTAAAACGAAGCTAAACAGTACCAACTGTAGAAAGAAGACCCAGGCTTCATGCCTGGGTGTTTCCTCCTGTGGAGAGGCTACACCCAGATGCCTGGCTTACCTGGCTCTCTCTCCGTCCAGGTAGGGGCACAGCTTAAGTCCAAAGTCAGAATCGGCCTTCAGGGTCGGCAGCCGCTGACGCCATGCCACTAGGGGATTTGCATTTCTCCACCCACTTGAGGCTTTCCTGTGCGTCAGTGTTTGAGTCCCTGGGACTTTAGTCAGTTCCTACCCACTCTATTCTAGAAACCCGATGACAAAGTCGGGCTTAAGCCCCCTTTGCCGAGCTCCGCCCCCATCCCTAGTAGCCACCCTTACAAATGCAGATGGCCCAAGAGCTCAGAGTAAGGGCACTCCCTGAAGAACAGGAATCCCTGTTTTTCTCAGACACAACCCCACTCTTTGGTGAACCAGCCCTGGAAAGAGAGGGCTAGGGAACCAGGTCTGCTCTCTTGTGAGAGGACAGCCTCACTCAGGTTTGGGCCACCTCCTGTGAAAGTTCCCAGTGTCTGACCTCTCTGGCCAGCTTCCTCCTACTCTGAGTAGCCTTGTCCTGGTACCTGGAGTGTTTGTGCTTCCCTCTTTATGACAAGGACCTATTCTAGAACCACAGAACTGGGTGGAGCTTTGGCTCCTTTTGGTTCTAAATCTCACTTTCTGGAGACATTGAGGACCAGGCAAGGTGAGCAAAGTTACTCAGACACATTAAGACAGGCAGTCTTCACTCGGATCACTAGACTTTCAGCAGATTCCCTTAGATATCAATGCCTTGAACAGAAAAAAAAAAGAAGAAGTCTAGAGAGTTCAGCAAAATAAACCATACTGGTGAAAAGCAACGGCCAGTCTGGATACACGTGTCTAGGGTGGTATACCTAGGCAAGAGCCTGTATCTTACAATGATCGCCCATCACACAGGTGGGCCACCTGGACTCTTCTCTCCCAGGTGACAACTATGTCATTCACACCCCACCATGAGTCAGCCAGCACTGTGGTCAACTTTATCAGTATACATTTGCAGCTCAGGAAGTCCCGTCCTGACTGCATGGCCACAGGGAACCTTCTAAACATGTGTGTTGCTAGGTTCCCACACCAAGGAAGTCCTACTTCCGGTAACCCACGAACTGCGGGAGAACGCCAGTTGTCTTCTATGAAGCTGCTTGCCTACCTATGGGGCTATAACCTTGGCATCCGAAGTTCAGGTTAGTTCATCCCCAACCTACCCAGAAAATGTTTCTCCAGGAGCTGGGGCTGTGACTCATGTCACGACTGGGCATTGTCACTACTCACTCCTGATGTCCCTTCACTGGGTGCCCCCATAGTGCAATCCTGGCCTTTTGTGAAGGTGTCAACAATGCCCCCAAGCACACAGTAATTTTTTTTTTTTTTTTACTTTGAATTTCTTCTACTCTTGGCCAAACTGTCTGGGAGAAACGGAACATCCTTGGATTTTCTGATTCCCCCCGCCCCTTATGTTCTTAATCTCTGTCTGTCTCTTCCCCCTTCCCGCCCCCTCTCCTTCAGTCCGTGTGTGGATATGGGTATGTGTGCAGAGCGTGTGTGAGTGTTGGTGTGCCACAGATCTCCAGTGGAGAGGGGAGGAATGTCCTGTGTCAGCCGGTGCCCTCCAACCTTGTTTGAGGCAGGGTCTCCTGTTGAAACTGAGTTAGCCAGGCTGGGCTGCCCGAAAGCTTCTGGGGATTTTCCTGTCTCCCCTCTTGCTGCAGCACTGCCACAGCTGGCTTTACATGAGTCACGGAGATCCAAGTTCAAACCCTCTTACCCGCATGTAAGTGCTTTCCCCACTGAGCCATTTCCCTAGACCCAGCCACATTTAAAGTGGGGAAAATGGGTGAAATTAGCATCAATAGCACAAATAACCCAACAGCTACAAACTATTAATATTTCTGGATATAATCAATGTAAAAATTTAAATTACTCCCTAAGAGACTTTGCACCCCTCGTTACTGAGCATCTAGACTCATGGGTGTAAGTGGAGCTTACAGTTCTCAGTTGACCCTGGATTTTGTTCCAGCGTCTAAAGGTCCCTGGTGGCTAGTGGCTGCCATCCTGGACAGCCAATGTGGAAACCACTACTTGACACTTTTACTTCCTGCCTGAGAGTGTTAATCACATTGGGTTTTGTGTATTTATCATCAGAGTGCCTGCTGTAGAAAACGGGTGTGTTCTCTTTCTCCCTGAGACACTGTTCTTCTCAAACGGACCTGAGACAACTTCAGGCTTTTAAAAAACTTGTTAGAACCCCATGTTTGTGTATTACAGTTGTGCAGTTAACAAATTAACAGTTTCACTCTGTTAAAATCCAAATCTCAGATAAGCTACTCCAATAATATGCCCGTTACATGTTGAAATGAACATGTTTTATGAGCAACAAAACCATATTCCAGCATAAAAGCACAGTGGCTTTAGGGTTTGTTTTGAGACAGGTATCTCAGGTTAGCTTCAAACTCATTATATAATATAACCTTGACCTCCTGACCCTCCTGCCTCCATCTTCCAAGAGCTGGGATCACAGGCCTGGACTACCTCTCCAGACCTGAGTTATATTCTTTAAGTCTCTCTAGTATCTGTTTTGAGACTACAACTGGATTCTCACATCTGCTTCAGCATTTAATATGTTGTAAAATACCATTTTTGCTTGAGATATTTGAAAGGAAATGCAGACTTAAATCACTATGCAGCGGAAATGGAAGGGTTATAATAACCTTTGGGCTAAGTTGGAAACCACACACTCGCTAAGTGGTAGTTTCTTAGGAACAACTACATTGTAGAACCTGAGACCATCTCAAACCCTTTGTAATATATTGTTTCAGCAAAGCCATTGGTCTGACTTGCCTTTTGCTTTGTGTGGCATTTCCCTGAGGGATTAGGGACTAAATTCAGGGCTTTGGACATGCTAGGCAGGAAATCTGCCACTGGGTTACCCCAGCCCATTGTATTTTTGCATTTTGAGTAGAACTCTTATCCTTGTGTGGTTTTGTAGTGCATTAGTCATTGGGAAATCATTTGCTCACAGAATTATGCAGACGCTCTGACTGCTGGTACAGTTCATCTACAGTGGAAGAAATTGGCATCTGGTGATACCGGTATGGACTCTCACTCCCTGGGAAGCTGTGGAGCTCATGGTGGGGAATGAGTTTCCCTGCTTTGGGTTTTGCCAGCTTCCCTGTAGTGACAAGCTAACTTCAGTCACTCAGACAACTAGACAAGTGCTTTTCCTTGTGAGGCCCACATATACCTTCAGATGTATGTCCTACCTCACATATACAAGTACTAAAAAGGTGCACCTTGAAGGTCTGAGACTGAGTAAAACTCAATCTCACTTGGTACTGCCTCCCTGGCTGCCTGTTAAAGCATCAACTGTTTTGCTCAGTATTTCTTTGGTAGCAAGTGAAAATATCAACCTACTGGAAAGCAAAAACATCATTATAAAAATAATTTAATCTCTCAGCACCCCTTGAGATATACTGGAAGCCACATGTGGAGATCTTTGATGACAGAGAGCACCCACTATATGTAATACCCCCCTATCCACTGCAGTGGTATTAACTCGGGGGGTATTCCTGGGGGAGTCTCTGTTACAAGAATACCTTCTTCTTGATTGACTAACTGACTGACTGATTAATTGATTGATTGAAAGAGATATCTATCTTCCTCTGTTCTATTTTATGGATGCTTAGAATGTGCACTAATGTCACTGTGTCTCTGCTTCTGAATTAAGCCTAACTACACAAGTCCCTTCATTGCTCTGACCCACCTTAGAGCTAAACAAAGAAAAATATCCAAGGAAAACAAGCAAACTACATTCTAATATAAGTTTCCTATGAAGAATCTCAAACTCAGAAAAACCTCACAGGGTCTCCCTCTCTTCTCCAAAGACATTTCCTGATGCTAGATTTTGAAGCTTACTCTGGGTGCCCTATTGGCCTTTCGGGAAGATAGATTCAGTCTCTGCTGTGCCTGGATCTGGCGATGCAGCCTATGTGAACTGTCTGAGTGCCGAATTCCCTTCTGTAGAAATGGGAATATCGATTGTGTATAAAATGGCTGCGAAGTCAGAGGTGTGACAGAGGCAACTAGATAGGAAAGTAAAGACTAGCTGTTGGTAACAGTAACTTGTCAAGTTCTGGAGGTCAAAGGTTGGTCCTCCACCTTTCTCTTCTCCCTTATTTATCTGTGGTGAGTAGAAGTCAAAGAGAGGTCCAAGGCAGCAGGAAGCATCTCTTTTGCAAGCAAGAGGCAGAGTAGATTCCACATCCATTCACCTGACTGTGCTTTTCTATTTTGAAGGCCAGAACAGAGACAGGGGTAGGTTGGGGGGGGGGGGCAGAGAAACAAATAGTGTCGTCTCCTGATATTTCCTGTATAAATGATAAAAGCATCTGTTGGCTCTCATCTTTGGTAGAACCTTATCTCCATTCTCCAAGCTTCCTCGGAGACATTTCTTAAGTTGGACTTGAATGATGAACAAGCAGAGATACGATATATAAAATCACATCCATTCCTCAGTACCACAGCACCAGGTAATGGTACTGTGAACATTTCTGGGGCAAGATGGTCTGATGCTGGTCTTCCCGGGTCACTGTATTCAGCCACTAAGTCTTCATCAGAAGGGGACAATCTTGTAAAAAGAGTTTAATAGCCAAAGTATCTCAAGCCTGATTGTGATGACTGTGCTCCCTCTACTGATGTGTGCAAGCATCGCAACGTGCAAACACCAGATTCTTACCATTGGCTGGAACTCTGTCAGAGGTGGTGCTGTTTGCCTAATCACACTGCACTGCTGTGCTCAGTTCCTCAGCGCTCGCAATCGCCTATGCGTTGGAAATAGACTTTTCCCAGCTTAGTGAGAGTTTCTCTTGTGGTGATAAAACACCATGACCGAAAGCAACTTGGGGAGGAAATGATTTATACCAGCTCATAGCTCCAAATCACAGCCCATCATGAAAGGAACTCAGGACAGGAACCTGGAGGCAGGGATGAATAAGAAACCACGAAGGAGTGTGGCTTTCTGGCTTGCTTCCTATGGCTTGCTTAAGCCTGCTTTCTTATACAACTCAGGACCACCTTCACAGGGCCTTCCCACAACAGTCATTACAGGAGACTGTCCAACAGGTTCCCAAATGACTAGCTTGTGTCAAGTTAACAACAACAACTCAACCCACCAGCACTCTTAAGCAAATGCATACACTTAAAAATGCCCAGCATACTATGAGGACAGACACCTTGTAAAAAAGAATGTCAAAATATTTGTCAGTTTGTCCGGCTGCCAAGGCATCATGTGTGCTGTCCACAGCAAGCTGCCAGAGCTGAAGCACAACTTGAAAGAGCAGACAAGACTCTTCCCCAAAACTTGTTTGTCTGGCCAGTTTAAACACTCCTCGGTCTCCTAACATGTTGTCATGTATGTATTCATATGTGAGTCTGACGCTGAGCTGGATGTTTAAGAGAATCGGGAGTAAATATGGTCTTTCTTCCTGTCTCAGTGTCCTGTGCCTGGAATGCATCTGGTGTTTGTTAGCTGTCCAGTAAAGAGGGAAGGGCTGGTAGAGAGCACAGTTCCATCCTTCTTGAAGAAGACGTCCTAGTGACATGCCCTGTCTGGGTTCCTCATTCCCACAAGACTGCTACTGCCATTAAGATTTATAATTTACAAATAGCCGGGCAAAGTCATTAGGATCATTGCATAATATCCCAAACTGAGGTAGTTTTCCTCCTCCTCCCTCTGAAATGCTTAAGCAAGGAAGGTATTTTTATTTAAGAATCTATCGGGCACTGGGGAAGTTAGCCATCATTGGGTACAGCATCTACTGGAATGGAATCCCAGGTGGGACACATGAATGCACATCTGGAATTCCAATGGTTTTAGGGTGAGAGAAAGGTGGAAGCAAGAGAACCCATAGGCCAGTTAGACTGCTGTACACAGCAGTGAGCAAGGAAAGACCCTGCCTCAAACAAAGTGAGAGGATTAACATACAAGATTGTCCTTTGACCTCTACCTGCATGGGCCACATATGCATCAGATGGTATATGTGAGCCTGCTCTCACACATAAAAAATACACATGCATCATATACACCACACACACACAACACACACACACACACACACACACAACTTCAATTAACTAGCATAAGTAGGAGAAAGAGATATTTACCAAACTCCACCCTAAATCTTACATAGAAATGATAAAGGAGAGAGAAAAATAAAACAGTCTGAGACTCACAAATGAAAGGGACACCATCGAAAAGATTCCTAGTGGGGGGACTGAATGGCCAATGACAAATGATCCCCATTGAACTGTGTCCCTGTTGCCAATTCCTCTCTAGTGACCATGGTTTAAGGAAAATGAAAACCTTTTAAAGAAGGTGGAGACAGGGATTCCAGGAGGTTTGCTGGCCAGCTACTCTGCCTTATATTGCAAAGATCAGGCCAATGACAGACCCTGTCTCAAATACGAGGTGGAAGGCACCTGAGGAATGGTACCCAAGATTGTCCTCTGACTCCTAAACTCATATGCACAAACATGCCCATGTACCCACTCATAGGAACACACTTGTATACACACATGCACGTTTTTCCATTTCCTCAATGTAAAATCCTATACATAGATTTATGTCAAATTATTTCTCTTGTGAGAAAAAAAATGGCACCATTAAAATTCTAAATTCTAATTGTTCACTGTAATGAGCTTTTGTGCACTAATTTATACTCTGTCATGTAGCTAAACTCTCACATTCCAGGAGTTATTTATTTTTAATTCTTTGAGAATGTCTGCATGCACAGTCATATTTTCTGTTGATAAAGATTATTTTATCCATTCTAATGTATGTTTCTTTTATTAATTTTTTTTGTCTTACTGCTGTTGCCCTGTCTTCGACTAGTAACTATGCTAACTGTAGGTTTTGAATATATACTTAACTGGAACAGCAAAGCTACCTCTGTAGATATTTTTGACAATTTTTATCATGAATAAATGTGTAAGATTATCATCATCTACTGATATGACTGGGTTTGAATGAGAGTGGCCTCCATGTTTGAATGCCTGGTCTCTAGTTGGTAGAACTGTTTGGAAAGGATCAGTGGGTGTGCCCTTGTTGGAGGTGTGTCACTGGATCTTAAGAATCCAAAAGATTGTGATTCCTAGTGTCTCTCTCTCTCTACCTTGTAATTATGGATCAAAATGTGATCTCTCGGCTGTTCCTTCTCTTGGCTTAGTGAATAATGGTGTTGAGAATAAACGCCCATGGGGCTGGAGAGATTGCTCAGTGGTTAGAGCACTGACTGCTCTTCCAGAGGTCCTGAGGTCAATTCCCAGCAACCACATGGTGACTCACAACCACCTGTAATGGGATCTGATGCCCTCCTCTGATGAGCAACAATGAACTCACATACGTAAAATAAGTAAATAAATTTTAAAAAAAACAAAATATGAAAAACAAAAAGTGCCCAGTCCAGCCCAGCACAGTGGCACAAGGTGACACCGGCTTTCAATCCCCCAGGACATGGGAGACAGAGGCAGGCAGAGCTATGAGTTGAGGGCCAGCCTGGTCTACATAGTGAGTTCCAGGACAGACGGGACTATAGAGAGACCCTGTCTCAAACAAGACAAACAGCACAGAATAAATGCCCAACAGTTCAAAAGAATTGCTAAAAGGAACTGCAGAGGAAAACATCAGGCGTTTACTGACAATAAAATCGGAGCTTATGGTGTGCAGTCAGTGTGCAGTGTCTAAGCCCAGCTCTATCTGGAGGAAGGTGCTAGGTTCAAGCTTTCTAAAGAGGGCACCGATGCAGGGCTGGAATGTATCCTTAGCCAGATACGTAGTGGTGGTACAGGCCTGTAACCCCAACTCTAGGATGCAAGGTCTCAGGTCTTGGAGATCAAAATGATCCTCAGCTAGTTGGCTGAGGCCAACTTGGGCTCCTTGAGACTTTGTCTAAAAAAAAATTCATCAAGTGGGAATCATTCTGCGTCATGAGAAAAAGAATTTAAATAAAAAGTGTTCTGAAAGCATCGTTATATATAAATTTAGCTAGTGCTGGGATTTCTTCCCCGAGCAAGAGAAAGTTGAGGAGATGAATGGGAATAATACACAAACATCTCCAAATCCCAAGGTAGAGCCATATCTAATTGGATAGGGGTGAATTTCTAATGCCAAGGTACCTCATAGGACGTAGGAGGTTTTGAAAGAAACTCAGTGTCTTCCACCTAATCAATCCCACGTGATTGCCTCCCTAATGGAGTCTATTCCTTGAGGCTATCACTACAGTGAGAGGCAGGAACATTTCTGTACAGGCTACTGTGGGAAAGAAGGCAAGGAAGGGACAGAGGAACTTCGGTCTTACAGCTCCAGAGAACAGAGGAGGTGAGGAATGAAGGATCTGAGTATTTTGATAAATACTCATGTTCAGCACTTGCTCCCTGTGGTCTGACCGTTCAGTGAAATCAATAGCTGGAAACTGAAAGGCCTGGAGGGACAGCTGATGGTGGGGCCCATAGAGCACGATGTCCCCACGGGCGGCAGCCGTCTGAGCTTCAGGGAAACTGCCTGAAGTGTGATTGGTTTTACTACAAAACTTCACTATTGCTAACAGGAGCCTGATGTGGATGCCTCCTGAGAGGCTCTGCCAGAGCCTTACTGATACAGAGGAGGATGCTCACAGCCAACCATTGGACTGAGCACAAGGACCCCAATGGAGGAGTTAGAGAAAGGACTGAAGGAGCTGAAGGAGTTTGCAACCTCATAGGAAGAACAACAATATCAACTAACCAGATCCCCCCCAAGGGCTCCCAGGGACTCAAACACCAACCAAAGAGCACACATGGAGGGACCCATGGCTCCAGCCGCATATGTAGCAGAGAATGGCATTGACTGGCATCAATAAGAAGAGAAGCCCTTGGTCCTGTGAAGGCTCGGTGCCCCAGTGTAAGGGAATGCCCGGGAGGTGAGGTGGGAGTGGGTGGGTTGGACAGGGAGCATCCTCATAGAATCAGGGGAAGAGGGGTTGGAGTTGGGGAACTGGGAACATTTGAAATATAAATACATAAAATATCCAATTAAAAATTTGACCCTTGCATAATGCCATGTAGAGAGCAAGGACTGTGCCTAACCTTTCCCCAAAAGACTTGATATGAGCACCACCCACTCTGAATTCCTTGCTACGCACTGAGATTACAAGAAACTAACATGAGAATTACAGAAAACACTAGAAAGAAAGTGTAGAGTCTCCCTTACATTGGAAAGGCCAATAATAGCTATAAGGTCTGAAACTAAGAGAAACCAGACTAAACTGGATATTTATACCGACGTAGGGTAGGTGGCTCTACAGTATGTAAAAATAATGGATTCCGTCTTAAAAACTGAGAAGACTTGATAGCATGTCCTGTTTTCCCAGAAGTATTTGATTGCATGAAATCAGGTCAGCCATGATCAGCTGTCCTGGATTATGTTCTTCACTGATCTTGTGGGGGCTGCAAAGTCTTGGTTTAATGTAAGATCATTGCTGGGGAGTGGTCTCACACAACGTGAGGAAAGAATATTTAGTAGAAAACCACAATATTAAGAATGAGTGCTCTGTCGCATCCTAAGTATGTGGATGGTGGTCACATTGTCAAAGTCCCTAGTCCTTGGCCAGTCCTGAACACTAGGGGGTGCTACCTTCACGTGGGAAGCAAACAGGCCAGGGCTTTGTTGGGCATTTACCCCTTCAAGTTCTTTCTACATTTGAACAACATGGGTATTATTCTTTGGCTGCTTCTCACCTGTGATCATGTAATGTTTTTTCCTTGTGGTATCATAGAGGTTTTATAGAGATTCCAAGCCGGACCCTACGGACTTGTGGTGTGACTCAAGGCATTGTGTTGGTATATGTACATACATACATACATGCATACACACATACATACATATATACATGCAGGTGAATGTAGGAGGGGAAAAAAATGAAAGAAACAATAGCCATGCCAAATGACTGTGAGAGTTTAATTAACTCTTGGCATTATTGAGCCTGGCCACCTGAGGAACGCCTCTGGTATGACTCATACTTGGGACAGAGCTGAGCTAAGTATTCCCTTAATTTAAGAAAACAAAAATAACAAATGAAAAGTGAAGAAAAACAAAAAACAAAATCCCTGTAAGCCTTATTAGATGTCAGGGATCTCAAATCTGCAAAGGGCGGTGGTGCCAAAGGATGTCTTAGGCCTCGTCTCTCTATCTCTTCATAGCATCGACTACAGCAAATTTCTCCCTTTTAAAATCATCTAGACAAAGATGCTGGAGCCACATCTCAAAGTCTCCTTCCTTAGACGAGTGCCCTCTGGCTTTATCTTACAAATAAGTTGCTGATTTTTCAGTTGTTTGTTTGGGAAGCCTAGAGTCAGTGATGCTGGTTGGTTAGTTGGTTGGTTGGTCTGTCGGTTTGTTACATAGAACTTTTTTTTTTTTTTTAGAAAGTTTTAACATAGCATAGAACTCCAACGCTCCAATTCACTTATAATAGAAACACCACGGCCCCCATGCATAGAATATCAATGCGTAGGAAATTCCGAATGCTGCTATTATGTAAAAAAGATTCACAAAAGAAAGGACTGTGAGAGATCCTAGTAAAATCCCGCAGAGTTATAGGTTTAGGCTCCCTAAAAGATGGCTCCTGGCCTGCTAGTCCCCTCAGGGTAAAGAAGCTTGTCCTGTCTAGCCCTGTCAGAAACATCTGCTTAATGAGCTGTAATGTGAGACTTTGACAAACCAACTGTGCAGTGGTAACTCTACATTGTCCTCTTGCCCAAATTCAATACTGCCCCCATTGTAAACACAAGTCTGGCTTAACTTGGCTTTCCACTAAAAATATTTAAACTAAAACAGAAACTGACATCATAAGGGCAGGCTGAGTTCCCTGTGCTTAGATTTTTGGACCATTTCTATACCACTTCCAGAAATTTCCACCGGATGCTGCTTAATAGCTCTAACAATGGGTTACAGACAGAGATTAACCGGGAAAACCCGATTAAATCATCCAGACAACTGATCTTTCTGCAAAGGTCAGGTTCTCCAGATTGGGACTTTAACACTGTGCTTTGGGCCACGAGCCAAGAGGGACATACAGTGAGTCCCTTGTCTTCCCGCTCAATCCTGTCTGAACACTGAGCTGTTTTAGTTGGCTCTCTCATAGCCCATTTAATGCCTCAAATGGGAACTTCCAAAGATGATGCTTTTTGCCTTGGAGATAGCTGGTGGCAGAAATGCTGTCTAGTGGCAGGCAATTGCCTCTCACAAATGGCCTGCACTAAAGTCAAGGTCCTGTTACCCCTGAGAACACCAGGAGACAAAGCCAACCTGGGAAGAAGAGTGGGACAGCCACCTCTAGCTTTGTGACAACCCTGGCTTGGAGCCCCTATTGTTCCTGCTCTGTTTACTCAGCTGGAGGGATTTACTCAACAGCTCATTGGCGGCAAGCCTGCCTTTCTCACCTCTAGAGAGCGGGCTTGCTAGCAAGTCTTTTGGAGATACATGTCCTTCTGACAGTCTGATTGTAGTTAATTCTAATTTTTCCAGGGTGGGTCTTATGAGGTCTGGGATGTAAGACTAGAACTTTCTGGAAGCGGTTGCCATAGTCTCAATTTATCCTTGGTTTCATCATCAAGAATACACGGGCCTCGGTCGACCAATATACTTTTTTTTTCTTAAATGACCTACACATTGTAACTCATGCGTTCGGATGACCCATCGGGGCACCCAGTCTTGACTACCTTTGCGACGGAGAAGTAAGCCTAGATGACATGAGAAAGCTCTAGAAAGAAAGCAGATTGCTTGCAGAGCAGTTGTAGTCAACCAGGGAGGGGTAGGACTTACTTTACAGAGCACTTGCTGAAGTGGTTGACTTTTCTGCAGGGTAACAGCTGCTTAACATTTCCCGGAGGACTGGGGAAGCATCAGGACACTGGGGAAGAGCAATATGACATTGTTGTTAAATAAAGACCTTGCAGGTTCAACTTTTGTAGCTGGAGAGGAAGTCTTGGCAGTGAGTGAATACAAACATGCAAGATACCAATTTTACGTGAGCCACACCCCCGGCCAGTCTAATATTTTAATCTACTGACAAAAGATCTCACAGATACAGATTAAGGATAGGGTCGTAAGTGCACGGGAGGAAATGATGTTCAAACAAACCCTGGAACCATGGTCAGTCACACTGCAGTAGCTGAAGCAGAGTCAGAGCTAAGGTTGTACCTGGATCAGGGGGCAAAACCTCAGGAAATTACAACGTTCACCTAAGATATTATGTTATCTCCTGTTTACATGTAGAATTTGGGGTGGAAGAGAAGATGATGCCGCCAAGCCTGACAACCAGAGTTTTATCCCTAGGGCCCACATGACAGAAAGAGAGAACCAGCTCCGGCAAGCTGTCCTTTAACATGTGCATGTACATCACAGCATGTGTGTGCCCTCCTGTGTAAACAAACACATACAGAATAAAGAAAGCCATACTTGTAATGTTGAACTGAATTCCCGAGCCTGGGTCCATGGAGACTGTTTAATTCCTTTGAGACAAACAGCTGCCATTGACTACTTTTGATAGGTACAGTATCTTCATTCTCCTTCCAGTAATTCATATCCATGTGTGTATAAGTGTATGCATGTGTGTATGTATGCATGTGTGTGCATGTGTGTGCATGTGTGTGCATGTGTGTGTGTATGCATGTGTGTTTGTATGCATGCCTGTATGTGTGTGCATTCATGTATGTATTGTATGCATGTATTTATTTACTTATTCATTAATTTTTCAAAACAGGGTTTCTCTGTGTAGCTCTGACTGTCCTGGGACTCCCTCTGTAGAGCAGGCTGGCCTTGAACTCAGATCTACCTACCACTGCCTCCCAAGTATTGAGATTAAAGGCATAAGTCACCTCTACTCAGCTCAGTAATTCATTTATTCACTAATATTTTCCAAACATCTTGTTTTATCTTGATTTTTGTGTGTGTACATAGTCAAGTGAGTGCGGAGGCCAGAGGTGTCAATAATGTCTTCCTCCATTTCTCGGCATTACTTTGAGAGTCTTTCTCTGAACCTGGAGCTCCTGGGTTCATCAAGGCTGCTTAGCTGTAAGGCTCTAGGGGGAGTCACCTTTCTGCTTCCCTGGGAGCTGAGATTACACGTGTACACTGCCACACCCCACTCAGCAAACACTTTACTAATTAAACCTTCCCTCCAAGCCTAATTTACCTCAGTCTGGGTGTTTTAAAGGATTGTCTAACTAGGGTGACGATGGATGAAGGGCAGACTCAGGGACACAGGGACACAGAAAGGCTGGGGTCGGGCTCACTGATGGAGCAGCCGCAGCACCCAGTCACTCCGAATGTTTACTATGTAGGTTTAACAGGGGGAGGGGTATTGTTGCATACACTCTTACCTACAAACAAGGAGGCAGGGTTTATGGTGTACAGCTGAACAAGGTGACAGGCTTAGTGGTCTGTCAGGGAGAACTCTTCAAGCCATAACGACCCATGGAGAAAGCCAGGGTGGGCATTTTCTGCACACACATTTGCACTCAGACCAGAGGAAGGGCTTTGTCATCTTCTGATCCTAACCTGGAGAAGGCTTTGCCACTCATGTGGATTTGAGAATTGGTTTTTGAAACGGCTATATCCATATCAAAAACACAGGACTTTGTTTGTTCCCAATATTGAATATTTTACTCACACGTTTAACTGCAATTATACCAAGGGATAAAGGAAGAATGTTAGCTGGTTGATTAGTCCCCACCACGTTCATAGCAGCCTTATTTATAATAGCCAGAAACTGGAAACAACCCACATGTCCTTCAACAAAGGAATGGATACAGAAAATGTGGTACATTTATACAATGGAGTACTACTCAGATATTAAAAACAATGACGTCAGGAAATTCTTAGGCAAATGGATGGAACTAGAAAATCTCATCCTGAGTGAGGTAACTCAGTCACAAAAGAACACACACATGGAATGCACTTACTGATATGTGAGATTTAGGCAAAGAACACCCACAGTACAACTCACAGACCACATGAAACTCAAGAGGAAGGAAGACCAAAGAGTGGATGCTTCAGTCCTACTTAGAAGGGAAACAAAATAATCACAGGAGGAAATACAGGGAAAAAGAGTGGACCAGAGACTAAAGGAAAGGCCATCCAGAGACTGCCCCACTTGGGGATCCATCCCATATACAGACACCAAACCCAGGCACTATTGTTGATGCCAAGAAGCACTTGCTGACAGGAGCCTGATACAGCTGTCTCCTGAGAGCCTCTGCCAGATCCTGACCAGTACAGATGTGGATGCTCAAAGCCAACCATCAGACTCATCACAGGGACCCCAATGAAGGAGTTAGGGGAGGGACTAAAAGAGCTGAAGGGCCTTATCTGGCATCGAAGGGAGGAGAGGCCCTTGATCCTGTGAAGGCTTGATGTCCCAGTGTAGAGGAATGCTAGGGCGGTACCCTCATAGAAGCAGGGGGAGGGGATAAGGGGCTTACAGTGGGGAAACTGACAAAGGGGATAACGTTTGAAATGTAAATTAATAAAATATCCATTAAAAAAAGAAAGCAGGTAGTACTCAGTAGGCGACATGTGACAGAAAGTGTTAGAGGAAGTGTAAAAGTGGGGGTTCAGCGGGGGACTGGGAAGATGAACAACAGGGAGGGCCAGTAGAAACAAAGGCTGCATGAAAAATCCTATGTTTATGGAAACCTATTACTTTGTGTGCTGATACTAAGACAAAATTTAAAGTATACATTAAAAGATTCTCTTTCTCAGTCAGAAGAAAAATACAAATTAAAATTAATTAAATATATTAAAATTAAAAATGTTTGGTAGAAAAAAAGAAAGCATTTTGATCATATCAGCTCTACAAAAGTTATATAAAAAGTATTTCGAAGAACAGTTACAATGTAACTAAGTCCCCACGACCTTTTGCTACTATGAAGATTTAGAGTAAGCTATGATTTTTAAAAGTTAGTAAAAATGTATGTTTAAAATCAGCCATATCAGTTAGAACATGGACTCTTTTGTGCTGTCTTGGATTTGAGTTTTGACAGTTGGGACATATGATTTCCTAAAGTACCAGTTAGCTAGCTGCTGCTCTGCTCAGGTTCAGTAAGCCCTTGCTAAGCCAGTGCCCTGCTCTTATTAACCACAGGAAATGTTACATTGTATAAGCTTTGCTTTGTCATGGTCAGAAATAAACAGATCAAGGCATATGGAGAGAAGATCATTTTATTCTTCCCAGTGTTACTTTTATTTTTACTTTCCTTTTGAGCCTGGAAGCTTATTCTGGGATTGCTGTTATTATGCTATTCTGCAAAAACAGTTCACCAAAGAAACTTCAGAGGGACACTTCCTGCAAGATTTTACATTCCAACAGAATGCTTGTTTTTCGCTCACAAATTTCATGTAAAACCTCTCAGCTAAGCAGTTACTAGACATTTTCCTGACAGATCTGGACAGTTGCCTACAAGATCAAGCAGTGTATGGCTCATTGACTCGTCCATTTATCTAGGTCATTTTACACTATTCAACAGTGAAGATGGCCATAGTAGGGTAAAACCAAGTAAGACGCTAATTTGTGCAAGACAGGTACCTTCCCTTAGCTTTTGTTCCAATTGCTAGAACACACAAACCTGGCTTGCTAAAGCATAGCTCAGTGCAAGGGATGACGTTATTTTCAGGAGACTGGTTGGTGCTTGAGTTTCTGACTACAACCTGGAGAGTGTCTATTGGATGTGGAGAGAAGGGTGGAGCAGGCAGGGAGCAGTGTGATTTCAGCAAAAGCTGGGGAACAGGCAGCAGGAACAATCTTAAGATAATCCTCACAAGATACTGATTATTATCCCCATTTGTAGCTGGAGATGGGGGTGTTCAAGTAAGTTAATCAAGGTCAGGCATTAGTAAAAGGACAAACTTGGGATTTTTAATGCAGTTCAGTTGGATGTGTTAGCACACACACTTAGAAGTAATCAGGAATATGAATTTACATTTGGAATAATAAAAAACCCAGGATAGCAAAAACTATTCTCAACAATAAAAATCTTCCAGGGGAATCACCAAACCTGACCTCAAGCTGTATGACAGATCAATTGTGATAAAAACTGCATGGTATTAGTACAGCGACAGGCAGGTAGATCAATGGAATAGAACTAAAGAACCAGAAATGAACCCACACACCCACGGTCAATTGATCTTTGCAAAGGAGCTAAAAACATTTAATGGAAAAAGGACAGCCTCTTCAACAAATGGTGCTGGTTCAACTGGCAGACAGCATGCAGCAGAATGCAAATCAATCCCTTCTTATCTCATTGTACAAAGCTCAAGTCCAAGTGGATCAAAGACCTTCACATAAAACTCATAGAAACTCATGAAACTCATAGAAAAGAAAGTGGGGAAGAACTTAGAACACATAGGCACAGTGGAAATTTTCCTGAACAGAACTCCAATAACTTATGCTGTAGGATCAAGAATCAACAAATGGGACCTCATGAAATTGCAAAGCTTCTGTAAGGTAGAGGACACTGTCAACAGGACAAAACAGCAGCCAACAGATTGGGAAAAGATCTTTACCAACCCTACATCTGATAGAGGGCTAGTATCCAAAATATACAAAGAACTCATGAAGTTAGACTCGAGAATCAAATAATCTTGTCAAAAAGTGGGGTACAGAGATAAAGACTTCTCAGTTAAGGAATATCAAATGGCTGAGAAGCACCTAAAGAAATATTCAACATCCCTAGACATCAGGGAAATGCAAATCAAAACAACCCTGAGATTCCTCCTTACACCAGTCAGAATAGCTAAGATGAAAAACTCAGGTGACACCAGATGCTGGCAAGAATGTAGAGAAAGAGGAACACTCCTCCACTGTTGGTGGGGTTGTAAACTGGTAAAAAATCACTCTGGAAATCAGTCTGGGGGTTTCTCAGAAAATTAGGGATAGTACTACCTGAGGACCCAGCTATATCACTCCTAGGCATATACCCAAAAAGAAGCTCCAACATCTAACAATGACACGTTTCACCATGTTCATAGCAGCCTTGTTTATAATAGCCAGAAGCTGGAAAGAACCCAGATGTCCTTCAACAGAGGAATGGATAGAGAAATTATGGTACATTGAAGTACTACTCAGCTATTAAAAACAATGACTTCATGAAATTCCTAGGCAAATGGGTGGAACTTGAACTATCATCCTGAGGTAACCCAGTCACAAAAGAACAGTCTTGGTATGTACTCACTGATAAGCAGATATTAGCCCAAAAAGCTCAGAATACCCAAGAAACAATTCACAGAACTTATGAAGCTCAAAGAGAAGGAAGGCCAGAAGGTGGATGCCGCAGTCCTTCTTAGAAGGGAGAACCAAACACTCACTCATGGGAGGAAATAAAGGGACAAATAGAGGAGCAGGGATTGGAGAAAAGATCATCCAGAGACCATCTCATCAGGGGATCTACCCTATATGCAGCCACTAAACCCAAGCACTATTGCTGATGCTAAGTAGTGCTTACTGGCAGAAACATGGTATGGATGCCTCCTCAGAGGCTCTGCCAGAGCCAGACTGATACAGAGGAGGATGCCTGCAGCTACCCATCAGACTGAACATGAGGACCCCCAACAGAGGAGCTGGAGAAAGAACTGTAGGAGCTAAAAGGGTTTGCAACTCCATGGGAAGAACAAAATTATCAACTAACCAAACCCACCACAGCTCCCAGAGACTTAAACACCAACCAATGAGTTTGCACAGAGAGACCCATGGCTCCAGTTGCATATGCAGCAGAGGATAGCAGTGTCTGGCATCAATGGGAGAAGGGGCCTTTGGTCAAGTGAAAGCTTGTTTTCTCAGTGTAAAAGAATACCAAGGCACTGAGGTGGAGAGGGTAGTTGGGAGATGGAGCACCTTCATGGAGGCAATGGGAGAGGGAGGGGGATGGGATTGTGGGAAGGAGATAACATTTGGAAATAGAGCTTCAGCTCCAACGCTGGGAAGGATCCTGGGAACAGAATGGCAATGTAAGTTGTCATTTCCTGCATCCTCTGCCATTCCTCCCTAAGCCCGCAGGAACCTTCAGAAGTTCCTCCGTTTATTCTAGCCTCTGGCAGAACATGAGAGACTCCCCTAACCAGAGCAGAGTAGACATAGGAGGGTGGCAGGAAAGGGGTGTGCAGGGGGAACAGTGACACAGACGGGGCTGTATCCTTAACCATCCTCTTGGATGGATCCCTTCTGAAGGAACCGGAAGTAGCTCATGTGCTCCCACAGAGCCTGGAACAGAGCAGCAGCTCCAGCGGGTTCTGCTCACATGTTACACTCACACCGCTGGAAAATGACAGCCTTTGAATTTACCTGCGAAAGCTCTCATTCCTTACATGGGAAGGGGGTGGGAACCTAGAGTTCTGTTTGAAGGCAAAGATGTTTACATAGCCCATCTATACTCAAGTTTAAAGTGTCCATAATCACGGCTGCAGAGATGAGCCTTCTACAGATGTTTTTATCCTGCATTTTATTGAACACTATTTCAGTAGAGCAAATGCTCTCTTTGAACGCTTTGGTGTGGGTGCCCAATGGGAAAACAAATGAAAGGGAGCTGCATGGGCCAGCAGGAGGAGGAGGGTCTCAAGACATCAGCTCCAGCGCACGTTCCCCTCAGACATTTTCCCTATGCACCTTGGCTTGGAATTACCTATGCCCACAAATTAAGTTTAGAATACTCCGAGTACTTCTACATACCACTTGAACGAATGGGTCCAGGAAACAAACCACGGCCATTTGAGGGGGACAGCTCTGTGTCAGGTGGAATATTAAGGCTGGGCAGGACTCCTCTGAAAACCCAGAGGACCCCTCCCTGTTGTCATGGGTGCTCCTATGACCTACAGGAGACCAGAGCCAATCACAGACCTGGTGACTTATGTGACTAGGGCAAGAGCATCAACCCCTTAGAGAAGCTCTGACTTCTGCCAGAGGACACAGAAACAAATCAGAGGTTGGGTGGGAGATGACCAGGAGAGTTCCTGGTGAAGTCTCGGATGAGCCGCAAAAATAATGAAGTCGTGGAAGATGGCACTCCGTTTCTGGTCATCTGCTTACTCCAGTGTTCCTGCCAGAGGGTAGATAACCTTGGAAGACGATTTCCACTTGCTCAAATATAATCTTACTCTCAGCTTCCCGAGAAAAGCAGGCAGCAGTTTAACATGGAGATTACGCGTTTTCCTGAGGGGAGGGGGTGTTCGGTGGGCACAGAAGCTTTAGCATTAACATCGAAAAGTCCTAAGAAAGCCAGGAAACTGCTCCGTTCTAATGAAACAGGGCAGACTTGGTGTTAGCTGATCTGACACTAGGACCAGGTGGAGACTGCACAGAGAACAAATCCATTCACACACTGTAAGTGTGCTCCTCACGAATCTAGGCAAAGCTTTGCCTCAGACAGCACATGCACACAATGTCTCAGTGCAGAAAGCCAAATGGAAACCCAGGTAAACACACCAACTATTTACAACATGTAGCCAAATATCATTCTAAGTGTTTCTGTTGGGGCATTTTTTTTAACATGTACCATTCAAATCAGATTCTGAAAAAATATTTCCATTATGTAGGTGAACTTCATCCAAATAGATAAAGGCCTAAACAACAACAATAAAAAATAAATAAAAACCAAATGCTGAATTCCTTCTACTCCCACAAAGGGAGTAAGTTTTCTGCCAATAGAGAACTTTCACACTCTAGCTGGACTCCTTTCCTGGGGTCCTCCTGACTCCCCCTCCTCTCTCTCCTTCCCCCTCTTTCTCCCTTCCTCCCCCTCTCTCCTCTCTCTCCCTCCCTCTCTGTCTCCCCTCACTCTCTCTTCCCTCTCCCCTCCCCTTTCTCTTTCCCTTCTCCCTCTCTCTCCTTCCCTCCCCCTCTCTCCTCATTCTCCTTCTTCCTCTCCCTTCCCCTCTCTCTCCTTCCTCCTCTTTCTCCCACTCTTCCCCTCTCCTTTCCTCTCCCTCTCTTCTCTCTCTCCCTCCTTCCCCCTCTCTCCCTCCCTCCCCCTCTCTCCTCATCTCCTCCCTCTCCCTCCCCCTCTCTCCCTCCTTGCTTCTTTTGTCTCCTGTCTCCCCTCTAATCTCTATTTAAGTATATGTACTTTTATATGCATGTATGGAATTAATGGAAAAAAAAACGATTTTTACTAGAAACTAGCCTGCTAAAGCTAGCCTCTAAATGCTTAGAGCAAGTTATTCACAATATTTCAAAATAGCAGCCTGTCACTCAAACATTTGTTGAGTCTTCTTATAGCTCACCACAAATGCGTGTACTTAGAAAACAGAAGTGGGGTGTAAGCCATGTAAAGCTATGCCCTCATAGGTCCCAGGTTAGTTTATCGAATGCTAGCTTGCTGCAGACTGAAAGCTTCTCTGGTCCTGGGTTATTATTTTTACTTTCTTACTCCACAGATGGTCCTTCCTGTGCCGTCTGAGTCCCCATCTGGTGACTTAGGAGCTTAGAGGTTTCCATAAGGAGCAGGGTTTGGGCCCCTTTCTCTTCTTAGGAACGCATCTCAGCTCATGTGAAGCTCATGTGAATCTAGATTCTTTCTGGAGTCTTCCCACTTGGCTGTCCTTGGTTCTCTTGAGAGGAAAAGTTAGCATTTCTTCTTTCATTTACTCTGGACCACTGTTACATGTGTACAAACAGGCTTATACTGTATCATTCTGTAGGTGAAGGCACACACACACACACACACACACACACACACACATGCATGCCTGGTTTTGTTTGGCATGAGCAAAGTATGTAAAAGTCTTTCCTTTTCAGTCTGTTCCTTTCTTGGTGATGCTGCAGCCTTTGGTACAGTTTTTGGAGGGACTTGATGAGCAGCCTCTGCACAGCAGGCGTTGACGCTCCTGCAGAGCACTCGAGATTCTTGGCCAGTTTACACCCTGGGGCAGCACTCCTAGGCTCTTCTTCCTAGACCTCATGTTGGAATCAAGGCCTGGCTCCAGCAGGTTCAGCTCCTGGGTGAGCATTTACTGACAGACAGCTCCTGAATCACCCTACACCCTCATATTAGAGATTCTTTTTCTTGTACTTTATAGATAGAAGGATTCCCAAGAACACTTCTACTGTCTTCTTGGTGACAGAGGCCCCAGGACAGAGTCTGAGGATGAGCATGGTTCTGGCACCACGACTCACCTCTTTGCTAATGGTGTTCTCCTTTTGTAGGCAACATGAAGAAGAGGGAGGTTATATCCATGAAGTCTCACCGACAAGACTGTTGCGGTAAAAATAAAATTTGGTAACCTTTTATCCCACGCTAGTGCCAGCTCCCTTAGAGTCACAAGGCACTGCGGGGCATCTTTATTTTAGCAGCTCTACGCTGCCTCTAAGTACTGGCAGACCCCGGCTTCTTTTGATCCAGGTGGTCCACAACTGCCCCACCATGTTGTTTTCACTCACTTTCCCTTGGTGTGTTGTTGCGAAGCCTTGCACACACAACTCTATGGTAGGCTTTGTGCATCCTGCACAAAGGTCAGTTGGCGAATGGAAGGTCAAAAGTGCAAGTATTATGGGGATGTTGGCTGGGAGGTGTCAGATCCATTTAGGGGATTAAGACAGATCATTTGACTGCCGATTTGAGGGGAAATAATTCTTGGTCTCTCTCCATCGTTATTGGGAACTAGCTAGGATAAAGAGATACAGACACCATATTAAGGTACTACATACATTTATATGGAAACGGTTATTTACAGGATAGGATACCAGAGGGGGGAAAAAGAAATTCGACAGAGAATAAAGAACAAGCACAAAGGTGTGTGGCCTACCTGGCTAGGACCCATGACACATGCAGTAACCACTCGAACTCACGACAAACGCAGCCGTTGGTCAGCCTTGCAGAGAAACCACACAAAAAGAGTGGCTTCTTGGGGAAGTCCTTTGGGTGAGCATCAGTGGGAGCAATGCTGTCCAGATGTTCTCCTGCTTCTCATCTTCTTCTGATCTTCAGAGTTCACACAGGCCCACGCTGCTCAATCTGAGCCACCACTGCGCTTCTGAGATCCTGCCTGGGCAGCACGGGCCTGCAATGGTCTCCTTCCTTGTTTGCTGGTACATGTTGATGTTTCTCAACCTGTGGCAAGGATGCTAGCAGAAGCCAGGACCCAGACTGTGGTACTGGGATGAACTGTTGGGACTTATTTTGATTGGGGAGAATTCCAAACACCAAGAGGGCAATCAGAGTACAGATTCTAGCGGTTGGAATTCCTAGAAGAAAACAATGCTTGACTCGAACGTTAGGTCTAAATGTTAGAAAGTCAGCCATGGGTCCCCACCTATCTTACTAAGAACCTTCAGTCACCTCAGAACGTCATAGGCCTAAAGAACTAGAAGATTCTGTGTAAATCGACAGCTGAGAGCATGCTCTTTAGAAGCCTTAAGAGATACTGGCAAGTCAGATAAACACTCGTGGGGTGGGGGAGCCGCCTGCCTGCATCCCAGACTTCATTCCACAGCAGCACACTGATAAGAGGTGGGAGGGGCTCGGCATTTGACTCCTGTATTTGTGTGTCTCCTGAAGGTGTTAGTTTAGTGAGGTAGTGTCTAGAAGCCATCTCAAAAGAAAAGCATTATGTAATTTTGAACTCTTAGCATTTGGGGAGCAAGATGCATTCTTGCTACATGTGCAGAGGCAGAGCCTAGTCTTTAGAGATGAAATCAGGCATGAACAGAGAAGGAAGCTCGGGTCAACAAGGGCAAGTGCATTGGACGGAGTGCCCACTTCTTCCTTCTATCACATGGGGCACTGATGAAGGGGTAACTCTGTGTTCCTTCCGGTCTCTTTGCATTCGTGTGAGCCAAAGCCTTGGGCTTTCAAAAGACTCGTATGACTGTGGTAAAGATTAATGTGCACCTAGGACAATAGCGTCGTGTCTCTTGAAAATATCTCCAGACTTGCTTTCTCTTAGCAGAGACGTTACCTGGGGCATCATTTGTAGACTTGCTCTTCTGACACCTTAACTGAAGGATACAGGGTGCTGTGCTAACGTTACAGGTCTAAAGTCTGTCTTCCATCACCCAATGTCTGCAGCTACCAATGCTGTCACAGGGTTTCATATACACGTTTGTTTATTTTGCTGGGGATGGGGGTGGTAGATGCCATAGTGCAGGTGTGGAGGCCAGAGGACAACACGAGAGGAGCGTTGCCTCTGTCTTTCCACTGTGTAGAACCCAGTGATCAAACTCAGGTCTTCAGGCTTGTCAGCAGGCACCTTTGTCCTCTAAACCCTGTCAAAGGCCCTAACCAAGGTATTTATAATACCCTTTAAAACTTTTTGTTTTACTTTCCATCTGAGGAAAACACACACTCGTGCACACACACACACACACACACACACATTTCTGGCATGCTAAAGTCTGTTTCCTATTATGTTTTAAATTAGTGGCAACCCTAATTGTTTGAGTATCTGCCCCCACCCCTACCGCCCCCACCCCTGTTCAGCCTGATAAAAACTGATGAGCTAGCTTCAGATTTCCCAATCACCACATGCCCTGAGGTTGGCTCAGGGTATCTTCTGCCAACAGGAGCATGTTATTTCTGACTTCGTGGCAGAGAAAACCAGAGTGAGAAGACAGCAGGGGACGGTGGGGAGGAAGCATCTCTGTGCTCTCATGTCACTCTTCCTCTCAAGTCTCCTTCCACCACAGATGGATACACCAATGAGGAAACGGGAAATGCACATGAACGCAATTCACGGAAGGCAAGATTCTCACGAGAGTTGTGCAAGGAAAGCATTTGTACTAATGTGAGCCAGGCTCTGGGCCTACCAGAGGCTACTCGTCTAGAACAGAAGAAATAGCCACTTCTCCACATGCATGACGCATTGTCTGTGCTGTCCCTTTGACACGGAGAAGGTCACTGCTCTCCTGTGGCTTCATGAGACCAAGGATTGGGATACACACAATCCAAAAGTCACCGCCCTTGCGTCATTGTGTATTAGAACTTTCAGAGGACACATACTTTTAGACCCAGGAGGGCGAGCAAGACCCACAGAAATCTAAGAGAAACACTGAAGCTTGCTTTTTGTGTTTTTGACAGGGCCTCAAGTACCCAAGGCTGGTCTTCAACTTGTTAAATAGCTGAAGGTCACCTTGAACTTCTGATCTTCCTGTCTCTACCTCTCAAGTGCTAAAAGCACAGATATGTACCACTTACCAGGTTATTTGGTACTGGGGATCTGTCTGGGTAAGAGCAGCAGCCATGCTGTTATGTGTCTAAAATTACAAGACACGAAAGATCAGGCACATTCAGGGTGGCATGAAAGTAGAAACTGAAGGCTTCTGTGACAACTTCCCTGCAGAACCCCAAAAAGAAGCAGTAAAGACAAGAAGCCATTGAAGAGTCTTTTAAAACTGTGATAACTGTGTAGCTCTTCACAGTTGGTGACTTCTGTTGAGGGCAGGGGAGGACTTCAGTTTTCTTTAATGGGCTGGCCACTGTTTTTTCACCGTGCACACACAGGACTGAGTGAATGGGGAGGCGGCACAAGGGTGGACCCCGGAGGAACTGGACACTGGGGTGATCGAGTGCATAGTATGAAGTTCCCAAACAATAATATTATGTCTCAGGGAAAATAAAAACGTTAAAAGAATGAAAAGCAGGAAGAAGTTCAGAGACATCAACGAATGAAGAAACCTGCAATCAACCCTTTCCTCAAATAAATTCATTTAAATCACTGAAAATGCAAAATGATAAAATCAGCATATTTGTATATGCATGCTGAAAAAGTAGATTGTGACTTTTTGCTGAACAGTCATTTTGGTTTGCTTTTATCTAATGCTTTGAAATGGGGAATAACTTTAAAAATACTTCATGGTTCAGTGTTTTATTGTGCTGTATTTCAAGCCAAGCTAGTTCCTTGCCGGATGAACTTCATTCCT
Organism: Micromys minutus; assembly: GCF_963924665.1. Lineage (NCBI taxonomy): Eukaryota > Metazoa > Chordata > Mammalia > Rodentia > Muridae > Micromys > Micromys minutus. The sequence goes on from NC_137954.1 coordinate 2,526,472, forward strand.
GTCTATAAAAGGAAGTGTGTTTGTGTGTGTGTGTGTGTGTACATTTGTGGTGTGGTGTCCTGGTCAAGCTAGTTATGTAAGAGGGGGCAAACACAACTGAAAAAATGCTTCCACAAGACTGGCCTGCAGGTAAGCCTTGGCATATTGTCTTAATTAGCAATTAATGTAAGAGGCCCAGGTATATGTGCTGGCCAGACTGGATGTAAAATGTCTTCCTCAATTACTCTTCACCTAACTTTTAAAATTAATTGTCTGTGTGTGTGTGTGTGTGTTTGTGTGTGTGTGTGTGTGTGTGCATGGGAGGCTACATGGGGAGTTGGGGGGGGGGGCAAGTGGAACTGTGTCACCAGACAGAAAAACTGGTAAGGCTGAGCAGATTAAGACACTGTGGCAAATCTCATAACTGAGAACAGTAGGCATTTGAATCTCCTCCCAGCCTGGTTCCTGTCCTGGAGCTAAAAACCACAACACCCCACTAAGAAGACCACAGCAACTGGTCACAGAGCACAGATCCCAGAGTTCTCCATGCTAATGAGTTATCTAGATGGGCTTTGAGGATTTAGCCAATTAGTCCTGTTCCCAACTCCTCTTGGTTTCTAGCAGGCGTCTGGGTGCCCCGGAGTTTGGCAACTATAATCTTGGACCCCGGTCTATGCTGTTTCTCACCTGGGCTGGGGCTCCTGTCTTAGGCTGCCTTCCCCCTTCCCTGAAGGGTGTGTGTTCTGAGAGTCCAGCACCCCGATGACAGCAAGGATGGAATGTAGCCTAGCACCTCTGCCCTAGTGTCCCTCGCACACACACCAACAGTGAGGTAAAACGCTGACCCACAAAGGTGCACGTATCTTAACTCACATGTGGAGGTCAGTAAACAATTTTGTGGAATTGGTTCTCTCCTTCCACCTTTCCATGGGCTCTGGGGATTGAACTCAGGTCACCGGGCTTACATAGTGAGTGTTTTTACTAGCTGAGCCATCTTATCATCCCCTGGAGATGGTGTCTCTTGTTGAACTGAGGGCTTGCTTAGCCAGCTAGTCTGGTAGGCTGGTAAGCTCCAGGGATTGTTCTGATTTTGGCTCCCCAGAGCTGGGGTTAGGAGTACAGGGGTGGTCTCGGGCTTGTATGACAAGCACTGTAACCCCCCGAGCCATCGCACAGCCTGTTATGGTGTACTTTTATAGCATGTTGTCCAAAAGACCATCGGGTGGTGGAAGTAGATATGAATTTACTACATTTTCAGCATTTTTTCAATTCAATAATATTTGTATGACACAATTTTAATCCTTAAATAAAGCAAGGTCCTTTGGGAACATGACATGGATGAGGTTCAAAAGTATACAAGTGTAAAATTTAAAATGAACACAGGGGCTGGAGAGATGGCTCAGCGGTTAAGCACACTGACTCTTCTTCCAAAGGTCCTGAGTTCAATTCCCAGCAACCACATGGTGGCTCACCACCATCTGTAGTAGGATCTGATGCCCTCTTCTGATGTGTCTGCAAACAGCTCACATAAAATAAATAAATAAACCTTGAAAAAAAGAAAGAAAATAAACACAGTTAAAATAGATACCTAGAATTGTCAGTTATCTTAAAAAAAATGCATTACTTTGCTAACAAGTGTTTACTTGCTGTCATTCTATCATTCTACAAACACACACAGAGACAGACACACACACACTCTCACACACAGACACACACTCACATGCATCTCAAATTATCACTATTGTATTTCTACACACTTAAAAGAAATAAAGCAAAGAGATGCTTTTTATTCACAACTCAGTTTACTCGAACAATAACATTTTACTAAACATAATTTGGTAGCATAACCAGAATGCTGACACCGGTATAATCCACTGAGTCTACCCTGGTTCCCAGCTTTGCTTCCGTTCACTTTCTTGTCCACATTCTGTAGCCCTCGCGGCGTGTTCAGTCCGTACCAGGCAGTATGTGCTGTGCCTTCAGTGCTCGAAGCGCTATCTCAGGGAGGCCACTCCTGAGGTGATTATCTCAGAAAGTAAAAACGTGTTTGTACAGAATCTTGCCTTCAAAACCCAAAGGAGGAATCAAGGGCCCTCAAATAGGTGAGTGGCTAGACAGAGTCACAAACAGAACATTAGTGCTGCTCCGTGGCATGGGGACACTTTTCATAAGGAATCATCAAAATGTGCTGCAGAATACCTCTGCCGTTTTTTTACATCCCAGAGGCACTCGATGGCTGAGTGACTCATCCACTTTCCTGCAATGCTGAGCTATCCTTACTGTTTCTGTTTCTCTTTAGTGATGACTCATATCTATGTCACTTCTTGAGCAGAGAATCCTGTGGCTGCGTCCCTTTCAGTGGAGGATGATGGAGGAAGAAAACACCATTAGCTGTAGGGATGTGGGTCACGTGCTATTCTCACCCACAGCTGTAGGGATGTGGGTCATGTGTTATTCACACGCATAGCTGTAGGGACGTAGGTCACGTGTTATTCTTCTATTCCCTCTCTCTTTTCTAGTGGCTGTATTTTTTTATGAGCTTTGTGTTCCTAGGTAGGAAAATGAGTGACAAGCCTGTGGTTTACCTCAAGTAATACCCACTTTCTAGACAAGCGGGCCACTTTCCCTCCTCTTCCTGTTGTTCTTGTCCAGTGTCTATGCAGACTGGCCCTCAGCAGCCAGAGAGCTCCCCAGGATAAGGGAAAAGACAGCGTAAACTCAAATGGCCCACCTCCAGTTCATGCCATGACACATAAGGAGGATCATTTTTTGAGGGCCACTGTCAGGCTTGGGGTCAGAGATGTCTACATTATTGTTGTGCAATCACAACCTACGTATTGTAGCCCCTCTTAGGAAACAATGTCCGCTCCATTTGACAACTATGTATATTTGAAGATGGAGGGATGTGGGTAGGAAGTCTTTACTAGCCAATTTAGCCAAACTTCTCACAGCCTAGTTCATATTTTCTTACTGTTTTTTTTTTTTTTTTCTTTTCCTCTTCGAATTTTCTCTCCTTTTCTTCTGAGGGACCCTAAGGGCTTTTACAGTTCCACACCCTCCTTACAGCTTCCCCTCCCACTGAGGGTCTCACAGCCCCCTCTCCCACTAAGGGCTTTTGCAGTCTCGCATCCTCCAGGAAGGAGTGCTTCAACCTTATCTGGGCAGCCCCTGGAATGTAGGAAAAGAGCCTTGATCTATGACCCAGGCAGGCACCATTAACAGCACTTCCTGGGGAGAAGTGTCTTATCTGGGTAACCCTGGAATGTAGGGCATGGGTCATTAGATGCAACCCATGTTGGCAGCAGCCAATCAATTTAAAAGTCAACTAAATCCACCAATGCTTCACGCCTAGTCACCATCACTGTAGCCCACCTGTTACTAAGTGTATAAAAACTATACTGACAGAGGGCTCAGATTGTCTCTCCTCCGGATGTAGGCTGCCCCAGTGCAGTGGACTAATAAACCACTAGCTATTGCATTGATCCCTGATCTCTCATTCATGGGATAGATAAGATAGATAAGACTCAGTTTGGGTCTCACACTTTCAAACCATAACCTGGTCTTTCCTGATTTTAGAGAGCTGAAATATCCCATGTGTAGTATGCGCCCAGTCATGTCTGCTTTCGAATTTTGCTTTTTAGATCGTCCTTTTCTCACCCTCTCACTGGTCTGTCGACACAACATAGCCTACCATTCACTAGGCCTCCACATAAGCAATTGATGCTGTTACATTAGCCATGAACAAGAGGTACTGTCCTTGTCTTCATGGCAACTTTATGAGAAAAAGAAAAAAACATGATAACTGATGGGATTCAGAAAATTCTAATTCCAGCCACTGAAAGGGAGTAAGAAGCTGGGACAACCCCTGCAGGCAGAGCAGCAGAGAGAATCGCGCATGGAAACACCCATAAAGAATAACACTAAGGGGCTTCTTCACATGGCTTTGTTCTTTAAACATTGGCTCTGCTGTTTATTTTGCTGCGATCTGTAGCTCTGTTTGGAGACTGGCGTACAGCCAGTTTTCAGTAGATTCCCCACTTGTAATAGCTCTTCCATTCATCTGAGCTTGGCTTAAAGATCAAGTTGCCTGGAGGCCTGCCCTGATTCTCGCCAGGATGCGCTGGCTCTCTCCCAGTCTGTACAGAATCTTGCCCAGGTGAGGATTTTACACAATTTACATGAAAGAAAGGAAGGAAGAAAAGAAAGGAGGAAAAAAGAAGGAAAAGATAGAAGAAAGAAGGAAAACTCAGGAAATAAAAATAAAAACATTGTATCTTTCATTTCTTTTTTAAAGATTTATTTATTTATTTATTATATATGAGTACACTGTAGCTGTCTTCAGACACACCAGAAGAGGGCATCAGATCTCATTGCAAATGGTTGTGAGCCACCATGTGGTTGCTGAGATTTGAACTCAGGATCTCTGGAAGAGCAGTTGGTGCTCTTAACCACTGAGCCATCTCTCCAGCCCACATCTTTCATTTCTTTTCTCCTAGGTTCAGGTATATTATTTTAGATTTTCTATTATTTCTTGTTTTGTGTTTTTATTTTATTTATCTTACAGAAAACAAAAAAAATTTTTGCAGCCCCAACATGAAATTATTGCAATGCTTGAGTATAAAACTACTCTATCAAAATACTTCTCACACACTCAGAGCAATGTTCAAGTCAGCACGGCTGTGCGAGGTAAGGAGTCACTTACTCTGCAGACCACGAGCAGGTGTTTCCTAGTGTAAAGTCTCTATTAGATGGCTTTCCCTTTGCTTGGTCACTGGAGAATGTCTGGATGGCTAAGGTAGTTTTCATAAACCGTTTTTATGATAGCCATAAAAGCTAAGAGTCTTCCTCATCGTACATCTTTTGTGTGTGCAAGCTATGACCTGCACGCAGTCACTGCACGTGTGGGCATGGAGGTGGGTGGGTGTAGACGTCCCAGGACAACCACTAGTGTCAGCTCTCACCTCACAGTGTTGCGTGCCACTGCTGTAAGAGTGAGCCACAATAGCCAGCCCTCGGGCTTCTGGAGAGTCTCCTGCCCCTGCTTCCTGTCCGTCTGTGGATGCTCTAAGATTATAGACACAGCTTTACATGGGTTCCAGAGATCTGACCTCAGGTCCTTGTGCTTACATGGCAAGTGCCTTACCCACACAGCCACCTCTCCAGTTCCAATCTGCTCTTTAAAGAAAAAAGTACTATGTCATCATTACTGATTTAGCTGAATCCATGTTCCTTTGGCATATTGGTTTCTTTAGCTCCTACTGATTAGTTGCAGGGTTGTTTCCTACATAGAAGTAGCTGTACTCTTATGCTTTAAGTGTGCCTCCAGGGAAGGAAGCCTATAGTTTCATTTGCTTTTCTTGCTATACCTATAAATATATCCCTTTCCATGTTTGAAGACTTAGAAGGAAGATGTTTGTGATGTCCTGTTTGTCTGTTACTTGGACAAACATCTATCCCTGCTAAATGTCAGGTATAGTAGCTGGGAACATCAAGGATCCAGGAGCAACAGCAGAGTAAACAAGGGTTGCCATGTCTCTGAGATATAAATAATATAAATAAATATATCTTAAAAGACATATTTAAGAACTATTCCAAACAAAAGCTTTGTTTATTCTTCAGAAACCACGCAAAATAACATGAAAACATTTCTAGGACGCCTAGTGTGTACATTTCCAAACCTGAAACTCGGAAATAGAATGAAGGTAACTGGAATTAAGGATCCAAACAAATTGTTCAAGCTTCACGTGTCTACCTGAAAATTAGACAGCGGATTGTCTGTGGGTTTAGTGTATTTGCATTTGGCAAGGTCCTTCACAGGCATTGTTTCTTTGCTTCCATATTCCTGGCTTACATTCTGAAGCAACATTTGCATTAGTTAAGCATGTGTCTCATTTAGACCTGGGTCCTACACTCCAACCTCTACGAGTGGCTTAGCTGTTGGTTCACTCGTGGTGATACATAGTCTTCTGGTGAGTGGCTGGCTGGGCTTTAACCATCCAGGTCTAGATGTGCCCTATGTATGTGGCTTTTGTAAAACAAATAGGAAAAGTGATACTTCACCCACTCAGAGCTGTGAGCGGCCGTGTGCAGATACAGCTGTCATTGCTCTGTGCTAGGGATTAGCTATATCATCCTAGTCCCAAGTCAGGAACACAGTGATGTGACCTCTAACCTCCCAATGAGAAAGCTCTGCACAGCTAGTTCCTGATCTCAAGGTGTTCGCCAGAAGGAAAGTCTGGCAATCCCAGGACGAGCATGGCGAACAGATGCCCAGAGCTATGACAATGAGGCGAGATTTTTGACAATGACACGGTCTTTGCTTACTCTCTTCTTGCTCCTGGATCCTTGCCGCTCCCAGCTGCAACGCCTAAAGCTTTAGCGTTCTCAGTAGATGCGGTGTCAGTAACTCTAGGTGAAGGACAAACGGGACATCACAGACATTTCCTTCTGCATCCTCTACGGCTACCCACCATTCATGGGTTCTGTCTGGGCTAGTGCAGGGAGGTTGATGGAAGTCCTCTGTGATAAGCCCCCAGGTGTTTATAACTCGCTACGATGAAGCAGGGCCACCACAGAAAGATTGATGAGGAGCTGTAACCTGATGAAGCTCGCACTATGGATAGGAAAAAATAAAAATGTGGATATATTCATTTGCTAGAGCTGCCGGGGGTCCGGGGGGGACACAGACTGTGTGGTTTAACCGCAAACATTGCTGTGTGGTCGAGGTTCTGGTTGATTAGGTCTCCGGTGAAGGCTGTCTTCTTGGCTTTGTGGATTAATATTAAGAAGTTATTATATAACCACAGGCCTGAGATGGTAATTGGTGAATGCGAGCTATGTCGGGCCTTTCCTTATAAGGACTCTAATCAGAGTGGGCGGGGCCCATACTTATGTCAGAATGCATCCACTGGGATGTAGCCTTTCAAGATACAAATTTTGGGGACATAAACATTTGGTAAAATCTGTAACAATGGGTTTGAAATGAAATACCTGGGAAAATCAATCCCTCTCACCTCATTCTCTTTTGCCTAGAGGACTAGTGTGAAAATGGCTGGCTTACCTACTTGAAAGAGTCACCATGGCATGACTCCCCCACATTCTAGCTTAGCTCCCCAGGCTGAGAAGGCCCTTCACACTGGATGATGTTCGTGCAGGTTCTAATAGGAGTGGCTGCTGGAGAAAAATCTTGAAGTGGAAATGTCACAATTGTCCTCACACTGTATTCGATAATGACCACCTTTCCAGGGCCAAAGGTGACTGAGACCATTCTGAACTCAGATAAAGGTAATTAAAATTAAAAAAATTCCGGATATAAGTACTATCGGTTTGTTTTAAGGTGGACCTAAAGGATATCAGAAGAATGGGGGACTTCTCAGGAAGGAAGCAAGGAGCACAGCTAAGGAGTAAGACCTGCTTCCCAGTCATCCTTCTGAGATTCCAGGTGGATATTCGGGAGCTAGGCACTCACAGTCTTCATCCCACTCAAAGGTCTCCTTGCAATGGTTCTTCTGACCCTTAGGACAGAGATCATGATTTACCCAAATGCCTTTCTCACACCTCTGTGTGTAGTCCTCCTCATCCCTTCCCTAGTAAATCATCAGAGTCAGTGTCTGGAGAAAGAGCAGGCTGTGAGGGCAGAGCTTAGGACTCATGGCCTGTGGGCATGGGTTGTAATTCTTTCTAGGGTTTGCTGCCTGGGGAAGAGATCGCCAAGGTCTCAATAGCTCCAGAATAATATTTAGTTGTGGGTTGCCCTGGCGCTGTTTGTATTTTGATGTTAATTCTGCTTCCCCAAGAGGGGCTGCCTGGGAGGAGGAGTGAATCACTTACACTCGGCTTGTCAGAATCTTCTCCCCATTTTAACTTGCAAAATAAAGGACAGAGTCTGTGATTGGGCCGGAGGGGGAAGGGACGATGGAGCTGAAAAGATTTAGAGAGAACCAGACGACAGAGGTGGAGGAGGTAGAAGGAAGGTGGAGCTAAGCACATGGCCTGGAGAAGTTATAAGGGATCTCGTAGCTGGGGAATAGAGTAGTGTAGTGGTCGATCTGCCCAGTCTAGGCGCACAGCATGTATTCATATTAACTGAGTTGTCTTCTCTTTGCACAGGCTTGTCTGGGTTAGGGTTTTTACCATGACATTTAGTCTTCTCACAAACCTATCGTGAATAATAATTCCAGAGAGTATGACTATAAACCCATCGAAGTCTGCATGGTAGGCTCACCGCAGTGCCTGGCACAGCCGCTAAGGTTAGTTGCAGTGGCCTGCTTCTCGTCCATGGTCCCTAGTCCCTAAAGAGTCAGTTCCATACCATAGTGGCCAAGAATGAAAAGACCAAGATTCCTCCATGTGCTAATACAAAACATGTTTTCCGTGGCTTGTTCCTGCAGGTGCACATGTCACTGGGGAGGACCTACATATTTATAGATCTCCACTGATTGGATTCCTTCCCAATTTGAGTGGAGAAACTTGCTTAGGAAGCACAATTATTTATTCCAAGTAAATGCTGATTTCACTCCCTCAATCTCAAGCTAAAATCTCCACCTAAAATATGTTAGTAAATCTGTTTATAATCAGTCTATGGCGGAGTCACACATCAAAAGCATTTACATTGGAATGAAAGGTGAAGATGTGGCCCAGCAGTGGGTGCATTCAGGACTGAGCCAGTGACTCTAAAGTCTGTCTGCCAAACACCTACACCTACAGGCATGGCCCAGGAACTCCACTAGCGAGCTCCTCTGCAAGTTCAGCCTGGGAACTACTAGACCTGAGACTGACTGATGGAAGGCCCACAGCCTGGGCATCCGCAGCCCCACAGGTGACTCCGATACCCAAGACCGAGATATGCTCTTGATCTACAACAATAATTCTGCTCTTTGGTATAATGCACATTTGGATCACCTGGTGAACTCTGAAAAATCTGGTGTCCAGAGTACTCCAGAATAAATCAGACTCAACGTCGTCAGAGCACATAAGTAAATTTCCAGGTGGTTAAAGTGAACAGGTCTGCATGTGTGTGAAGATGATACTGTGTCAGTCACCCCCTCTTGTTGCTTTGACTAAATGCCTGACAAAAATAACTTAAGGGAAGGGTTTATTTGGGCTCATAGCTTACGAGCACAGCCCATTATAGCAGAGGAGTGGGTAACTGTTGTTGAAAAGTATCTGCCATCAGGAAGAGGATAGAAATGAAGGTTCTTGTTCAACTTTTCTAATTTTTGGTCAGCCTAGGAACCTACCCTAAGGAGTGGTGTCATACGAGCTTAGGGTGAATTATTCCATCACAACCAACCCAACAGAAATTTCCTCATAGACACACCCAGAGATTTGTCTCTTAGGTGATTCCAGATCCTGTCGAGTTATCAATTAATATTAACTATCATCCTATTCGAGTATGTATGTATCTCTGAAGATTCTGACTCATGTCTCCACAACAACACTGGCATTTCCCTTAGTTAACTAAAGTAACTATACGGTAAGCCTTACAGCTGACAACACCACACCCACACTTTAGTTATAAGACATAGAGAAATCAGTCTCCGGCTGATTGGGAACCTTCCTTCTTACTGGCTATGTCTCATCGCACTGGAAGTGGCTACACAGGCTTCGGGGGAGGAAAAGGCAGCCCTGGTCTTACTCAGTATGGGGCCCGAATGCTGAAATGCTGACCTGTCAGGGAAGATGTGTCCACATATGCAATACTGGCACAATTCTTATGGCAGGCTAACTGCTTTCTGACTTAAACTGAGGCCTGCTCCACAAGAGGCAATTCATGCCTGGTACAGTAAACCTGGTCAAAAGCTCTTGGCTCAGAGTGGGAATGACCTATGGTAGTGTTTCACTAAATGGTTGTGTCAATTGTTTCTAGACACAGGTTTATACACAGAGACCTGAGCTGCTGTCAATCTTGGTCAGAGACACTTCTTTCTGCCTTTGAGAGCAGTCAACACAAAGGTACATGACTGGTAAAGGGGGTGATAAGTAGAGACTTGAGTGTTTATTCCTAAATAAGCATCTTTATCAACCTCCTCTAGACCTCAAGGCTCAGAGAACATTGTGGAAGGGGGAACAGAAAGAATGAAAGAGCCAGAGGATGGGAAGAAGCACCAAGAAATGCTGTCTGAATCCAGAGAGGACACTGCCTTTGCAGACGTGACTACAGCAGCTATGGTTACATGCACAAGACCTGCACAAGGTCAAGCCAGCCAGAACTTCAGCAGAGATAGGGAGACCTCACTCCTTACTGAGCTCTGGGCTGCTGATAGCTGCAGGAGAAGGAAGAATAAATCTTTGATGGTGTAGCCAACTAAGAGGTTTTCTAGGTTCAGTGGACGGCCTTATACCTATGTAGCACTCACTGGACTTTGTAGATTATCACACACACACACACACACACACACACACACACACACACACACAGTGGGGTGGGGAGAGATGAAATTGAGAGAAAGCCATGTTGGGGAATGCAGGAGAAGTTGGACGGAGGAAATGGGGATAGGTGTAATATTTCATTGTACACATGTGTAAAATTTTTGAAGCATAAAACCTTGTAATAAATATGGTTTTGACTCAACAGTATCAGTGGTGTCACAGGATTTATGTTTTTAGAAATATGGGTGATGCCATAGCAGAGGATCCTTGGGCCACTCCGTAAGGACCCCTTAGACTTAGCATTGCCTTTAAGAAACTTGGGAAAGGTCTGGCTTAGAATTAAACTTGTAAGAACTAAGTCATAGCGGTAAACATTTAAAGTTTCGGGGCATACTAGGTCAGCAAATTACAGCGTGAATAAGGTGGAAAATGAAGTTTCAGATTCAGACTGGAATCCAGATTGATTAACTATGATGTCACCATTAAACATGACCTTTCATTTACCTTTGGACTTAGTAAACAAAGTAATGACATCAAAATCTTGACCAAATAATGAATTTGACCTTAAATTGTACACTGCTTGCTGGGGGCTCCTATAACTAAGCAAATCCACCATCTAGGAACAGGTATCTAAAAACAGCTCTGGCTCTTGAGTCCAGGAGACCTGGTTCTGAACTTGGACATTACTCATCGCTCCGTGTTCTGGCCTGTCAGATGAGGACATCGATACCTACCTCACAGGGTCATTATGAAGATCACTGTGAACAGTGCTTGGCTCATAACAGAGAGTGGCTATTGTTATTTTGAAGCATCAAATACCTCATAACTACTTATCAACCTGAGCCTACAGTGAACCAAATGTGCTCCAGGATTGAGACACCCTGAGAAATTTTCTTATCTCCTGTTCATTAACTTCTGGAGTTCACCATAGGAAGGCATATTGGGGGAAAATCACTACTTCCTTTAAAACTGAGTAAAAACATGAAATAATGCATAAAATATACTGTAAATTCTAGAGTTGTATGTTTTTAAATCAAAATAAGCACAAAACCTAAGTATTCTAAGTTATCGTATTCATAAGGTTTTAAACTAACTGTACCCAGTATTGTTGACTCATGAGAGGTATCTTGGGAGAGCAAGCCTTTGCACTGTCCTAGCTGTGTTTGGACAGTGTACTTAGGAAGAGCACACTCACTTGTGTTCACTGGGTTACATCAAGGAAAGGGAATTTTAAGTGGGTCACGCCATGTTTTCTTATCTGGGAAGAATTTTTTTTCCTCGATGAGCCTACAGAAAGAAAGAAGAATATAGCAGAAGGAGACATTAAGAATTAATGCTTGTGAGGAATCAAAGAGATCACCTGATAGAATTCTGAAGCTTCATAAAGACAAGTGTGTTTGGTGCCATGGTGATGGAGGTGAAGCAGGGCTGCTCTCAGCATCCACTCTTCAAGAACTGTTCCCTCGACTGGGTTTAGGATTGATATTAACTGGGTACCACTCCCCTCATAACTACTCTTTGGCCACTTGAATATAGTAATTCAGTCATCTACTTGCCCCACCCTTTTCCAGGAAAAAAATTAGTTCCTTAAAACTTGCCTCAGAGGCTTTATTTCCCAAGCTTTTAGCTACTGTTTCCTTTGTTCCCTAGCCAAGGTCCCTGCTTCTCTTTCAGCTGTGTCTCTCAAATCTATGCCTGGTTCATGAGAAGAGTTCTTCTGGTGCTGACAGAAATAGGAGAGACCCATGTTGCCATGGTCACTTGTGAGCCATCAAGGATGGAAGCAGTCACGACCAAGCAACTCCCACTGTACTGGTTTTGTGTCAACTTGACACAGGCTGGGGTTATCAAAAAAAAAAGGAGCCTCAGGTGAGAAAATGCCTCAATGAGATTCAGCTGTAAGGCATTTTCTCAACTAGTGATCAAGGGGGGAGGGACCAGCCCATTGTGGGTGGTGCCATCCCTGGGCTGGTAGACCTGGGTTCTATAAGAAAGCAGGCTGAGCAAGCCAGGGGAAGCAAGCCAGTAAGTAACATCCCTCCATGGCCTCTGCATCAGCTCCTACTTCCTGACCTGCTTGGGTTTCAGTCCTCACTTCCTTTGGTGATGAACATCAATGTGGAAGTGTAAGCTGAATAAATCCTTTCCTCCTCAACTTGCTTCTTGGTCATGATGTTTGTGCAAGAGTAGAAACCCTGACTAAGACAACCATTATCCTAAACAGTAGAGAAACCTCTGCATTACCAGGAATAGGCAAGAAGAGAAAGAAGATAGAAGAAGGTTGTGTCAAAAGAGGTTATGAAAACAGTCAGCTTTGCTTAGTTCCAGTGGCCCCCTAGATCCCAAAGCCTGGTATTCTACTATTGCTAGGACCTCTCTCTCTCTCTCTCTCTCTCTTCTCTCTCTCTCTCTCTCTCTCTCTCTCTCTCTCTCTCTCTCTCTCTCTCTCTCTCTCTCTCTCTCTCTCTCCTTCCTGCCCAATCTCTTTCTCTCTTTCTCTTTCTGTATGTGTGTGTATGCTGGAAGATATGTACTTAAGTTACAAAAAGAATCTCTGATTCTTTTGTAATTGCAAATTCTTAGAAGTGGACTTTCTGTGGCACACTTTTTTAAAAAGTTTTTTTTTTTTAATGTGTGTGGGTATTTTGCCTGTGTGCAGATATGTGTGCACCAGGTGCGTGTCTAGTGCCATAAATCCCCTGGAACTGGAGTCTCAGACACTTGTGAGCTGCCACATAATGGACGGAATTTCAACCTTGGTCCTCTAGAGAAGCAGCCAGTTCTTAATTGCTGAGCCAGATCTCCAGCCCTCGAGGACTTTTTTATTCTGCATGAGGCTGTCAAATTCTCTGGCATTATAGTCAGTTATGAGCTGCCTATGGATGCTGGGAATTGAACCCGGCTCTCTGGAAGAGCACCCAGTGCTCTTAATTGCTGAGCCATCTCTCCAGCCCCTCTGTGGCATAATTTAGTCTCTAAAACACAGTAGCAAATTGCCATTCAGAAAATTCAATTATGCTTTTCGGTATTTCAAAAAATATTTAAACACCCCATGGAGTCTCAAACAAGTCCATGGCATCTTGAGTATGTTAAAGCATCTGGCGCTGCGCCGGCTCCTCAGAACAGCTCTGGCCCACCATGCTCATCTATAGTGACATTCGTAAAACTGGAAATGCAATGCAGGCTTCACGCTTTGTCATCTCTCCACATTGGATCTTGGCTCGAAGTCGAGGTCCGGCTTGTGGATAGGTGTCTTAGGGTTTCTTTTGCTGTGATAAACACTGTGACCAAAAGCACAGTGAAAAAAACTTGAGGGGGAAAGGGTTTGTTTCCTCTTACACTCCCAGCTAACAGTCCGTCCCTGAGGGAAATCAGGGCAGGAATGCAGGAGCTGATGCAGAGGTCAAGGAGGGGTGCTGCCTACTGGCTTGCTCTTCTTGGCTTGCCCAGCCTGCCTTCTTATAGCACCCAGGACCACCATCCTAGGTTTGGCACTGCTCACAGGAATTCGGGCTCTCCCACATCAATTCTCAATCAAAAATACATACCTCAGGCTTGTGACAGGCCACTCTGGTAGGGGCATTTTCTCCATTGAGCCTCCCACTTCACGAGTGACTGTAGCTTCATCAAACTGACATAAAATTAGCCAGAGCAGCAAGATCTGCAGCTTCCCCATCCTTAATAAAATAAAACAGTCAGGTAGAGCTGACTTCTGCTCACACCTGTGTAAATCAGATGTACTTTACATATTTTGTTTGGTTCCGTCTTCACCTAAGGCCATCCTTTTGTGCAAACAGAATGCTGTTATTATGATGCTCTTTGCTGTTTAAAATTTGCAGACTATAATCTTCACGTTAGTCGGTCTGGTGGCACCTCCTTGTACAGGTCTTGTTTAGATTGTTTCACAGGAATTCTCACAGCAGACTTCCTGATCTCCCGCCTCTTCTGAGACGGTCCGTGTGTAGGTGTGGAGGTTGTGTTGATGATGTACGGGTTGGGGCTGGGGCACCCCACGGTCCTTTGTTCTCTGTTTGTGGACCAGCTGTGGCATTCTGTGAAGCCGATGTGAAGTGGGGTAAGAGCTATACCCATCTCTGCGAGTAAAGGTGAGTATTTAGAATGCAGTTAGGAATGTTTAGTAAAGCAACAACAGTTTCTCCTCTGAGATCCGTGGCCTCACAAGCCATGGGAATTTTGCTAAGTTCCCAGCACCTGGCAAGATTTCCCTCCTGCTAAGTGGGCCTTAAGTTCAAGCAGACAGCTGCTGACCACTGCCAAGATATGAGTGCCACCATTGCACCTTTGGGGATATCGTGCCAGACTAGTCATTGTGAATCATAGATGTCACAGCCGAGTGGGACTAAAGATTGCTTCTCTCCCTTGGCAGCTTGCATAGCCTCTTCTGGTCTAGGAGAGTTAATCTTCCAGGAGGAGGCTTTCAGCACGACCCACCTCAATTCCTCTGTATCTGTGAGCCAAGTGGTGTCTTTGGCAATACAAACTTGGCTTCACATTCTGAGAGGCAGCCAAGACCACCAGCAATGGGTTGTATTGTTCTGTGAGTCTCTTGAACTCCTCTGACCAACAGTTTGACAGGAGGTTTCACATGCCCATTACTAAAGGTTTTGTTAGATCGTCTAAGGCTCTTGTGAGTCAAAAGTATTCAATAATCTGAAAAGGGGTTACATTATTCATTAAGTAGAAAAGTGTGGAGCTAAAGTGTACAACCTTTTGTGATGACAGAGTGCTCTATCCAGTGACTGAGTTGAAGGAAGCATTTGCTTTGGCTTGTGGTCTGGACATATTCACCATCACCCTGACAGGAGCAGACGGCAGCTGGTCACGTGACGTCTACAGTCAAAAAGCAGAGAGCAAGACCCCAGCTCTTGGAATCGTGCCACCCATACTTAGAGTGCACCTTTCCTCCCTAATAACCTTAATCTAGCACTGCTTTCTAAACATCCCACAGGATTGTTTCTACTTTGAGTCTACTCAGGACCAACTGACATCAATCAAAACAGACAGACAGACCACCACACCAAATTCAATTTTATTTTCAATTTTACTATGATTATTTTTGGTGTGTGTATGTGTGTATATGTGTGTGTGTTGTGTATGTGTGTTTGTGTGTGTGAATATCTGTGTGTATGTGTGTGTGCAGGTCCAATGACAACATGCAGGAGTAAGCTGTTTCCTTGGGGATGGAACTCAGGACATCAGGGTGGGTGACAAGTCCTTTGAGTCCCTCCCCCTCCATGTTTTGTTGAATATCTCTAAAACATATATGCTCAAAGATAAAGACTAACAAGTGTACAGAGCATCCCAACATCAGCTCTAAATTCTCAACAGTAACTATGTGCTTTAGAAACATTTTAAAGTAACATTAAGACATGAAGGGGTTGAAGAGTCAATAACACTGATACTGAGAAGAGAGATTGGAAGAACAAGTAGCCCCCAAGACAGCCAGTAGCTTTAACCCCACCCTCTCCACGCAGGAGCTGCCATTCTGAGTCATGTGATCTTATGTCAGCTTCTTAATCATCACAAAATTCTTGTAGATGAAAAAAATAAAGAAAAGGACTTGTAAAGGTGCTATGTGTGTGTTCTGTGATATGACATGGCATGGTTCGCCATGTTCGATCAGAGCTACATTCGCTGTAATGTGAGTCCTTGGATAAACACCGCCATGTTCGATCAGAGCTACATTCGCTGTAATGTGAGTCCTTGGATAAACACATTTTGGTGTTTCAGGCTCTTTGTGGGATTTTCTTATTTGCATTGTGTTGTGGAATCTATCTAATTGGAGTTGAGCTTGCTTCTTCAGCTTAGAGGTCATAATTCTGCACTGGCTTATGTATGTATGTTGGTTTTTTTTTTTTTTTCAGGGTTTAATGCGGAGAAATGAGCAGGTCTCCATTACTGGCTATGCCTTCATTTTAGAAAGACCTTTCTTCCGGGACCAGAACTCCAGATTGGTAGCACTTTCGATTTTATTAAGGTATTTAGATTTTTCAGAGTGTCAGAGATATCTTCTGACTCATGTCCTTAACAGGAAGAATCATTCTGTTCCCTTGTTAATGTTTTTCCATGACACTAATCACATTATCCCACTTTTTTCAATGCTATAGATGAAATCCAGAGATTTCTCACACACACACACACACACACACACACACACACACATGCATGCACTCTTGCAAGCCCTTTCTTATTAGATGTTGAATATCTTTTATTTACGTTTTGTGCATTGAACTATTCTCCTCCCTTCTTACCACTCTCTTTTGCTTCTGTCCTTCCTTCTTTATGTCTTTTCTTCCTCCCTCCCTCCCTTTATCCATCCGTCCTTTCCTTCTTCCTTCCTCTCTTCCTTTAGTGTGCAGTTAAACCCAGGCCTCAATCGTGATGTTCAACACTATCAATAAGCTATAACCCCCGAACACATTCATTCCTCATCTTGTAACACGGTCCGTAAAGTGTCTCCAGGAACCGTCCAGAGCAACCATGACAGCCATGTTATCTGATTACTTTTCCTAGGGCATTGCTCTCCCGCACTTCCTGTTTCAGCTTATGAAATGTGTTTTCTCCCCCCCCCCCATGTTATATTCATTTTATGTATTTATTTTTATTGATTCTTTGGGAATTCCACACCCCAAATGTACCCTAATTCCATTTATTTTTCAGTTCTCCCATGTCAGTCCTCCACCCCTGTAACCTACCCCCACCAAAAAGTAAATCAAAAAAAGGAATCTTGCCACCCATCTGGCCAGTGTTCTCTCGCACCCGTCACAGCTGTCTCGTCTTGAGTTCTGCCGTGTGTACCACTTTCCTTCTTCTTTCTAGCCTCTCCATCACATACTGGTTTGTCGGAGTGGCACTGGAAGCAGTGGTGTGCCCTGCAGGATACCCTTTTGCCCAAACGGCTTTGCTTGCAAATGTTCGTTGTAATGAGTTGTTGTTCTGGTTCAAGACTACTGGCTTCTGCTACAATACCAACACTGTACCCTCACTGGGACTCCTCTCTGCTAGTCTGCAGTTGCCTGGAACCATGGAGATCCTGGAACTATCTTTCTGCAGCTCTCCTCTACCAAGGCTACCAAAGGCACTACTTGTGGGAAGAGGTGAGAGGAGGGACCAGGTTTCCCAAGTGCTGTGGCCATTGGGGTGGGATGAGCTCAGCGCCTTCAGACAGCAGCGTGGCTTCAGGGCCCGCCCAGACCACAGGCATCCCCACAGCCTTTGGTGGTAAGAGGACATTGTATGGCCTCAGGCCACTCACATCTGCCTGTTCCTCAGCACCAGGGAACCTCAAGCCCAGCTCTGCCTCTCTCTATGGCTCATGAACTTCTCTTACTCTCCTCTCTCTCCATCATACGCTTGCTCATATGACCTGCACCATGGCTGTCCTTCTACCCGGTTCTGTATTTCATTTTCTAATGTCAGTCAGAACCCAAGTCCAATACCAGTGACTGTGACATTTTTGTCAGAGGCAAAATTCAGTTATGTTATTAAAAACAATTATTCAATTAAAATGTAAATAATATTTTGGTATATCTGTGTACTAACCAATTAAAATATTTTTGTGGACCTGAATGACTAATGTAATCCCATACCCCAGAGGCCCTTTTCAAATAAATTGAAATTTTTCACAAGCATATTCTCTTTGATTGCGTGTAATACTGAAAACCTAAATTGCTCAGTGATGCATAATTTTTGCTACATTTCACAACTGTGGGGCTGGTATATGACTTTTTCTTTATTGTGGATTATTTCTTCCATGTATTATAAAATACATCTCTGGGATGGAGGTGGGGAAGCCCCATGGAGTCTATAGGAGTGACTCTAGCTGAGACTCCTAGCAGTGCGGGATATGGATCCTGAAGTGGCCACTTCCTGAAGTCAGGCAGGACTCCCAGTGGAGGGGTAAGGACAGCAGCCCACCCACAAAGCCTTCCACCCAAAATGTGTGCTGCCTACAAGATGTGCGGGGACAAAGATGCAGCAGAGACAGAGGAAATGGCCAACCAATGACCGCCCCAACTTGAGACGCACCCCAAGGGCAAGAGCCAATCCCCAACACTATTAATAATACTCTGCTATTCTTTCAGACAGAAGCCTAGCATGACTGCCCTTTAAAAGCTCCACCCAGCCGTCTCGTGGAAGAGTTGGGGGAAGGATGCCACAAGAAGACTGACAGAGCAAACTAACCTTGAGTTGAGAGTCAAAAAAGCCCTCAAGACTGAACCATCAACCAAAGAGCAAGCCGGGGCTGGAGTTAGGTTCTGTGCTCTTAGGAGCAGATGTGCAGCTTGGTCTTCACGTGGGTCCTCCAACAACTTGTTCGGGGGCTGTCCCTGACTCTGTTTCCTGCCTATGGGTTCCATTCCCCTAACTGCGTGGCTTTGTCTGGCCTCAGTAGGAGAATGGACCTAGTCCTACAGTGGCTTGATATGCCAGGATAGGGTGATAACCAGAAGAGGCCCCCCTTTTTCAGTGGAGGGGGGCACTTAGTGAGAGGGCTCTGGGAGGTGGGGGGGTTGAGATCGGGGTGTAAAGTAAATAAATTAATTAGTGAAAAAAAAGACCTTAGTAGAATGTGAGTTCATTAAAAACAAAGACTAAACCTTAATAATCTCAAGCACTTAGCACCTAGCACTTATGGGTGTCAAACTTAGTAAATCATTGCATAATAATGGAGGAAAATGAAAGGGCCTCCAAGGGGCGGGCCCTAAGTCAGTGGCTTTCCCTTCAGCCACTAAGGCTAGTCATGCAGACACCACACTGTTTTCCGAACACGCAGAGGTCACTGTCTGCAGCTTGTGCCAACTTCTCCCATGAAGTGCGAGGAGTGCAGGCATGCACTGAGGCTTCACGTGCTCTCCCCTTTTCAATGGCCATGTCTGCTTGGCTCCTGTCACTCTTCAGTCTCCGTGTGGCTGAGGATCCGGAAGCTTCCGAAGCTATGGGTAACAGGCCCCATTCATTTCCCAGGGGTGTCTGCCCAGCAGTGAATTCAAATAGCTGTTTCTCAGTTCCTCTCTAAGAGCCCTCCCTGCCCAGGGACTTTTGTCTCTCTAGCCCTCCTCTCTGTAATGTATCTGCCTGTTTGGCATTGGCTGGGCACGCACGTGTGTGTGTGTGTGTGTGTGTGTGTGTGTGTGTGTGTGTGTGTATTTGTGTGTGTGTGAATAACAGATTGGAAACTGGAAATTATGCCTGTGAGAAGTAAAGTGTATCAGACTGACTGCTCTTCCAGAGGTTCTGAGTTCAAACCCCAGCGACCACATGGTGGCTCACAACCATCTGTAATGGGATCTGATGCCTCTTCTGGTGTGTCTGAAGACAGCGACAGTGTACTCACATACATGGAATAAATAATCCTTAAAGTAGGAAGTAATTGTCTTCAGCTTAGGGTAGCTGAGGCTTTGTTCTGCAGGCAGTTGGATCAGGGGTTTAGACCTAAGTGAGGCCGTGCATTATGGGAGGGAGGGTGTTGGAGCAAAGCCACTCAGCTCAAGATGGCGGAGGAATAGAGACAAGAGGTCTCTGAGCAAAGTGCACCCTCTGAGCACATTGTGCCATACTTCTTCCACGTCGGCCTCTCACCTGCTTTTCCCTTCCCGATGACTCCAGGACGTAGGGATGTACGGGCTCACCTATTGATTGGGACAGAATCCTCAGGATCTGTGTTCCCTAAATTGCAACCTCTGAATATACACATGGGTTTCTGGGATATATTTTATACCCAAACCCCAATCACATACAACAGTTTAGAAACCAGAAAATTATGGCTTGCACGGGAGGGAAGCTACGGGAAGAAATTGGTGGTAAAAAAAATCAATTAAACTGGAGTCTGCACTTTTTTTAATTAAAGAGAAATTGTCACATATTTGTTATTCTGTTTGCATGGGGTGTGGTGACACACCCCACAACATTTATGTAGAGGTCGGACAGAGAACTCAGGTGACCAGACTTGGAAGTGAGTACTTTTTCCAGCTGAGCAATCTCACTGGACCAAATCCCCACTTCTGATGATCTGCTAAGAAATGTAGACTTCTTTCCACAAGTCCCTAAACCTCAGCTGTGGTCTTAATTCCACACTATTCAGTGGTTTTTAGTAACTTTTTTCTTTAAATCAACTTAAACCTATCTTTCTTTTTTTAAAAAAGTCATTGTATAATATTTGATTATTTTCAAAATAGTGCGTTGGCATACAGGCATGAAGATAAGTGGGGGGACAGGGAATACTTGACTCTCCACTGTAAGAAGTAAGGCATTGCTGTTCCGCTTCTGAACACAGCCTCCCCAGTTCACAAGCCCAGCTTGTATCCTGCTCCCTGCCTGAATCATCTTCTTCCCTACGCTCTTTTCATCAGCATGGATTTCATTTTCCTAACTCTGCGGCTTGTTGAAGAATTATCAACTCTCTGGATATAGGCTTGCCACGATTTTTGTTGTATCTTGAAAGTGTCCTCTACAGACTCTCGTGTTGCTCAGTGTTACTGAGCCTGGGATTCTGTGAGAGAGTGACTCTGGTATCAGAGCCTGGCCTTCACAGGGGACAGTGATCATCTCCAGGGTAAGATCTTACAAGAATGTGTTGTTCGAAAAATAGCCAGGCTGACCACCTTTCCCATCCCTGTCTTCCTTTCCTGCCATGGAATCCCTGGCTCTGACATGTGTTCTGACTTTGATGCTACCCACTCTGTGTAGCTGCCACCAAAGGGTCTCTCAACAGAGGCCAGCAAACAGGACCACTGATTTTAGATGTTCAGCTTCCAAAACTGGACAATAAGCACCTGTCCCCCCAGCCCCAGCTTTTAAAGATGAAGTCTCAACTTTGGGTACTTTGTTAGCAAAGTATATTGTTATCAGTATATTGTTTACCTTTAAGTTTGGGCTTTAGATTCTGATTGGGAACATTCCCCTACACTGGGGAAATGAGCCTTCACAGGACCAAGGGCTTTTCCTCCCACTGATGCCAGACAATGCCATCTTCTGCTACATATGTAGCTGGAGCCATGGGTCTCCCCATGTGTGCTCTTTGGTTGTGGTTTAGTCCCTGCGAACTCTGGCGAGGAGTGGGGAGGGGTCTGGTTGGTTGATAATGTTGTTCTTCCTATGAGGTTGCAAACCCCTTCATCTCCTTCAGTCTTTTCTCTAACTCCTCCATTGGGGTCCACTTGCTCAATCTGATGGTGAGCTGCAAGCATCCTCATCTGTATCAGTAAAGCTGTGGCAGAGCCTCTCAGGAGACATCCACATCAGGCTCCTGTCATCAAGCACTTCTTGGCATCAGCAATTGGTGACGGCATGAGGGACGGGTCCCCAGGATGGGCCAGTCTCTGGATGGCCTTTCCTTCAGTCTCTGATCCACTCCTTGTCCCTGTATTTCCTCCCTGTATTTTGTCTCCTCTTCTAAAAAAGACTGAAGCATCCACATTTTGGTTTTCCTTCTTTCTTGAGCTTCATGTGGTCTGTGAATTATACCTTGGGTGTTCTGAGCTTTTGGATTTTATCCACTTATCAGTGGGTGCATATCATGTGTGTTCTTTTGTGACTGGGTTACCTCACTCAGGATATTTTCTAGTTCCACCCATTTGCCTAAGAATTTCATAAAGTCATTGTTTTTAAAAGCTGAGTAGTACTCCATTGTGTAAATATACTACATTTTCTGTATCCATTCCTCTGTTGAGGGACATCTGGGTTCTTTCCAGCTTCTGACATTATAAATAAGGATAAGAAAGGTGTGTGGTCTGATCTGAAATATCTTCTAAGGTATGGTATTTTACAGTTTACGTTTCAGACAGATAATATGAAGATCTTGGCTGTTTAACACTAAGATAAGTCTTTATCTCTAGGCCATAACATGTTGAATTTGCCTTTTAAATTTCACCACACCCAGCTTTGTTTCCAAACACAAATCTTGTGGTTTTATTTGCAAACAGCCTGTACAATATCACTATTATTTTCAGAGAATTTTTCTCTGGAAGCCCGGATGAAGCAGATGAAGCGGCTGATGTTTACAAACTGTAGTTAATTTAACACTAAGGGAGTTCCTAACTTTAAAATAAGGGGGTTGGATTAGCCAATTTTATTGAGACTAAAGTAATTACCTTGTAATTTGTGGTTGGCTTTAAAAAGTCACACATTTGAAGGGATATGGCCTGGGTACTCCCCAAATCTTCATGCCAGTTCTGACTGGGAAATTTGAGCAAAATAAAGTGGTTTGGAAGAAGAAGTTTCTCTCCAGGAAGCCATTTGTGCCACAGCAACTGGTCTTGGGAAAACCTTGGGCTTGCTAGATCATACTGCAGGAACCTAAAAATATACAGATATGATGATCCCTTATGAAAACGCCGGTGCAACACAATAATCTCCCAGTTCATTAGAGAGCCAGTATCTTCCCCAGTTCCTCACAATTCAATCAAACAATTCCTCTAGTAAAAACTGGTTCTTCGCCAAAGTGGCAGGCTAGAAAACTCAGTCACTCGGAGATAAAATGCCTGAGATAAGTTATCGGTGCTTGGTGGTGGTGACATTCCGGTAGAAGTCGGCGCAGCTGCATGCCAGTGCTTGGCTGTGGGCCCTTAGTCTCTCCAATTCAATTAGAGTAACACTCATTTAGTCCATTGTGTGGAAACGCTGTGCTGGGTAATACTGTTGCTGCCAGACTGTTTGCACACACAGGAGGATCCCAACAGTTTGTAGCTGGGCTTTCACGTATCATGGTGAAGAGAAGATTCCATTTGTCTTCCAAATAGTAGAAAGGAGGCCATGGCTTACGCTGAATAATTGTCCCCTCCTCCCCTGTGGGAACAATCGTTAGCAGAGAGCTAAGTGCAGGGCAGGATTCTGTAATTTGGAAGGGGTTCACAGGTAAAGTCCCCAAATCTGCTATTTGAAGAGATCAACGAGGACTTGTAACTGAATCCTAACAAAACATAAAACATCCAGAGTTTAGAGGCCGCCTCAGTGGACTGAGACACTTCCTTCTACATCCCCATTTGAATAGCAGTTATTGCTACTGAAGAGAGGGTGGTGGTATCAGTGGAGGTTTTCTCCCCGCACAGAACAGGAAATTATCTGACCAGAACAAGCCCTTTTCTATTTCTATTTTAAAAAGTTAGTTGGGCATAATGCCTTACAGCTGTAATCTCACCTTCGGGAGACTGGGGCAGGACAATTGTCATGAGTTCAAGGCCAGCCTAGATTACTTAGGGAGAGATCATGTCTTGAAGACTATATTTGTAACTCTTGGTGACTGGTGGATTAAAAAGCTAGCTGACAAAAGCATTTTTTTAAAAAAATCCCACCTATTTAAATGTTTAAATCATAACAAATCCATTTATGAGTTATGACCTATTATTGGTACTGGAAGCTAACACAGGCATAATTAAGGCCTCCCAGCCTAGTTGTTGGGTGCTCTGTCCAGAGAGATGCTTTTAGAAACTCAGGCAGTGTTTATCTTATAAAAGCTGCCCTGGCTTTGTGCGCTCATCTATGTGGTTAAAACCATGATGTCTAGAGCAGGCTACCAGAAACACAGTCCCAAAGGAACTTCCTAATACCCAAGGCCTTGAAAGTGAGAACGACAGGGAGGGAGACTGAGCTTTTCATTGATGGTGCTTCCCTCTCTCCTCCTCTACTCTCATACCCCTGGTTTTTGCTCTTAAGTTATTCACTAAATAGCCAAAACTCAAACTCATAGACATCCTTCTGCCTCATTCTCCCAAGCCCTGGGATTACCTTGTGAAGGCCTTTCAACCCAACAGAACATGTAGCTTTGGTTTATTTTTAATTCCTGAGGACCACTTGGCTGCTACTCCATAAAACTGCACGGTCACATCCTCATCTGTGGAGGAGGGGCTTAGGGCATTGTCCTGTGTGACTCAAACCTCTCTACAGGTGGCTGTGGCGGGCTGTAGCTATGTGAGAAGGGCCTGATCTCCCAGGAGACTAGGAAGCTTCCTATCTCTGATTCAACCAGGAATCAGGATACCTTTCACAGCCCACAGCCCCACACATAATATAAAATAATAAAAATGTGGATACGCCTTCAGGATTTTGGCACTATGGTAAGAGTATTACTGTATAACAATATATCCAAGCAACTCCTAAAATCCTCATGTCTATGGAATTTTGGATATTAAAATTCAGGAGATTAAAGAGAAGCAAAAACTGTCCACCAGGTGGCACTCATCTCTCTGAATGAAGGGTGTGGGTGGGAACCCTTGGGATTATGTTCCCAGAGATGCTGAAGTTACAAGCGCAGGATGTGGTCTTCAAATCCTAGGCTGAGAGCCTTCATTGAGGCACGTTGAGAAGCAAGGAACCCTCAAGTGAACTCTACCTGCTCTGCTAGTAGTGAGAGTATGTTTGGGTGCAAAGCAGTCAGCATGGTGCAGACTACACTGTAGCGGGTGGATGTAGGGCTCATCTTCAAAACCAATTGTAAGTGCAGTTTTCATTGGATCACAGCCCTATTGATTACCCGTTGTATGACTTCAGGGGGGTCGCTTAGCCTTTCTATGCCTTTGGGGCCTCACCCCTGAGGGGCAATCATTAGACCTACTTCATTCTTCTTGCATGAAGCAACATTAATGTAACTTCTGTAGCTGACTATCAAACACAGCCTCAATTTCTCTTGTCTTAGAGTATACTATTGACGACAGCAACTCAGCTTCCTTTTTAAAACGGGTGTTTTCTACATAAGTGCAAGAGATGCTGGTTTTGCATCTCCAGCAAGCTGGCTACTTCCAAGCTGAAGACCTGGGCAGGGGGTGGGAGGTATAATGAGGCTAGTTTCAAGCTGAAGATGGGGGGGGGGAGATAATGAGAGAAATGTAAGAAATTCTAAAAGTAGATAATTTTTAAATTTTGCAAAAAAAAGGTAAATCAGGTGGGTTTGCCTGGGTCTGAGGTCAGAGAAGGCTTCTAAGATGGGGTCACAGCCAGGGAGCTGCACTGGGCACAAAAGCTTGCACAAAAGCAGGTAAGTTCAAACACCACGTGAGCAAAGTCCAGGGCAGAGGCTCGAGGAACCACTTACTGGATAGAAGGACTCTTCAGAGTTTTAAACAGGGGCATGTAAAATTGCTCAAAGGAGAGCAATTGGTTTGTTTTGTTGTTTTGTTTTTGGTATTTCCACACAGGGTTTCTCTGTATAACAGTCCTGGCTATCCTGAAACTCACTATGTAGGTCAGGCTGTCTTTGAACTCACAGAGATCCACCTGCCTCTGTGTCCTGAGTGCTGGGATTAAAAGTATGCACCACCATGCCTGGCTAAGAAGAGAACGTCTTTAAAAAATCAGTGAGAAGCAGAAAGGAGACCTACTCGACGTGATAACATTTGAAAGGAGACAAAGAGATCCAGTGACACCCCTGACCAAGTATAGCTTCTTTAGCGTCCTAACAGTGAGAAAGACTTAAGTAGAAGTGAGCTCTACACAGGTAAGCAGTCGAGTCAACATCCCGCTCAACACAGATGTGTAGGCTCAGGCTGACAAAGTGTAAACGTTCCAGGAGACAGTTCCTCTTCTCCCTGCCCCTATGTCCCAAGCTCTTCCTTCTCCCAGCATGAGATTCCTGGGGATATTTCTGTTTCTTAGACCCCATTGTTTCAGTAGTCTGATAGTTGAGGGAGAGGGGCACGTATTTCTTTAAAATGGTTTCCTTCCTGCCCAGGTGGTTTCATTTCCCCACTGAGAAGTTTAAGAAGCATCAGAGAACAGGAATGAAGAGGCCGAATGGAAGAAGCAGGATGGGGCTGGAAATGCTCTCAGGAACCTTGTAGTATTTCAGCCCCGGAGTGAGGGCTCATCAACCGTAGAGGCAGGAAATGGAAGGCTGTGAGAGGCACGGTAGACCTGTCAGCTGGATGGGCTTGGTAGACTAGATGTCTGAAGGGTGGAGTCAAGGGACAACAGGGTTGTCATCTCCCAGGACAGACTCTTGTTCAAGTAGCAGTTTGGGAGGCAGGTCCATGCATTCATTTCTAGGTGGGTTTTCAGTTCAAGAGGAACAGTTGAGTCCAGGCTACGCCTTACTCTAAGTTACTCTATATTGTATACAACAGAAGTTTCCCAAGATATGTCTTGGCCTCAGAAAATCCATTTTACAAATAGCCTTCAGCTCCATTCTTTTGAGGGGAAAAGAAGATGGTGGCCCTTGGGTGCACCCACACTCCATACCATCCGCCAGGTACCACTCATGTAACGCAAGCTCACAAACAACTTATTCCTCTGAATAGAGGGTGCTGCCACCTACTTTATTGGGGCAAATTAAGGATTGAGTGGGAGGGAGTACTTAAGTGCATTAAAGTCACATCAGGAGCTGGGCAGTGGTGGCACATGCCTTTTCGCTCCAGCACTTGGGAGGCAGAGGTAGGCAGATCTCTGAGTTTGAGGACAGCCTGGTATACAGAGTAAATTTCAGGACAGCCAGGGCTAGAGAGGAACCCTGTCTGAAAACCAAAAACAAAGTGTCCTGTTCTGTCTGGGAGCTTGAGCATGTTTTCAACTAGGCAAGAAAAGCTCCCTCTCTGCTGGGGCCCGTCCACCTGTGGCTGTGGGTTGTCAAATGGCAGTGGGCTGCAGTTCTGAGGACAGGCTGCATAAAAACCCAGGGTTCTCCATTCAAGGCTGCACCGCTGGCGTTAGAGCTTTTGCTGTCTTCAGGCAGCTGCCCCAGTTGGAGTGGAGAATCAGCATTATCAATTGATTTGACATACCAGCATAATAATATTCATATTGACATTACCTGGTACAAAACGTGTTACATTTTACATTTCTAGTCCAAGAGATAGTTGGCATTGGTAAAGAATACGAAACTTAAGGAGGTTTGCTGGCCCGCAACTGAGGGTCCTGCCAGAAGAAATGGTACCAATTCCATCTTATGAAAACATAAATTTATGCTGATCTCTTCTTGTGCCTGACTGTACAGAGGGGACTGTGCTTTCCTGACCACTATTACCAGACTGGGTGAAATGTCATTTTCTCAGACCCATTCCTCTAGGACCTGCCTCAGTTCATACCAGCCCACAGCTTCCTTTAGCAGCTTGAATATTCATGGAAGCAGTTGGTTTTGCAAAAGAATCTCACTCTTGTGTTTTCTTGTAATCTTTTAGCCCTTCTTCTTTTTGGAGCCAGACTGTGGGCATCTACTGACTCAAAGAATAAACACATGTCTTTCTGAGTTGAGTTCAAATGTATCAACTCTACAGGGAATAAAGTGTTCTCAAGCAAAGTTAATGGTTTCAGCAAACACCATGACACAGGAACAAGATTTCCCACAGCAAGGGGTCAGCTGCTGGATCAAGTGCAATAGGGCTCTGCTGACTGTTAGAGGGGAAATCAAGAACATCAGCTGCCAGTTTGTTTCCAATGAGGATGATTAGGGTGACTGCCCCTAATTGCAGGTAGAGCCTGAGAAAGCTTCCAGACACTTCAGGTAGCTATAGAGAGTCTGCCTATGGAATGGATCCTGACTCAGGAGGGCTGAGGATGCATCCCAGAGTTCCCTATCCAGCTTGACATAAGTGGGACCCTGTGTACCCATAAACAGCACAAGATTTTCTGAAGTGCTCTGCATAGCCCCAGCCCCATCAGGGACATACAGGGACCTCAGAAGACATTCTGATAGCAGGGGCAGGCAAGAGCCCTTTTGAAGCCCATTATATGTGACTAGTGTACTATATGTACACATCCAATCAGCCCTTTGGGTTACTGGACCTCCAAAGACCAGAAGAGGTAATAAATCTATTTCCCCTTGCTTCCCATCTTTTTCCTTTCAAACTTAGAGCTCATATAAAGCCAGTCCCAGAATGGTTTCTGCCACTCAGAAATTTTAAACCTGATATTCCGAGTAGAACTTCTGTATTATTGTACCATTTTGTTGCTGAGAAGTAAAACATCTTTTGCACATTTGAGTTTGTGGATGGTGAATTGCACTGTATGCCATACATGTGTAGTAGTTATTGTTCCCTGCATTAATGGCTGGTGTCCACTGTTCACAAGAGATCTCCCCTCATGGAGGAAGTCCTACAGCATAGCATAGTCAGAACATCCAGTCGTCCAGCTCTGATGCCATTTGGAACAAACATAGTTTCTCCAGCTATGCATTAAGTGATGAAAAATGTTTATCTATTACCTGTCTGTCTTAGTCACTGTTCCGTCGCTGTGAGGAGACACCGTAACCAAGGCAACTCTTATAAAGAGAAGCATTGAACTGGGGCTGGCTTACGGTTTCGGAGGCTCAGTCTATCATCATGGTTAGGAGCATGGCCGCAGCAGGCAGACATGCGCTGCATCCTGATCCATAGGCAGAAAGGAGAGGGGAGGGAAACAGACTGGGCCTAGTGTGCACTTTTGAAGCCTCAGGGCTCACCACCTCCAGTGACACACTCCCTCTAACAAGGCCACACCTGCTCCAAAGGGCATGCCTCATAATGCTCGTGATCCTTTCAAACTCTCTGGTGACCGAGCGTTCCTGCATAGGAGCCTATGGAGTCCATTCTTTCTCAAATCCTCACACAATCATAGTTAAGGTCAAGGGGCTTTACTGGAAACAGAGCTACACAGTAGCTGAGTGCATTGGTCATACATTCTCTTTACGAGCCCACATAGCAAACATTGCCTTCTGTATCTATCTATCTATCTATCTATCTATCTATCTATCTATCTATCTATCCATCCATCCATCCATCCATCCATCCATCCATCCATCCATCCATCCATCTATCTATCTATCTATCTATCTATCTATCTATCTATCTATCTATCTCTCCTCTCTATATATAAATAGATATAGATATAGAATTATAGGCAGGCCTGGTGCAGGAGGAGCGCTCTCTATCTTCATCTGAAGGCTGCTAGTGGAAGACTGTCTTCCAGGCAACTAAGAGAAGGGTCTTAAAGCCCACACCCACAGTGACACACCTACTCCAAGACCACACCTCCAAATAGTGCCACTTCCTGGGCCAAACATATTCAAACCACTACAATGATATATTGTACAATGTATGGTGTATAATATATAATATTAATATAATACTATACATAATAAGTATATAGCATATAAAATATAATATGTAATAAATATATGATATATAATATAATGTATAATGTGTAATATAAAATATATAACATATATATATATATATATATATATATATATATATATATATATATACATACACACATATATAATCTGATTGTAGAGGTGAGGTGAGAAAAAAGGGAAATTAGTCTAATCTATGGCCTATCCATGCAAAGCAGACCACTGTTTAATTTAAATATTGCCTCCTCTGTGTTCCCTTAGGAAGAGTAGTTCTCTATATAATCCATTGTGTTAGTAAATGCAGTATATTATCAGAAGTCAGGTCAGGTGGCAGAGACCCAGATCTCTATGAATTCAAGACTAGCTTGCAGTACTAGTGAGTTCTAGGCCAGCCAGGGTTACATGGTGAGAATCTGCCTATCTCTACCTATAATCTGTATTTCTCTATATAATGCATATTGTATATTTTAAGGAGTAAATATCGGGTTGTACTTTTATTTGGGATCTAAATTGCCCACATTCAAATTATTTAGGCTCTCTGAATTCTTGCTGTCTGCTGTAAAGCTATTTCAGTGAGTCTGCGCAATAGGACAATATTTGCAAAATGCCAACCTACCCCAAAGACAATAAGTAATGGGTACAAGTATTGTTAAGGGGTACCATGTGTCATTGAAATTGCTCATACCTCCCTCTATAGCCGGCGATTGCATGGGTCATGACCTTTTTTCTAACAGCTGCTCCCTCTCCCAGTTCATAAAAGACTAGCAGTCTGGATGAGTTTGCTGGAAGAGAAACCAGCTATGGAAAGTGCCCGACCAAGGCCTTTATTGTCCTGGAGTAATCTAGTGAAAACTGTAAAACATGACCACTCTGGGCACGAATCTGGGCACGGAATACAGGGTCACGTGTGCCAGGCCGGCACTACCTCACAACACCCAAACCTTCAACTCTTCTAACCAACATCACAAGGCTATTTCTACCTTCAGCCCAAACCACCAACATCTAAGGAGCAGTTTTCGTGCACCCGTTTTTCGTTCCAGTGTTTTACATGTTATTCAAACTACTTCATAGATTAGATCCTGTGTCCTCTTTCACAGGTCGGGGAGGTCCGGAGAGGGTGCTGGTGCGGGCTCTGGGATTTTTGAGGCCTTTTTCAGGGTTCCAGGGTGAATTCTTAGACCTTCATCCTTCTGTTTAATTGCCTGGATAGGAAGTGAAGAAAACAAACAACCTGTGCTACCAGTCCCACGGGGTCTCACTTCTCGGGAGCCGCTCCAGTGTGCGGCCAGGTACCCAGTCTATTTCTCTACCACACAGCCTTCTAGGTGGTTAGGTACCATGCCTGGCACCCACACATCTCCTTCCACAGCCCCTCAAGTTCTCACCCCGAGCAGGCAACAGAGCTGGATCCGCTCGCTTCAGCTCAGTCTTTGCTTTCACACACTGTCCTCCACAGCCCCTTCAAATCAAGACTCAATAATCAATAATTTAT
The DNA here is from genome assembly GCF_963924665.1 of Micromys minutus. Taxonomy (NCBI): domain Eukaryota; kingdom Metazoa; phylum Chordata; class Mammalia; order Rodentia; family Muridae; genus Micromys; species Micromys minutus. The sequence continues at coordinate 2,557,371 of NC_137954.1, forward strand.
CAATCAGTTTTATATGTTAAATTCTCAATCTACAATATATCCAAACAGTAAATTCACTGCCAATTAATAAAGATATAAACCTCCCACCTAGACAAGATAAAATTGATCTAGTTCACCTTGATCTGAACCATCCTCCTCCTCTATCTCCATCTTGAATCTCCTCTCTCTTTCTCTCCTGCCTTACCAAAATTTTGTCCTCACCCCACTCTCTACTGTCCAATCATGTATTCCTTGACATCAACCTACAGCAACAATGTAGTTTTCTTTTTCTTTTTACTATAGAATTCTTCTCAGAGAGTCTTTCTTTTATAGGAAAATAAATGAGAAATTCTTGCTTCATTAGTGATTTTACCCCTGCTGAGGGCTCCAAACCAGGCATTGGGAGGATCTTTTCCTCCCACAGAATCCTATCCAAAGGGGCCAATGAACGCCCTCTGCTGAGAGTCACAGCCATAATTATTGATATCGAAGTAGATTTGTAATACATTAAGAATAGAAGTCAAACCACACTTTTGAAAAAAAAAATTGAAGCTGCCTGTGAGGTCAATAAAACTGAGCCTGGAGACACTCTGAATAAAAAGTGAACTGGCTCTAAAAGAGAATATTTCATCCCAGGTTACCCACACTGCAACATGTCACTTACCAACTATTTGCCCATGTCTCACACATGCAGGAAACGTGTTTTTAAAGACATGTTTTAAAAATAAGAAAGGTCATTATTTTACTTCCAGACTCTACACTTGTTCCTACTTGTAAGGAAAACATGACGTTCCCGGGTTTTGGCACCAAGTTAGGGGAAAGATGAAGAGAGTGGGGGGGCATATGGCCCATGGAGGTGTGGCGAGGCCTGGGGGTAAGGGAGATGCCTCTGGAGAGCCCATGTTGGGAATCCCTTCCCCCTGAGGGACCAGCCACACAACAGTATAGTACAGAATAGAGTTTATTCAGGTCATAGGAGAGTTAAGAGGGTGGTAGAGGCAGAGAGAGAGAGAGAGAGAGAGAGAGAGAGAGAGAGGGAAGTAGAGGAATAGAGGAGTAGAGGCCGGCCATGAGCACGTGGAGGGAGGGGGGGAAGGGGAAGAGGAGGGGTAGGGGTGGGAGACAAGGCTGCAAGAGCACAAAAGCAAGAGAAAGAAGAGGGGGTCAAGCAGCCCCTTTTATAGTGTCTGGTCACTGGGGTGGAGCATACCTGGCCACTGCTGGGTAATTGAGAGTTGGGGTTTACAGAATTCCAACACTACTGGCCATAAGTCTTTGGCTTGGGAAAATGATTTCAGTTCCCTTCCCCTTTCCCAAATGTCCTAAAAAACCTGTATTGGAATGGGAAACATTTTCTGAGCCCCAGGGGAGTTCTCTTTGGCTAGGAAGAGCCAGCTGAGGCAAGTGCTGAGAACCCTGAAGGGGAGACCTCAGAACAATGTTTCCAAACATGCTGTGCTTACTTTTTTCAATATAACTACTGTAGCCACTTAGTAGACAAGTTACTCCAGAGGGCACTGTGCTATATTTCTTTCACATATGCGCCAAAGATACAAATTCCAGCTTTCAAAGAACTGCATGATGCTCCTGGAATTTATCCCAAGAGCTTTGTAGAGTTTACTTCCAAAACAGAAAAAGCAGAGGTTCTTTATTATTAATATATTCTATATTAGCTTGAGGAAAAGTGTTGCTCTTCTGTGAGTGTCCGAGACCAGCTCGAACTTCCAAGAGGTCCACCCGGAACCGGAGTGAGGATTGAAAGAAAAAGACAAGTTAGTTAAAGCTGCAATATGACTTCAGCCCTACTTGAGGCCTAAGCCTCATGGCCAAAGCAAAGCCTTTGTTTATTTTTCTTGTTGTATACCACTTTAATTGCATGCAGAAAGATCACATCAGTTCTAAGACAGGGAACAAGCAAATTAACAACCAAAGATCCTGTAAACAGCCTTCTGGAGGCCAGGTGTGAAGATCTGGGACAAATGGGGGTCTCAAAAGACAAAGAGACTGCTGATCCTACATCTTCTGAATCTGCCCTGGCTGAATATGCCCAGTCCAGAGCTGCATTCTAATGTAAATGTACTTCCCAAGGTTACAGTCCTAAGCAGTTTGCTCTAAACTTCAGATGCAAAGGTGCTTAATTCTAGCCCTTAAGGGGTGCAGCACAAAAGCCAGTTTCCTGCCTAAGGTAAGCTTCAAAGTGTCCTGAAAAATTAATATTTCTCCTCCACCAGTTGACCAGAGGTGCCAAAATGGCTCCCCATATGTGAGGAAAGTTAATTATGAGGAAAAGAGGGTTTGGTGGGAAGGTCCATATCCTGGAATTATAAATTTCTCTCATTTCCCCCAAGATTCCTGTAATAGAACCTAAATGTACCATGCAAAAAAACTTCTTCATCTATTGCAATTAACTATTCTCTGATCTACCAATAAGAATTTGCATATGAGCTATGAGATGAACTTTTAAAAATAATTTAATCATAAAGAAAGGCAGTGCCTGCTCAGAGAACCTTTCCATGTTGGGCGGGGGGGGGGGGGGAGATACTTTGAAAAATATTCTCTTTGTGGAACTTTCTGCTGAAGTTGAGGACAAGATTGTTTCTGTCTTCAGCTTTTGAAGAAGAAAATTGCCTGTGTGGATGAAATAGAAGTACAATGTACTTAGAATATCATGCGTTGCCTTAGTTCCATGTACGAGCCTCAGAATGGTTCTCGTTGTTTGGGGTCACAGAGGCTGTGTTTAGAGCCACTCGGAACACTCCAAAGCCAAGCCTCATTTAATTCCATTTCTCTCTTCTCCATGCTTTCTGTGAACTCTGCAATCAAGTGTTAAGGTCTGTATTTGGGAAGACAGCCCCAAACATCATAATCATCAGACCTTACATAGACAACACAGAGAGAAAACGTAAAGCCAAATCAGAGGCCGGTCTAGGTCCTCACGTAGAGTCTTTGTGATTGTTTCTGGAGATACCAAGTTAGGACAGATTTGACAAGAGAGGCAGGGAGGAGGAGCCTCCTCTGGGGACTCTTGAACTCTGACTTAGCTTAGCTGGTTGAGTGACTTGGCCTTCTTCATCTGACAAACTGAGCTTTTAAAAAATAGAACCGGAGGAGGGCCATTGCTCTGGAGCAAAAGTTATCAGGATGGTAAACAAACGTCCTATGCCTTCTGGTGAAAAACGCTCACTGGGGCACATCTGGCTTTATCTGAATTTAGCTGCATCTGCTGTAAGCATCACAGGCGCAGGGTGGGTTCTGTAGAGTTCTGCCTTCTCCCCACTGCTGTGTTCCCTCCTTTATTACCAACTGGTGGCCAGTTTTGCTTTATAAAGTTGAGTTAAAAGTGGGGGATGGTGGTGTAGTAAGTTTTGTTCACCTTATTCTCCAACACCAGACAATTTCCACTTCATCGGTGTGACAGGGAGCTGGGGCTGTACTGACAGTGCAGGCTTTTACATAGTTGTCAGTTTTATAGCTTTGTTTTAGTGATAACTTTGTTTTAGTGAATGAAACTTCCCTCGCTGTACAGGAGGAAGTGGCAGGCCACTCTCTCTATTGTTGTTGTTCCAGTTTTACATCTGCCCTCTGAATGGCACACGTGTGAGAGGAAGTCCCAGACCCAGACACTGTAGCCATCACATATCAGATTTTAAACGTCTAGCTTGCTGGATTCCCTCTCACACTTAGGACCCTGATGCTCTGGTGTCTCTGCATAGGCGGTGAGGAGCTCACTTTCCAAGTGTGTCCGCTGGTATTGCACGAACCATTCCCCTTCTCATTCACCACTGCGACAGGGTCCTACAGAGCAGGGGCTTGGCATGGAGCTAGGCAGGCAGCTGGAGGTCTTGTCTTCCTCTGCAGAGCTGGGTGAGTTCAGCAGAATTAAAGAGCCATAGGGGTGAAACCCAGATGGCCACATTCCATGCCATGCAGGAGGTATAAACATGGCTGTAAAATTTAACTCTAGGCCATGTTGCAGAGGTATGGTGTGACTGGTCACCGGAGCAGCACCCTGGCCAATGAGAAGGAAGGCAGCTCTTGTGTGAGGAATATGTTTGGCTGTCTTTGAATTAAGAATCAGACACAATGTCAAAGGCACTGGCCCAAATAAAAGAAGGCCTCGGCACCGGAGAGAAGTCCTCTGGCGCTCACAGAAGAGCATTCCTACGGTGTCCCATGGATGAAGTGCCTGCAGGGTCTAAGATGGCACAACCAAATCAATTCTAATAGTGTGCCAAGCACTGTTGAATATCCATGCCTTCTAAATGGATATTCTTACATGTCTTAGATTTCAGAGTTATGTAACACATGAATTATCCATTACTACATAGAATAAATTATGCTAGCTCAAAACAACAAATTTACCGCATAGTTTCTGAGTATCAGTAATTAAGTACTGTGTATAGATTGTTCCCTCTCAGAAGGTTAGTGCTGGGTGCAGAGTCAGAGGCAGGGAAGGTCTTCAAGATTTGACTCAAAGTTTGAGAAAACTGATTTAAGTGACTGCTGTCGGGAGGCTGTTAAGCCCAAATTGCATGTACCCAAAGACCACCAAGGAGCCAATTCCAATGCAAACTACATAAGGATCTTTATTATGAGCAAGGTCTCTCAGACTCTCACCATCCGAATGTGGGCCAGAGTGAGAGCCCAGAGTCTAGGGGTTCAGGGTTTTTATTGTGAATACAGTAAACTTGGAGAATTTCCATTTGGGTCAGCAGGTTCATATCTTAAAAACTGCATTTCTAGCATAATCTGCAGGAACTGAAGATAAGAACAAAGCCACCTGCCAAAAAGGATAGCTAAATTACTTATTCTCTGCAGGATGTCTTAAGTTATCTATATACATCTTGACCCTGCTATTGTAGGCTTACTGGTTGTTGCTAAGGAGGATGGATTGCTCAGGAGAACGCTGTGATTTTCTTCCTGGAACTGGAGTTTAGTTCCTGGTCTCAAAGAAAATGGAGTTTCTTAAAAAAAAAAAAAAAAAAAAAAAAAAAAAAAAAAAAAAAAAGGAGTTGGTTGGACTTTACAAGGCCTCAGTCCTCACCTCATGGCCCTGAGCATTCTCACAATATAAGACCTGCCTTTCCCTAGAGCAAGTGACTCAGTGGCAAGGACAGGCTACAGTGATTCTTTATAGTTCTCTTAAAGGCACACCCTTCTTTCGGCTGGCTCCCATTCATTAGAAGGCAGGACTGGGTCACGTGTGGGTGGAAATCAGCTTTGTCTTCTGCAAGAACTGTTGCAGAAAGTGTGGACATTGTTTAAACGCTGCCCTCACATGCACTATCTACCCAGGGTGTCCAGAAATGCAGTATAGTCAAGGCTGGCTACAGACTTTGAGAAACCCGTTGCAAAATAAAAACGTAGAACTCCTATGTAGGCAGTGTTGACTATTTCAAGACAGTGAAAGTGAAAGGACGGACTCCGGGGGTCGGGGCTCCTCAGACCTCAAAGTGCAGGTTCTCTGCACCTCCCAGGAAATTCGACACCCCAAATCACTCACAAGAAACGGTCTTGATGCAAACTGCAAGAGGATTTTTATTCCGAGCACGCTTGGGGCCCACAACCATACTCCATGCTGGAGTAGAGGGCTGCGGACCACGAGGGCAGAATCGGGACAGATTTTCTATGGCTCACAACAAAGCCCGCCAATCATGGCAGAGCCCGCGAATCACAAACCAATCATTTCATAGCAAAAGCCTGTGAGTTACAACCAATCATTGCAAAATCTGTGAATCACAAACCAATCATTTCCCTATAGTCTCAGAGGTCTGTATTTGCGTGATCTCCTGGGTGGGGGTGGCAATGGCGGTCAGAAGTCACTAGGGCGGGGTTAAGGCTCCTTTAGCTTGGGGTCCTTGGAGGGGTTAGGCTATATTTTTTTATCCTTTCAAAAGAACATCAAATCAAACGTTGCATACTAGGTACAGTGACCAAGAGTCAGCCTTTGATTCCTGAACCCAGTGTTTAATAACTAGTAATTCCCAGGAAAGTAATTTAATCTCTGAACCTTAACTTCTGTATCTCTAAAACGACCATGCTTAGTAAGATTTCCTATCAGTTGGGATGCTTCTTTTCAGAACAATAAATGAAGTCACTCCTTTGTTTGCACTTGGTAACACTGATAAAATGATAACCTTTCAGAGATTTCGGGCTTTAGTGCAGAGCTGGTGAGGAGTTGGTTATTCAGCTACTGACCATGAACACCTTGGAGCAGGAATATCACCTCATGGGCTCGGCAGCACCACCATTACTGTCCGTCCAGCATGGCCTCATTTGCTTACAAATATGAAGCGTATGTCCTGAAAGCTACAGGAAGATAACTAAAGAGATATCGTTCTGAAATGGCATGCTTTAAAGCACTTTAACAGGCAGGCTGAGGCGTTCTGTTGTTAAAAAAAGTTAGATAGAAAGATTAAAGTTTCATTGGTTGCTTTCAGGGGCATCCATCAGCACAATTTAGAAACTGCTGCTGTTAACTACTTTCTATTAATAACTCAGTGAATTATACTGAATATTAAACAGAAACCTTCTCATAACAATATTCTCTTTGGATAACTCAAAAAAAAAAGCTAGAAATATTTCTTCATAAAGTCTTCATTGTAATAATGGCAAAATAGTTTTATAAACCACTCAAGTGCCAAACTGACTTTTTGTCTTCTTTCTATTTTTTGTTAAAGTATTGTATAATATATGTATTAGTGTATTGTGTGCACCCTAAAGAATCTAGAAGAGGTTTTGGATCTTCTGGACCTGAAGTTAGAGACAGTTGTGAGCCTCCATGTAGGTGATGGGAACCCAACCCCAGCCCACACACAGCAGCACTAGAGCATCTTTCCAGACTGCACCCCACAACACTCTGTGTTCCCACAACACTCTGTGTTCTTTCTTATGCAGATGAGCTTTCTTCTTACCTGGCAAACTGCTGGGATTCTGTAAACCCCACCCCACAGTTACCTGGCAACAGCCAGGTATGTTCTGCCACAGTTACCTGACACTATAAAAGGAGACTGCTTGCCCCCTCATCTCTCTCTCTCTTGCTCCCTTGGCCTCTTGTGTTCCTGCTCTTTGCTCTCCCCCTTGCTCCTCCTCTCTCCATCCCCCCCATCATGGCCGGCCTCTGCTTCTCTACTTCTCTTCTTTCTTCTCTCTCTGCCCCTACTACCCGCTTAACTCCCTTCCCCATGCCCTGAATAAACTCTATTCTGTACTATACCATTGTGTGGCTGGTCCCTCGGAGGAAAGGGATCCCAACATGAGACCCCCAGAGGCATTCCCCTTGCCCCCATGTCTCACTGCACCTCCATGGAGCATACCCCCCCTTCATCTTTTTTCTAACACCAACAACCCAACAGTGGTTGTGCAAAGTTACAGTTACTTCTCCAGTACACAGTAGTTGGTGCTCCAGAGATCGAAGGACAGAGGTTCTAATTTGTGCAGAGTCTTTGAAAGAGGCCTAGGTGCTGCCCAACAGAAGTCCTTGGAGGAAAGAGCTATGTTCCTTTCAAAAACAAATTACCAGCACAAGAGCAGCCATGTGAAAGGGCCATCCACTTGTTCTATTCTCTAGACTGGGCTCCCTTCTCAGCAATGATCTTGTATTTCTCAGGGAACTTCCTTATTTATTCCCAATCCAAAACTAGTTCCGAAACGTGAAACAGTTATGAACACACGCCACAGATGGAATCCCACCCCCAAGGCGCTCCTCTCCCACCTTCATCCCCCCCCAACCCCCCCACTCCCACACCGCAGCAACCCAGTTTTCTGCCATTCTGTTTGTGAACTTCTCTTTCTCTTTGAACACAACGCAATGGAGTGGCCTACAGTAGGTTTGGCTTTCTCAAATTTCTCTGAAAGTTTTTTGTTGTTTGTGTTTTGTTTTGTTTTTGTAAGGATTTCAATCTCATTTGACTGAAGAGATTTTAATTTTACATTATGTTCAGTCAATTACTTATTAGATATAAACAAACTTCAGTGCAGACTAGTTCTCCGTGGGTTTCTGGGTTGGCCTGAAATTATGTTGTTTCTTCCATGGTCTTTCTAGCACAGCACAGAGAGCTACTTTTCTAGGTGACATGGAGCCATGTTGTTCTGGCTGGTTTTGTGTCAACTTGTCACAAGCTGGAGTTATCACAGAGAAAGGAGCCTCAACTGAGGAAATGCCTCCATGGGATCCAGCTGTAAGACATTTTCTCAACTAGTGATCAAGGGGAGGAGGGCCCAGCCCATTGTGGGTGGAGCCATCCCTGGCCCAGCCCATTGTGGGTGGAGCCATCCCTGGGCTGGTAGACCTGGGTTCTATAAGAAAGCAGGCTGAGCAAGCCAGGGGAAGCAAGCCAGTAAGTAACATCCCTCCATAGCCTCTGCATCAGCTCCTGCTTCCTGACCTGCTTGAGTTCCAGTCCTGACTTCCTTTGGTGATGAGCAGCAATGTGGAAGTATAAGCTGAATAAACCCTTTACTCCCCAACTTGCTTCTTGGTCACGATGTTTGTGCAGGAATAGGAACCCTGACTAAGGCACGTGTTTTCTCTTTCTTCTCTTCCATCCCTTGCCACCCCCTTGTCCTTTCCTGTCTTTCTTAAGTTCACCGCCTTTCTCACTTATCAAGAGACTTCCATAGCTTTGTCTTGCTTCTTCTGATTCATCCCAACTCTGTCTACCTACAAGGGAATTGGTCAGACTTTTGCCTGGTTGCTTGGTGTTTCCAGGGCTCTGTTCTAACTCCACAGAGTACTGGACCTTTCCATGTCTTCTAGCTTTTCCTAGGCTGAGCCAAGGAGCTGTAGGAGAATGCAAGTTGGGGAGCAGCTGGGAGTTTTCACTTCCTCTTTTTCTATGAGGGCTTTTCAGCAGCTACTTTCCTGACCCCAGCTTCTCTCAAACAGCACCTCTTTCATCTCAGCATTTGCCAAGACTTTTCGCACTATGTTTCTGGGTCTTAGGCTCTCTTAACATCTCTGCAGGTATGGTGGCACAGGTACTTGGGAAACTGAGGCAGGAGGCTTGCCATTAAGTTCTAGGCTAGTTTGGGCTTCATAATGAGTACAAAAGCTAATCAAAGATATGCAGAAAGAGCCTGCTTCAAACAGAACAACACAAAACACTTTGTGCTCAAGCCTTTAAAAATAATCCAGAATTATTTTTAAAGGAATCCTCTCATCAGACGAATATGCACATAAACCATGATTCTGAGCGAGCTTACTCTTCTGTGCAAGTCGACCAGGTGTGTGTGGACACACACACACAGACACACCCTTTACATAAGGCTCAGTAGGCTTGTCCACCTTAGACTAAGACTTCCACAAGTGCTCACCATGGTCTGTGGTCATAGATGATGCCTTCTGATCATGTCCAAGGTGCGTCAGAGGATTCCTATGCGTGTAGCCTCGGGGTTTTATCAGTAATTTTCTTCCTATTGTAAGTGGAAAGTGTTTGAAAGTTTCAAAACACAAAATCTGGCACTATTGGAACATCCTGTGGCAGCCAGTCTCATGCTTTGCTTGTGTTAAAGGACTGTTCTGCTGTGACATACAATGCTCCCGTTGAGGAAGCAGCAGTTTACTTTGAGATATTCTTTTTTAGTGGTTCCTCATGAGATTCTGGCACTTAGGACAGAGATTTATGAGGTAGTGTTGTCACATGAATGTGTGTGTTACTTCCTTGTGATAAAGGCCCATGGATTCAGACTTCCACTCTGATTTGGGTCTAAGCATAACATGGTTACTATATAATGAGTCATAGACACACGCATACACACACACTCGTTCACACACACACACACACACACACACACACACTCATTAGAGCATGTGGGTCCAGGCTGACTAGTATCGTTCATTCATTTGGCCTTTGTCATGACTTGTCAGAAACTGAACTCCTGTTCATTATTCTGAGAGTGTTCAGCTGTGAAGTCCTGGAAAAATGAAATATAATTGATCCCGGGCCTTTGTGAGCTCTCAATCCTGTGTAAGCAAGATGTAAGTATTTAGTGACCCAATACATCTTTTTGAGCTCGAAAGCTCATAGATTAAAAGTACTTATAGATTGACTTGGGCAAGCAGACTAGGAAAATCTATGTATTGGCTCTGAAGTGAAGAGAAAAACTATTCTAGCATGTTAACGGAACATTAGTGACGAGCCGATTAGGATCAGCTGAGCACAGCTGTTTCTGCAAAAACTTTTCTAAGGTCAGGGTGTGAGAATGTACAATATATAGGGCGTATCAAATGAGTTCAGAGACTTGTTTAAAATTAAAAGGTAAGTTGTATTTTAAACATTCTAGGTACTTGTTGCACACTTACTTTTGGGCATAAGATACTCTTGGAGCTTCTATAACAAGATTTAACCTTTTAAACCGAGTGATAAAAGCTAGGTAGGAAGCTTGAGGGGACACTGAAAAGACTCTCTGCATTTGCCCACGCATGTGACAGGCATTGCTAATTACTTACTGCCTTGGTCAGGTTTTTCTGCTGCTGTGCTAAAACAACAGCGACCTGGCTTCTTTCCTTTTACACTTTTTACTTACACTCCAGGTAACAGGAGCTGATGCAAAAGACGTGGACGGTGCTCCCGGCGTGTTCCTGTGTCTTGCTCGGCCTGCTTTCTTATAGAAGCTACAGCCCCGTTCTGTGTGTTTATTTCGTTTGTTTGTTGTTCCATACACAGTTTCTCCGTATAACCCTGGCCATCCTGGAACTCACTTTCTAGACCAGGCTGGCCTCTGCCTCTCAGCACTGGGATTAAAGATTTTGCTGGTACTGCCCAGCTGAACCTAGTCTTCTGCAGGCATCTTTACTCAGATGACATTAACTTGTGTTGATTGGACACAAAACTAGCCAGGACACCTGTTGTATTCTAGGAATTATGTTAATAGGACTTAGTAGGTGAAAAACACGGTTCTGCCCTGGATTGTCTCGATACAGTGAGGCTACTAATTGATAGTATAATATTTTAAAAATATTTTTATTCTTTCAGAATATCATGAATTTGTTTTGATTATAGTCCCTGTTTCCCAACTATTCTCATACACACCCCTGTTCCCTACTTCCCCCAGCTCTGTGTCCTTTTAACTTTTAAACCCATCAAGACCAACATGTACAGCCTAAATTTTCTTGGATGTGTAGCTCTCCATTTGAGCTCAGATGACTCAAGGGGGCTACACTCAGAGAAAACTGACTAGCTACCATCAGCTAGGGCTGGGGCTTCATGCCCAATCCCTCTTCCAGTGCTAAGATTTTGTACAGTTTGGATTGCCACAGCCTTGTGCACGCTGTCACAACTTGTGTGAATGCATGTGTGGTGGCCCGGCTGTACCCAGAAGCCAGTTTCCTTGTAGCCATCCCCTGGCTCTACACAATTCCTGCCCCCTCCCGCCCTTCCGCAACAATCCTTGAACCTTGGGAGGAAAAAGTGAACAGGTAGCTTATTGTAGCATGCTACACTCTGAGATCAGAACGCAGAAGAAGCACGCTTTGGGCGGGGGGGGGGGTGTCTTGGGAAATGGGAAGTGTCTTGGGAAGTGGGAATGTCAGGAAGTAATGTTTTCCAGAATGGAAGAATTGGCCAAAGGAGCAACATCCCACACAGTGGGAACTGTGTGAAAAGGCAAGGGTGGAGAGTCCCCAGTAATAAGAGAGCTGGAAAAAAAAATCAGAGTAAAATCCCCCAGCAGGGACCGATGAGTGCTGAAGAAAGGCACCAGTGCTCACGGCTAGACGTGGGGTACCCCAGGCTTTATCCTGAGAAATGGCGGCCATGAGCATATAGAGAAGTTAGCTGGCATCCAGGACAGCTGGAAGGTAGACCGGCAGTGGAACTCCCCGAGAGAAGAGGTCCAGGAGAAACTCGCAGAGGGCAGGAATGACTTTCATCCCCGGGAGGAGGAAGGGAGGATTCAGGCTGTGATTGGGCAGGAATGAGGGTTTCTCGTCCCTTGTGTGTCTTAGGTACCTGTGAGCTCCTGTAGATGGCGCTGGGTTTAGGATCGAAGGGCAGTGAAGGCTCGAACTCTGGGAACCTCAGCTAAGAAATACAAATTCGGAAGTCAGCAGTAGTCGGAGAACTAGGAATGGAGCAGAGGCCCCAACGGAGCACTGGCATGTAAAGAGTCACCAAGGACCCTTCACAGGATAAATGCTAAATGACTCCAAGAGAAAGCAATGCAGCTGGCGAGAGAGAAATGGCCGAGTGTCAAGCAGTGAAGCCGAGGGGTACTGTGGCACAGCTGGCGGGTGAAATCATGCCGGGACCCAAAGCTGCCTCTAAGGCGTGGTCTCGGAAAGATCCGGGAGGACACTGGGAAGCTCATCTTAATGACGTCATAGGCACAACGGACTGACAGAAAGGTGATGGGGACGTAGACGGAAATCAGAAACCAAACTCATAAACACCGGAAGGAGAGAGTTTTTAAAGATTTAAAGACCTAGGCTTTTCTTTTTTCCAGCTAATGATGAAGCCCTTTCTCCAGGAGGACCACAGCTCAAACTTCCGGGTGCTTCCCCTCACCCAGACTTGCTTTGTTTTGAACTTCAGTTATATTTTAAAAGCAAAGTTCCCCCCACAAATATATTGGTAGTATAATAGAATATGTCTGCGCGCCAAGGTATTGACAGGCCCCACCATACAGTGGGGTTACAAATACAAACTTTACCTAGACACCCGGCACCTGACTGGTGGGGGTGGGGTATAGTCTTTTGAATTTAAAGCAAGAAATTTGATAGTCTATCAAATAGAAACCCAGTAGAAGTCACATTCATTGTCACAAGCTTAGGAAACAGCTGCTTTAATGCACGGGAAGTGGCTCAGGGGCAGATTCCTTGTTTAGAGGGCAGTGGCCCGAATTCACTCCCTGGAACCCACATGAAGGTGAAAGGAAAGGACTGACTCTACAGAGTTGTCCTTTGCCCTACATATGTGTAGCACATGTGTGTGCACATACGCTGCACACAACAACATATAAAAGGGAGGAAAATAAACGGTGAAGACCCTGTAGACGTTAAGTTGAGCCATTGTCATAAAAGCAGTGTAGACAGGGGAAACTTGTTGTTTGTGGTTCTGGAGTCTGGGAGACATTGACGGTGTCTGAGAAGGGACATATCTGGCTCACAGGCTTGCTCCCTGTATCCCCACATGGTCCAACACTAATCTCATCATTAGAGTTCTATTCTCATGACCTTATCTAAACCTAATGACCCCCATTCCTCAGGCTGTTAGTCTCAACTTACACTTGTCTTGGGGAACAGAAGCATGAGGTCCACACATATACTGTATGTAGTCTTCATATGTAAGTGATGGGCCATATTTGAGAGATACAAACCCCACCCTTCTCTGTTGCTGTATCTAAGTTCTCACTCAATTGGCTCTTTTGCTCTGGAGTATGCCTGTCAGACCGGCCCTGGACACGGAACCCTTAGTAAATTAGAGCTCACCTGGTAACACTCCTAGAGAGCTCCGGCTCAGCATCCCAATCCTGTCCCTCCCCCGCCTGCCACAGGTGAACACAGAGCTTCAGAAAGGACTGCACACATTTCTAAAAGAGATTCTAGAAACGTGTGGTACAGAAGTCCAGGCCTTGCTCTCAGGCAGTAGCTCTGCCCAGGCTCAGTGTAAGCCTTTGCTAGCATGAGCTCATTAGACTATTCTGAAGACAAACCTCAGTAAGAACTAGAACTTTCAGAAGGCAACATTTTAGAAAAGGTCAATTCAGAAAACAGTTGTATGTAAAGGCCGTGGCTAGGATGTGTACTTAGACAACTTTAGTATTTCTCACTATAAAATGAATGCATGTTTCATTTTATTAAAATTTAAAAGATTATTTGAATGAAAAAGCATTAAATAAAGCTTGAAACCCCAAACTCCAGGGCATGTGTATGTGTACTCTCGAGAGTGTGTGTTTGTTAGGGGTGCCATTTAAAAGATAACTCAAGTGGTTACAGTGATAGGTTAAGCCCACCGATTTTGAGAAAATCTTTTTAGGCATTTGTTTTTGAGTATATAAACTTTGATATTTAAATGTTTTGAGGGGGGAACATAAACAGTATCTAAACCCTCACCACCCATAGTTGAAATCCTGTTCTTCCGAAGGGTATGTGCCTAAGGTAAAATGTCTGAGATAGCGTATGAGGGTCTGTGTACCTGGAAAGAGATCCGGAGAAGGCTGGGGGGAGAGTCCATGCTTCCACTGTGGAAACTAGAATAGTACAAAGGAAAGGGAGCTATAGGCAATGGTCCAGGAACCTGAAGTGGGACCTTTCACCCCTGTGGTCCCAGATCCTAACGTTTGTCCTCACCGTTCCAACCTTTGGACAGCACCAAACACATACAGCTGGGCAGCCATACTCGCAGGCTCTTCCACCTTCCCATCAAAACGGTTAGGACAGGATATATTTAGGGGAAAAAACGTATTTGTTCTGGATATGTGCAGATTCTCTCTTACTGTTATTTGCTACAGAATATAGCATGGTGCCCATTTGCATTTCACAAATAATGTATGAAGTTTTGTAAACACAGGAAGATATGCATAGTTCACGTGTAAATTCTATGCCACTTTTACATAAGGAAATCCTGATATCCCTGGGGGTATCTGGAATTCCTGAAACCAATCATCCAGGATTTTGAAGGCTAGCTGTGCTTCTTGATGTGGGACAAATGTCATCTACTTTACACTCTCGTCCTGAGGCGATTGTGACTAGGACGCAAGGAATCCTCAGAGTCAAGGCTTATAATTTAGAGCACCACACCACTAATCAAAGAGACAGGGTAGGACAGAGAGCAGTTTAGGCCCTAAGAAAATAAACAGAGTATCTCTCCTGTTAGGGAAGTCTGTATGGTGACTGTTGCATTTGTCTGACAAGGACTCATAAAGAAAACTGTAAAGTTATAAAATATGACTTTCAATTTGACAAAATGGTAGACTTTTACAAACATGGTGGATGCTGAACTACCCCAGAGAGTAGACAGATCAGAGTAATGAGAACAGTTAAAGAAAGCAAAAGCTTTTGAAGCCACCTAGTATCCTGGAGAGTGAGGGGCTTCAGCCCGTGAGCTACATCAGTATTATCTCAGGTCTGAACTTAAGATCTGGAGAAGTTGGCCCTGGCAAGAAGGTCCTTGAGAATCTAGGGCAGGGTTCTCTGCTCTTCCCTTATCTCCTCTGACCTGAATGGGTTTCTGGAGAATACGTTTTAGTGTGTGTCTTGTGGGAAAGGGGCTTATGTGTCTATTCAGTAAGAGCCATGCTTGTTTTAGGGAGTCAAGCATTTTATGGTCAACGCTCTGGTCCACGTGGTCTAGTTCTTCCATGGCATAAGGCATGTTTGCTTCGCTGTTCTTTCCTTTACAGCCGCCCCCCAACCCGACACATGCTTACCTGATGCTTAAATGACCACTACTGTGAATCCATCAATAAATCTTGCTTTTGATTTACTTCATTCCATGGGATTAAAAAATGCTCTGACGTTTGTGAAAATCTTAAGGCTGAGATTATAGACTGTTCACTTTGCTTAAAATAATGATTACCCGTGAGATCAATTCTTCCTTTAAAAATATGGATTGAGTTTCTGGTTTGATCATAGGCTCAGGATTAAGAGTGAACTAAACAGTCACAAATCTCATCCTGAGGTTCTCCTTATCTCCCGCAGGGGTCAAGATAGAAAAGGCAGCTGGACCGATGAGCTGGCTCGGTGTTAACCCTCAGCCAATGAGCTCGCTCGCTGGTAACTGTCAGCTAATGAGTCAGCTCGCTGGTAACCATCTCCCTCCCCCCTCCTGTTTCTGGGATAAACTTTGGCTGACTTTGTCACTAGGTTTGTCTAGGTTTAAGGTAGTTTTGAAACTCAGTGTCTTTCTCTTTCTTCTGTGGTGTTAAGTGGAAATGAACAAAGGCATCAGATGCGAATGCATTTAGTTTCAGGGACTGGAGTTGATATAAAACACAGCTCCATACATTGGCTACGCTGGTTTTCGTTTGATATAGATAGCCGCTATTTGTCACTTAGCCATTTTAACACAGCCCCAGACTGTGTTTAACACAACGGACCCATGACAGAAGTCCCTCCATTCAGGCTGTAAACTTCGCTCGTAGGCAGCGCTGCCTGCCAAAACTAAGAGGCCTAATCCCTCAAAGTCCACTTGGTTCTGAGGAAGTCTCAAAGCATACTGACCTTGCTATTTGGCTTCTGTAGTTCTGCTTCTGGCTGTTAACTGTGTCAACTCAGAACATGGGTTTTGTGCTTAAAAGCTCACCCTGAGAAAAGCTAAGCGCTACTCTGGAATCCCAAGCGCCCAGTCTGGGCACTGGGCTACTAAAGACTTCCTAGTGGCTTAAACCCACGCCTGAGCACTCTTCTCCGGTGCACACGCCACAACAGCCCTGCTATATTGTTCTTTTATGCAGCCCTCCTTCCGTCTCCTCAGCAGTGATTTGACACGCTCCCCAGTTACTACTGACAAAAATTAAAATAAAATAAAATAAAATAAAATAAATGAACATGACTGCTTAAAAGATTGGGACACTCCAATCACTTTCCAGGTTGATTCACAGTTCTACCGAGAGGCTTTGCCATCATATTGTTAACCTGTCACTACCTGAGAGGAAAAAAAAAAAATGTATATATATATATATATATATATATATATATATATATATATATATATATATATACTTTTTTTAACTAGTTGAAATGACAAAATGCTAAATTATAAAACGTCAGAAAAAATATTGAGCAATTTAAATTTCTGGCAAGGGGTTTATAATTTATTTGAAGCTTAAAGTAATTTGGGTCAGACAAATCCATTTCTGGAGGAAAAAGTATCTTTTGTGTCCTGTGAGCCCCGTGCTGGTTCTCAATTACATTGCTATATGTGTGTTTTTAAAAAGAATAATTGTTGCTTTTGTTTCCTTTTTTTTTTTTTTTTTAGAAAGAATTTTTTCAGGGTATGGTAATGTTCTTATTGCATGGACCTAGTATTTTCAAACTGACAGGTCTAATATGCTGGCCTATTATCCAGTCATGAAAACAGACATGAGAGTCTAAGTAGACAGTAAGCAACCTAGAGCCTACAAGTTATTAAGTTGTATTTGGGGTATTTTTGGATTTCTCTGTTTTTATCACCAAAAGTGTTAGTGAGTTTTCTGTTTCCTCTTGCCATTTATCTACAGTTTTTTAAAAAAATTATAGCTAAGAGTTGTATGTTTACTGCTGAGTCTTAGAGGCTGACCATTCCTCAGAAAGATTAAAAACAAACAAACAAAAAACCAACCTACTTAACCTGACTTCAAAGAATACTATAAGCAGTAAGCACACATCAAAGTGTTCTCTGACTACATAAAGCTTTCCTTTGCATGAAAATATTTGAGAACCACTAACTTGGTGCTTCAGATATGTGGAGAATTATGAAAACAACATAAAATTTCAGGAGACCAAAAGAAAAAAAGGCTTACAGATTAGACGCCCGCTGAGAGGAAGGAAGCCAGGAGGGAAGAGGCTAAACTCTGAAGCCAGAAGCTGGAGCCACACTGGGTGTATACACTGGGTGTTGCTCTGTATAATGGCTGTTCTTGGTTTCCAGCTTGACTATATCTGGAATGAACTACAATCCAGAACTGGAGAGCTCACCTGTGATCCAGATCTTGAGGCTGGAAGACACACGTTTCTGACCCGGATCTTGTCATGGAGATTTTGGGGCATAGTGGCCATGAAAAACTTAGGTTCAAGCAATGTAGTACATGCCTTTAATCCCAGGAGGCTGAGGCAAGGACATCTCTGAGTTCAAGGTCAGTCTGAGACAAGGAAGTCTCAGATCCAGGTGTGGTAGTGCATTTTTTAAATCTGGGCCACACCTTCTGCTACATAAGGATATTTGGAGGAAGAAGATGCACTCTCTTTGCCTGCTTTCGATTATGATCCCGCACATCTGTTGGACCTTGCTTCTACAGAAGACCAGCTGAAATAACCAGTCTCGTGGAACCGAGCAACTACTAGATTCTTGGACTTCCCATCCACAGCTGCCCGTTATTGTTGGATTAGCTGGACCATAAATCATAACAGCAAATTCCCTTATGATAGAGAGACTATCCATCAGTTCTGTGACTCCTACACTGTGCAACCTGAGTTAATGTTATCCTGCCGTGTTTCACCACCAGCTCTAAATTAGGACATGATCAAACAATAGTCCCCTCTTGTGAGGGTTTCATGGGACAGCATGCATGTGCAGCCTCTAGGACAGAATGTTCTCTGTAACGCGTGTAACACGGTTCCTTTTCTGAGTAGGACGTTGTCTTGGCTAGTCTTATATCAACATGATACAAGAAGGAAACCTCAATTTGGGAAATGCCTGCCTGAGATCTGGCTGTAGGGTACTCTCTCAATTAGTGATGCAGGAGGGTCCAGGCCATTGTAGGTGGGGCCATTCCTGGGCTGGGTTCTATAAGAAAGCAGGCTGAATAAACTATGGCCAATAAACCAGTAAACACACCCTTCATGGCCTCTGTATCAGCTCCTGCCTCCAGGTTCCTGCCCTGTTCCAGTTCCTGTCCTGACTTCCTTGGTAGATAAATAGCAATATGGAAGTGCAATCCAAGTAAAGCCTTTCCTCTCAACTTGCTTTTTGGTCGTGGTGTTCCTCTCAGCAATAAAACCCTATCTAAGATGGAAATTTTCTTAGGTATAAAAAGTGGTATTTCCATGGATTTAGTGTTTTTAGGATGATTGACTGGTCTAATAGGCAGGCTGGTATTACTCAGAGACACCAACCTTCTAATAAAAACAACCGTATAGAGGTCATAAGTTGGAGCAAATGCAGGATCAATACGTTTTTATGTAGACAGCAGGATTCACCGTAGCACCGTGTTCAGGAAAAGGAGTATGAGTTTGGTCTCAAACAAACAGCTTTGAATACGCTTGAAGAATGGGGACAGGAAACTTCTGAGACATGTGTCTGTGTATCACGGACTGGCTTCAAATTCTCTGTAGCCCAGGATGACTGGTCACTTCTGCTTTCCCTGCGTTCGCCTCCTGAGTCAACTGCATGCAGACCTACAAGTCACCCGTTTCACACAGTGTGAACGAGCCCAGCTTCACACATGCTCAGCTTCACACGAGCTCGAAATAAATAAAATGAGCGTTTAGGTGGGCAGACGAGGAGAGAGAATTCTGCAAAGCCAGAAGTTTCCAGAGTTATAAAACATGGAGGCAATGTCTTAGTTACAACTGTCACTGTGATAAAATCCCATGACCCAGGAACCTGGGGGGACAGGATTTATTCAGCGTCTGCATCACAGGGCAGGAACCTGGAGGCAGAAACTGATGCAGAAGCCACGGAGGACTTGGCTTAGTGGCACGATCCTTGTGCAGTCGTGTGCCTGCTACTACTCCTCTAGGGTGACACTTCTCACAGTGAGCTGGACCTTCTCCCATCAATCAGGAATCAGAAAAATGCCCCACAGACTTGCTTACTGGCCAGTCTAGTGGTGGACTCTCTCTCTCTCTCTGAGATTCCTTTTGCCCAAGTGCCTCTAGCTTGTGTGAAGTTGACAAAAAAACTAACCAGCAGAGGCAGAGAACGTGAGTCTTCTGGTCCAAATTGCAAAGCCAGCTGGTCCAGGAACATTGAAGAAATCTGAAACTGTGACATCTAGCCCACTCTTGTGCTTGCTAGTCCCAAAATAAGGCAGGAGCAGGTTTTGAGGTTCTGCCGTTGCTCTTATGTACCAATGCTGAACTCCTCAAACAAACAAACAAAAACCCACCTTATGGTATTTTTAAAGCTTTACTTATTCACTTGTTGGGGAGTCGCTGGCGTGCCCGGGATCACTTGGGGAGGTTGGGGACAACTTAGTTACATAGGCTCAGGGGTTGGGCTTGGGCAGGCAGAGAAGAAAGTGCTTCTCTGCATGAACACCTTAGTTTCTCCTTTGCCACAGCTCAGCAAGCCTCCATTGTTACTGGGAGACCGAGCACTGGTCTGTGGGGTGAAGCTGGTCCTTAGATGCCTCTCCTTCCTCGGTTATGTTTTCCACCTTGAACTCTTACTACTCATTCATCTTTCTTTATCCACTCTGTTTCCTCCAAAAGACCAAAGAGAAAGTCTGAAGAAAAAAAAAGCTTTTGTAGTTGGTGGATTTATCAACTTTTGGCATCTGTTAGAACAACTTTAATCTTTTCTTAAGATCTCTTGATTGATTGTTTTTTTTTTTTTTTAAGTACAGTCAGGAAGGTAAAATGATTTCATTTTAAAGGTTTCAGACCTTTGTGTTATTCTATCTTCCAAAAGCTTGAGTTTTATGAAAACTAGGTTAATTGTGTTTTTAAAAATAATTGTGTCGTGTTCTGGGGCTGATCTTTGCAAGGTTTCCTAGTAATTTTCTCAGTATTTATTATATGGAGCCAACAGTTCCTAGTACTTTTCAAAAAATTATTTATTTATTATAAGTACAATGTAGCTGTCTTCAGACACACCAGAAGAGAGCATTGGATCCCATTACAGATGGTTGTGAGCCACCATGTGGTTGCTAGTATTTGAACTCAGGACCTCTGGAAGAGCAGTCAGTGCTCTTAGTCACTGAGCCACCTCTCCAACCCACTTTTTAAAAAAGAACTATTTAAAAGCAGGAGGAAAGCCTCAGTTTAGCCTGCTATGGGAGATCTAAAGCCCAGCTAGGTTCCGTTCCCATCCTTCCTCAAGACTTCCTCTTGGTGCTCTGAATAGTCCCACTGAGCATTGCTGTGTCTCAAACTCTTCCCTGAAACCTGGCAATCAAAAGTTCTAGGTCTGGGATGCAGCTGAGTTGGTAGAATACCCGTGGAACACATGTAAAGTCCTAGACTTATTTTCAACACTTCATGGAACAGGGGCGATTAGTGGGTGCACATGCAGTCCCAAGCATACAAGAGGTGAACACAAGAAAGGAGGCATCATGCGCTACAGTGAGTTTGAAGCCTGTCTCCTAAGTTTCCTGTCCTCACTCCACAAGCCGCTGACGTACAGTTCATGGACCTGTCATTTGTATCTCTGCTATTTTTTTTTTAAAGGTAGATTGGCCAGGAAGGGTTCAGAGGTCCTGCTACTGCCCAGTTGCTATAAGAGGATGGAACCGAAGATATAGATCATATTAAAACATGCTGTCACGTAGTAGGTCTGGATGTTGTTACTCTGGAAGCCGAGAGCTGTGTCTTCACTGTAGGAGGGTACTGAGATCTGGGGTAGCTTTGCTTGGCAAGCTGTCATGGAGACAATCATGCCGCCACTAGGCCAAGTATGGAGGACTGCTTTATTAGCAACCTCACTGATGACAAAGTCTCCTCAGGCTTCGAGTTTCTGGAGACTGACTTGTCTTAGCTGGGGTTTCACTCTAGGTCTTACTGCATGTACTACAAGGTGACTGCGGCTAAGTCATCTTCAAGGATCACTCATCCACATGACTGGGGCAGCTGCTGCTGGCACTTTCAGCCTGGAAGGCTTTCAGTGTGCTCCCTCACAGCAGGGTAGCTGGACTCCAAAAGAGATGGAGGCAGGACTGGCAGACAGCCCCTCACAGGGGGGGGGGGGAAGGAGGGAGGGGCAGGAGGGAGGGGGAATGGAGGTGGAGGGGGAGGAGAGAAAGGGGGGGTGGGAGGGGAGGGAGGGAGCTGCGTTGGTCACATCACCAACTGTATCCCATTTGTTAGAATTCAGTCCAGCCTGTATTCAAGAAGAGGGCAATCAAATGGCACTCCTCAACGGAAAGTGTATCAAAGAATTTGTGGGGGTTCTCCATAGCTGTATGGAAGGAAGACCTCTCACACTTTATTCTGGTCTCTAAAACAAAAATAAGGAAGTAACTGACCTTATAGGTTCTTGGTGAGGATTAACCCCAGTGCTCAAAATATGTTAGTTTAGACCATTATCATGCCGACTGAAGACCTAACTGATGCTCATCACAACAATGCTAGAATTCTAGGCAGATCAGATTGTAGAGGAGGGTCTCCGTGGCCTCTGAGAAAATCCCAGTGGGACGGAATGGCTATATAAGGTTTGAAATCTTTGGGTTATTTCCTTTCAGTGACAGTTCCCAGATATAGGTCAGTTCACTTAAACCTGGCCCCATTTATGGCAATTTATTTCATTATAGGATAAAGTCGTTAGATTCATGACTAATAATTACTGTGTCTGCCGTGTTAACACCTCAGCCATGTAATCCCCACCTCACCCCATGAGTAAGTTTGATGAACACCCTTACCACTTCCAGGTACAAGCCAGAGCCAGGGTCAAGAGGCTTGTCCTGAATCCCAGTGTGGTGAGGACAACTGGAGTGAGAAGCCGGGAGTCCTTAGAGCCTCTACCATGGCCAAGTGACTACTGCCAGTCACTGCTCGGTTCCTAAAGATATATTCAACATGTATGTCAGTGATAGAGACAATAAAAGCCTCGCACGACAGGCCATTTCCTCTTTCATTAAATTGGCATTTTGTGATATTTTTGGGCACCCAAACTTTGACCTAGGAGAGGAGGCAATGTGGAGGAGAAGGAATGTTCTCCTTCCTGGGGTTCGCGCCCAGGCTCCAGGCTCTTGCAGCTGTGAGCTCCGCATGTCTGGTCTGCAGATCCCGGATCACGCAGTGGCCAAGGTGAAGGGCCAGCGCGCTTCCCCGGGTGTCCCGGCTCGCCGGGTGCTCACCGGGGGGCGCTGTGCGGCCTGCGCCTGGGTGAACGGCGGCCGGGGAGCGAGGGGCGCGTCCGGGCGGCGAGGTCGCCGCCCCCGCCGGGAGAGGGGAGTGGCCGCGCCGCCGCCGCGCCTCAAGCCAGCGCACTCGGAGCCCAGCCGGCGGACGCGGTGTGGGCTGCGCGGGACGCACGGTCGGCTGAGCGGCGCGGGATCCCCGGCAAAACTGAGGCACGAGCCCCACCTCGGGTCGGACCCGCGTTCCCCAGGCGCCGGCTAGCGAGCAGCACGCGGAGGCGGAGCGGCAGAGCGCCTGCCCGGCGAGGTATGCCGCGCTCCCCCGTGCCGGCTCCCTTCCCGCCCGTGCCTTTGTGAGCGCGGCCCCGGGCTCAGCCGCAGCCTGCAATCCCGGGTCATCAGCTCCCCGGGGCGCTCCACCGTGAACCCACGCGTGCTCGAGGTCGTCGGGGGCGAGCGCGGCCCCGTGGGGCTTCGGGGGCGGCAGGAGGGGGAGGGGGCTTGCAAACTAAGTTGCTCTCTCACTTTGTGATACTGACTTCGTACCCCTGGGCACTGGGGAACCCTGCTTTCCGCCGGCCCCCTAGCACCCCCGCCTCCATCCCTCTGACCCACTGGAGTTTCCTGGCCTCGGGTTCTGTGGTAGTATAAGCTTATGGCTTCCTGTGGGAAGGAGAAGCGGAGGTGGAACAATGGGGCGTCCTGGGGAGTGGGGTTCAGGTGCGGTGTGCCCCGGCCGCGGGGACCCGCTGGAACGCCCTGCTGGTGCAGCTGTGCCCGGCTCCTTTGTTCCGCCACAGCGGAGGGGGCTACCCCGGGTCCCGTTTCCTGCCCGGGATGGGATTGATTCACAGTCCCGGAGAGGCTAGGGGAAGGGGGCGGGGCTCGAATGGAAACCAGATTGAGGACGGGAGCCCTGGAGGGTGCTGGGCAGGGTGGAGCTCTGGGGAGGGGGTGATGAGAGGACGTCGGAGTTAATTACAAACACAACCTTCTGTCTGAAGCCCTGTGGAGTTTATTTGCGGTGCTTTGTTCATACCACGGCCTAGCACTAATTGGTGCCGCAAGTTCCTTGAAGTTCTAGGCTCTGGCTATGGGAGTTTGCAGAAAGCAGGTCTTGTTATTAATAATGGACGAAGAGGGTTTTTTTTTTTTTCTTTTGTGTTTGTTTTTGAAATAGTTTTCGCAGATGATTCAGGATATATGTGTGTATCTGTGGATTTCACTGTGGTTCGGATAGGCTGACAAAAAAAAAAAAAACCAAAAACCAAAAACTTTTTTTTTTTTTTTTAAGAGACATAGTTTATTCTTTGGCTGACCTGAAACTCAGAGGTTCCGCCTGCTTTTGCCCTCTGAGCTCTGGGACTAAAGGTGTGCACTGCCACCAGGCAAGGTGTATATAGAGCCGCTTTTGACAAAATTGTTTTCTTCATTATCATACAGTATACTTAGGACACGTTTCCAAGAACCTTTGGGGCCTGGGAAGCACCAGGAAATCGGATTGCTAAATATACATGAATAAGAATGATGTAACTCTGAGTTGAGGATTCTTTTTCATTGGTCCCAGAAGGAAAAAAGAAAAGACATTCATTTTCGGTTTGGGTTTTGATACTGGAGCCATGTGGCTTCAAGTGTTCTGGGCTTTCCTGTGGGCCTCCTGCGGTAAGAGAACATTGCCGGATGGTCAGTATTTCTCTCTGTGTGTTGTTTGGAGTAAAACTGAGCATAGGATGTCAGGAGTTTGTTAAAGTGACCCCGTCCTAGATTGGATCAAGAGGTCTAGGAGGATCATCTGATCTAGGGAGAGGGAGCAGGGGGGCTGACGTTTCCAGTCATTAATAGTTATGCCTGTGGGACTCTGATGGTGGAGACCAGAGTTCAGTGCAGGTTAGCATTACTGTGGTGGTGACTTACAGCCTTCTGGACAAGCTGAGGGGCCACCATGAAGCCACCACTTTGGCCGTTTGCTGTCAAGAAGAACCAAAGCTAAAGCCTTTTAACCTTAGAAGGCAAATTTGGGAGCTTACTCTGGGGGAAAAAATGTTCCGTGCCCACTAAGTGGTAATGGGAAAGAGCTTCTCAAGCTCCTGCTGAGGGCTTGTCTGCTCCTGAGGGATGTGGTCACACTCCCAAGCCAGGCTGTAGAGGAGTGGAACGTGTCCTCCAAAGCCATCGTGATGTGAGGTTGGAGTAGGACAGTGTCCAAGTGTCAAGTTGTTCACCGTAACAACTGTCACACTGCCCGGCCCTGGACAGTTTTGAACCTACTGCCTGAGACTTGCCCTTCATGTGCATCGTTTCCCTTATGAGTTCAGTTGGGGTCCTCCCAAGTGCTCTTTGGTTCATACATTAACAAAATGTAAAGTTAGAGCATCGCTGCTTCCAGGATCATGAGTGGGAGACTCCCTAAGTAGCTGGTTTCTGGCCTCTGGCTGTCCCAGTGGACGAGGGATCCCGTGATAAGGCTGACAACGCCGCATCCCCTCCGGGATGAGTCATCTCTTTGTCAAGTCTGGCATTTAAGACTGACTTTCCTACACAGCTATGCAAAGCGACATAAGTGGGCCAGCCTCGCTGGGGAAGGGTGTGGGCAGCAAGTGGGATGGATATGTGTCTACGAAGAAAAGTGTCCCGTCCTTGGACTCTGTCGTGTACCCACGCTATGGCTATGCTTTGAGTGAGGTTTGTCCCCCTCTTCGGGTCCATTGTTTTCAATAGCTAGACGTTTACATTTTAATTAAATAGGCTAGCACTAATTATAGGTACTGTTTAGTAGGTTTATTATGTGTAGAATTTTATATGCATCATCACTATATTAATCTTAATGAAACAACTTGGCCAAAGGTCTCAGTTAGCCCAGGCTGGCCTAGAACTCACGATGTAGCTTGAGATTGCTCTTGAACTCTTGATCGTTCTTCCTCTTCTCTTTTCCCACCCCCAGTGCTTTATGGGCACAAGCCACCATGCCCAGTTAAAATTTTTTTGTTTGTGTTATTGGTTTTTGTTTTGAAACAGATCTTACTTTGTGACCCTAATTGTCTTAGACATCACTATATATCCTGGGCTGGCTGTTAACTCAGGGTAATCCTCCTACTTTATCCTCCCAAGTGCTGAGATTATAGGTGTGAGCCAAAGCCCCTTGCTTAGTACTTTGCCATATATATATATATATATATATATATATATATATATATATATATATCTTGCATATAATAGTTGTGCAGTATCGAGTAAGGGACAGAAATGAAGTCTGAGTGCTCAGTTCTAAACTCAGTATTCTAACTAAACACTGAATGATTGCTGGGTATGGTGCTGTATGTCATTAATCAAAGGCTACATTGGTGGCATCACTACTTTAAAACGGCAATATTTGAAAAGTTTAAAAGCATACTTAAAAAACAAAAACAAAACCCTCTAGGGTCTTATGTAGGCCAGGCTGGCCCAGAACTCACTGTGTAGCTGAAGACCCTGAGCATCTGTTTTCCTGCTTCCCACTGCTTCACTTGGTTTTCAGAGGCTTCGGAGACTGAACTCAGGACTTCCTGCAAGCTGGACAAGTGCTCTCCCAAGGGAACTGCATCTCCAGTTCCCTTCCTCGGTGTTTTTGGGGCTGCCTGGAATCTGCCGTCCTTACATCTCTTGAACAGTGGGACTTTAGGCATCTGCCACCACACCCAGCTTCCATAAGCGGCATCGAAACAACTTTATTTAGAGGGCTGGCATTCAAAACCAAGTTCTTTTTAAAAAACACTTCAAATTGGTAGAATAGAATTTGACTTTAAATATAACTACACATTTCCTATTTCTTGAAACCCATTTTGGCTCTTTTTTCTCTGAAGACTCCTGAGAGTCCACTTTGCTCCTCAGCTGAGACCCAAGAGGAATGTGAGGCAGAGAGGAAGTGAGACATCAGGGCTGGAAACACGGGCGGTCGCAGGCTGAGGATTTTCCCAGCACAGGCTTCCCGTGTTGGCAGGAGTCCTTTGCAGAAGACATTCTTCCGTAGGGAAGTGTCAAGGGTCTCCCATCACTGGGTTCTCTGAGCTCATCACATGACTGAGCTCTGTGGGAACACACGTTCCACATGATTTGTATACTTAGCTCTTCCCTACTGGGAAGTGAACTAGTTTAGACATCAATATAAAAGGGGAACAGAGGTGACCTGTATCCTTGGGCTGGAACTAGGCAGAAGGACTAGACCTTGGCTCAAGAGTAACCACCGGGTCCTGGCTGGAGATTTGTATCGAATTATTTATGGAGTTCTCAGAATGCTCCCCCCACTTATACACCACACACACACACACACACAATTTCCTACAATAAGAATTTAGAGACTGTAAATTGTGCCTTTACTTGTCTAAGTATTTCAGTCTAGGATACTCTCGGGCCTCCAGGGTCAGTGGCATACCAACAGCTTTGGTTTCTTCACATCCTAAATTCTCCAGCACAGGTGGTGTGTGTGAGTTCTCATCTGTGAGCAACTTCCTACAGACCAGTACTGAAGCAATGCTTGGGGCATGGGGAGAAAGGTGCTCAGCAGACTCCTTGTAGATTTGGTCGCCCTTGACAGTTCTGGATGTCTTCCTCATCAGCTTGTATTCTGGTAGGCACCCGGTTGATGTGGACACCTTTCAAAAGCAGTAGAGGAACTCGACTGTGTCTCCGAGGGACGGTGTAACAGGGCTGGTGGGTGTTGCTGAGATGAAGAAAATGGCTGTGATGGCTGTCGCCATCAAAGCCAAGGAGCACATGGCCCCGACAGAAGCTGAAAATAAACAAGTGGGAAGAGAGGAAGGAAGTGCGGCACGGTTCCGTCCTTAGGAGATGATTCAGGCCCTGACCCTGAGGTCAGACCCAGGAGTCTCTATGAGACAGAGCGAGCCACGCATGGGTGCCTGTCAGACTGCCGGTTCACCCTACCTCAGGTGTTTGTTCTAGAGGCCGCTGAGCTAGAGATGTCCCATAAAGGAGGGATATTTCTGTCTTAGTCTCTGCTCCTGTTGCTGTGTTAAAATATCTTGACAAAGGAACTTAGAAGTTGTCCATTTTGGCTCACACTTTGAGGTACTGTTAGTGTTTGCTGGGATGTCAGGGCCACAGGACCTCTAGACAGCTGGGTATATTTTTCCCACAGTCAAGGGTCAGAGGGAGTGAAAACCCGCTGCTGCTGGTCTCACATACACCACAGTCCAGGATCCCAGCCAGAGAGTGACCCACAGTGGATGGGTCTTTTCACCTCGGCACAATTAAGGTAATTCAATGGGTATACCCAGGGGCCGTCTCCCTGGTAATTCTAGATTTTTCCAAGTTGATACTCACCATCACCTTCCTAGTTGAGGTGATGCTACTGGCTGCTCATGATGTTTTCAGTAAGTACATGGTTTTATTGCTATTGTTAGTTCATGCATGAACACATTGTGTGGCATTATTTTCTCCTTCCACCTTTACATAGGTCCAGGGATCAAACTTAGGTCATAGTGCTTGTGTGTCAAGCACTTTTACCAGCTGAACTATCTCACTGGCCTTGGGGTACTTTCGCAGATTTAGTTTTGAGGATTTCGAGGGACCACCCACTTTGGAGAGAACCTCCCCCTTCCTTGCTTGTTTGGTCATCTAGAGCCCTGGCTGCCCACAGGTGGGAAGTTGGTTTGCTTTCTCTCACTTTATCCAACTTTTCGGAATCTTGTACTTGCCTCCCCATTCTGGATTCTTATCCCCAGAAGACCTGGCTCTGATCTTTCTTGTCAGATCCCCAAAGCCCCTGGCCCCACAGCTCCTTCTGTGGGAGTTGGGTGCTGTCTAGGAGTTTCCTAGGAGCTCAGCTGGCCTCTGGTCATCAGTGTAGGTGGGAGCAGTGTGCTGTAGTCATAGTGAGAACAGGGTAAGATGGTGTGAAGCGGTGTGTGTGTGTGTGCCCCTGCAGAGGTTGGCCTGAGAGAGCTCTTGGAGCAGACTCAGGGAGAAGTGGGTTAGTAGAATTTAGAGTCTTCCAAGAGAGGCAGTTTTAGAAGTGGAGTTCACAGAGGAGAGAAACTTGGCATTCTTCCTTGGCTTACTGGATACGTAGCAGCACAGTACCTGACAGACACATCGGGCGTCTGTCTGTCCTTCTGGAAAGAGGGCTTCTCCAGAGGCATTAGGTGCCCTGAGATTTTTGGAGATGACTAAATTTTACCATTAACATAAAAAATAAAACTTATATTTTAGTTTTTAAACTTATTTCAAAAGAGAATTTGGGCGATTATTTTGTCTGTCATACTGGACGAATGTATGTAACTATCACAGATTTCCCGTGAATATGTAATAAAAATATGGGGCTGTGGCATAGGTAGGGACCTCACCTAGTATTAGATCCCCTCTGAGTTCAGTCAGTAGCACCGGGGAGGTGGGCGCAGAGGGTGGGGGGAAGCAGCCAAAACCACCTTGGTATCTCTGCCTCCTGTCCCCCATCTAAAAGGAGACAAGGTCTCACCCACTGTTCAGTCCAGGCTGGTCTTGAACTTTCAATTCTTTTGACAATGTCTCGAGTCCTGGATTTACTCAGCCTAAGAATTCAGCATTCTTTTGGTTTGGTGTGGTTTGTTTGTTGTTTTGAGACAGGATCTTTGTGTAGCCTTGGATGTCCTGGAACTCATTCTGTAGACCAGGCTGGCCTTAAACTCAGAGATCTAAATCTGTGCTTGGCTATTTTTACAAAAAAGTATCCTTATCCTCCTCCATTTCCTGCAACCCTTTCTCCTTGCTGAATCCAGATTGCACTCTCTTTTTGAACCCTGATGCTTTTTTTTTTCTGGTTTAGACTTTTAAAAGTATTTGCCCAAAATAGCTTGTTCCACAGAAAGAGCAGCAGACGAGGAAAAGTGATGCTCATAAATTACACAAAGAGGGCTCTGGGCCACGGCCGCCGCTGCTTCATTTGACTTGCTTTCTTTGAAGTAAGTTTCCTTGAGGGACGACCTCCTGGCCTTTGTGGATGTGTGCAGTGAGGTCCCGAGAAGGAGCCGTGGCTGTCACACATCCCATCTGATGCCGCAAGGTACCCTCTTGAGGAATCTGTTTCCACTAACCCTGCTGTTGTCACTTCATTGGACATTTTCACATCAATGGCTCCCTGACTCTGCTGAGAATACGTCCTGTATGAAGTGCACATGGTTTACCCTCTTAACTTCACAATGCCTCTCTCTCTCTCTTCCTTCCTGTCTGTCTTCCCTCCCTCCCTCCTTTCTTCTTTAGACAGACAGACAGACAGACAGACAGACAGACAGACAGACACACACACACACACACACACACTTTCTAAGTAGTTCTGGCTAGCCTTGAACTCACTGAGATCTATCCTGCTGCTACCTGCCCTTGGGATCTAAGGTGTGCGTGACCACACCCAGCTACTACACCCAGCCTTTTTTTTTTTTTTTTTTTTTTAACAAAACAAAATAAAACTGCTTGTTTGTTGCGAGTGCCCCATCCACTAAACACATTTAAGGCTATTCAGTTCTTTCATTTTCTTTACCAGTTCTCCCCCCGCCCCCCAGATTCACGGTGTTCTTGTTTTCTGAGTTTACAATGCTCCCTGGTAGAACTTAACGGTAGAGATATGGCAGCAGTGGTAAGCGTCTTCTAGTGCAGTCACTGGGATCCACAGCATTTCCCAGGCTTGTGTCAGTCCATGTGTCAAATGCTGCTGCACGCTTGCGCCGTCTCCACTCAGAAGAACCTTCGAGGTGTTCTCTGTCTCCCTGACTCCCCACGCCCACCCCGTCCCCTGCTGCTCCACCTTGCCACAAACCTGGTAAACCTCTCTGCTGACTTAGTTTTTTAAAATCTTTTTATTTTACAGCCTTCCAGTGAGATTTACTAAGTACTTTATGTGTGAAAGTCTTTCTCCACTTTTGTTAGGTTTTCCAGGGTGTTAATGGCTCTCAGTGTTTACTGCCTTTGTGATGGCTGTCTCTGGTGTATCAGGAAGGAATTGACTTTGTATTTGTCCATTAGGTGGTTCTTGGTTGATTTAAATGTCTTTTCATCTGTCCTTGCTGTGGGGGCGGGAAGTAAGATGGCTTTCAGTGGAGCAGGAAGTAAGGTGACCGTGTACTGGGGATGTCACAATTCATTCTAATTGAAAAACTTTTAGAAGTAAGGAAAGGTGACTTTTAGTTATTTAAATGCATTCATTGAGGAAGTGGTCAAATAATTGGATGCCTTCTACGTCATAGTCATTGGTGCCCTAAAGAGTCAGAATAAAGTGACAGTAGTGAACAGCAAAGGCACGCTTGTACTTCCACAGAAGAGCAGGGGAATCCAGATCACTCCATCTCTCTTCTCTTCCCCTCGCCTCCTCTAGTCTTCTCAGACACTAATTTACTTTTCACTTCTCAGAGTGAGCCCTGAGGTGCGGTACTCAGGTGACGACGGGCCAAGGGGAGCATCAGTCACTGTGGGCTTAAGTCATGTTATTACCCGTGGAGCTAGTCACCTGAGGTGAGCCAACTTATTTCCGGCAGTGTGACCTTCTCTCAGGCAGTGCTGCCCGCATAGGGAGAGGACAGTCTTTGTGGTGGAACAGACGCCCACCCTACATACAGGTTTTCTGCCGCCGACACTTTCAGTTCAGATGGCTGCCATGGAATTTACGATGGCGTGGAAGCAACATGCAGGGTGGGAACTGTACCTTGGAGCTCCATTTTCTTTTTCCCCAGGCTGACAACATATATCTTGTTGCTCTGTCCAGATGCAGGGCAGGGTGGGAGCCACAAGTTCCCTCAGCAGACATGGTCAGCAGGCTGGAGAACCAAACTGAAGTAGTCGCAGTGTCCTGCACGGCTGTGCTGCGAGGTTCTGGGGCAGGGTAGAGTAAATGCTGTTTCAGCTCAGGGTGTCTCAGCTTCTGATGGGATTGGGGGGGCGGGGCGGGGACTAAGTGTTACCATTAGTTGCACATTTACTACTGCCTCTGCGGGGCATCTGAGCATCAGGGAAGTAACTGTCTTTGCTTAGAGGTCAGGTATGCTCCCAAGAGGACAGTGGGTGGAGGGGGAGAATGACCTGGATTCCCCCAGGTCCTTGCACCCTGTTCACCTGTCAGTGCAGCTCTGATTGGTCAAGGCTTTTGCACTTGGGGCAACTTCATCAGAGCTGGGCCGGTTCAAGGCTCGAGTAAGCGTTGGCTTTGAACATTGGCTTTTGCGGTAATGTAGCTAGCCTGTGTGTGTGCTTTACTGTTGAGTCTGTGCCTGCCCGTTTGCTCATCTGCAAAATGTGAGTAATAACAGACTCTTCCCTGGGCTGTAGTGGGGATTGTGTGAGGCTTGTATGCGCACACATGTTTGGTGCCAGCCGAAAGCTCTGTCGTATTGTTCGGTCTTTTTGAGAATGGATCTAAGGCCACACCTCCCTGGGATATTCAGATTCTGTTTGAATCCAGGCCATGTGTATAATTGATAACTAACAGAGACTTTGACATACGTCTTGGACAGCTATGTGGGAAGAAAAAGGGTATAGGAGACATGTTGGCTGTGCTTGTTCAGACCACAGGGCAGCACCACTTGCACTGTTACCCCTCTTACTGGTTTTTCCCTGACCACCGATTATAATACAACTGCTGGGAAACAGGAGAGGCCAAGGTAGCCTTTGCTCAGAAGCTGTGTGGTGAGGGAGAGCAAAGGACCGGTGGACTGCCTGGTACGGGCAGCTCTCACTGGACGAGCGTTCTCCTGGTTTATTTAAGAGTTGCAGACATGCAGCGGTGTGTTCAACTGTGCTCAAACAACCTCAACAGAACCGTCCCCCCCAAAGGGGGCTGCGTGCATTGGGGGCCCTCTTTCTTCGAGTGTTGCTTCTGCTGTCCTTTCCCATCTTTGGTTCCCTGAGGGACTCCCAGTCGCCCCCCCCCCCCCCACTCCATTGCTCCCTTTTGCTCCATCTCTTAATCCCATCTTTCTCCTGTGTTTGCTGTCGTGCTGGAGGAACACATTTGATTTCTTACTCCCTGGTAAAACACTTTGCACCTTCTAAATCAAGTGGCCTTTTTGTTTAGGCACACCTAGAAATCAGCAAGAGAAGTCATGAATTAATTAAGCCTAAGGTTCCAGAAATACCTAAAGCCTTCCTTGCAGGGTTGGATTCTGAAAAGGGGTGGTCAGTGTGCTGAATTTTTCTCTTTGCCTGTTTACTTGGGGGTTTTGCATAGCCACCGTTTGTGGTATGTATCAGAAAATTCGAACTTTTCCATACTGGTAGACTAGGATTCTGGAAAATTACCCAATGCATTTTCACAAGGAAACCGTGCAGATCTGATAAGTTGCCTCAAAACCTTATTGCTTTTAATTTTTCTCATGGAGGCTTTCATCAAACTTCCCAGCAGAGAAGTGGTCTTTCCACTGGATGCTGTAATTTCTTCAGCACAGTATTCCATGAATGCTGTAATTTCTTCTGCACACTTCTTATTTTTGGATTATGTTGGTTTGCTGTCATAGTGATACCATGAGCTCCTACTCTCTTACTCTCTTCCCTCTCTGTTCCCTCTCTCCCCATTCCCCTCTCCCTTATCTCTCCATGTGTTCATGGCTGGCCTCTTCTCCCCCCCGCCTGGGGTCTGGAAAAAGGTTATCATGATGTCTAGGTGTGCTTCCAGCTGTAGATGTGTTAGGATTAAGCTTGGGATGAAGAGAGAAAGTGAGGACAGGACTCTGGGGAGCATTGTCTTGTGAGCAGAGGAAGGAGGAGCTACTGAGACAAGTAAGGCTAGTAGGACTAGTCCTACAGTAGAAAGGGCGGCCATGAGGAGTGGGGGTGACGGTGGGCCTCAGACACAGTGACAGACTTTGAGATGATTCCAAGGCTTGTGCAGAGAGGGAGGAAGGGGACTTTCTAGGAACGTTAGTGCCTGTCCAGGTAGACTGTTAGAAACCTTAGGCGTGGGTAACGAGACAGACGGTTGCTGGAAGGGGCTGTAGGATGTTGGGTGGGTCTGCTAAGGCGTTCATAACCAAGTGCCACAGAGCAGCTTAAACCAGACCCAATCCCTCGTAATCTGGAGGCTAGGAGTTGAAGACCAGAACGTCAGCAGGCTCCCCAAAGGTCTGTTCTAATGTGTGTGTGTGTGTGTGTGTGTGTGTGTGTGTGTATGTGTGTTAGCCTGTCTGTACACCATCTGTGGGCCTGGTGCTCTCAGAAGCCAGAAGAGGGCTTTTGAATCTCTGGCATTTCAAATGGTCATGAGTCACTCCCGAGGTGCTGGGAATGAAATCCAGGTCTTCAGGACTAACAGGCAGTGCTCTTAGCGGCTGAGACATCTCTCCAGGGTCTTGTGCCTTCTTGTGAGGGTCTGTTCGAGTCCCCCCCTTTCACATGAAAGACCCTCTCTCCAAAGACTATCACATTTTCTGGTGCTGGCACCGAGGGCTTCATCATGTGAATCTTGAGAGAAATGTGGCCAGTGTACGTGGACTGTGAACCCAGCGGCCCACCTGCCTCTCCCTTTGCCTGAATCTCCACCCTGCTGACCATCTGGCCACTCTGACCATCTTGGTCACTCTGCTAGCTCTGTTCTTGCTGGACTCTTTCCTGGTTCTGTAGATCTGCATGCACCTTGGCCCTTTGGCCCCTTTCACGAACTCCACGTCATCTTTTCTTCTTAAGTCACAACTCCAACTTTTGTGGCTCAGGGTCCCTGCTGTAAAATTTACATTAGTTGAACTGTGGTAAATTGCATTTGACTGTGGCATGGAGAGATCATGGCTTTTCTTACCGTGTCCCTCGGGTTGTGGTTTAAAGGAAAAGCACAGTGGGGCTGTCACTCTAGGTCAAGGTTCAGTAAAAATGTACATTTGAGTTTGTCTTTTGTTTCACAAACTAATTTTTTTTCTCTTGAGTTTGGCTTTGAGTTCCTTTTCTTTTCAGAAGCCCACTTTAGTTAAAATTAGACTGAGTGGGTTGCAATCCCAGTAGAGTCTGGGGGCAGAATTATTTTAGTGGGTGTGTTATAACTGACATACATTCTCTCTATTTATATGTGTGTGTGTGTGTGTATGTGTGTGTGTGTGTGTATGTGTGTGTGTGTGCGCGAGCGCGTGTGCACGCACACATACACACACACACACACACACACACACACACACACGCGCGCGCGCACGCGCGCGCGCGCGCGCACATGCGCTCATGAGCAAATATGTATGTAATACACACAGACACACAGAGGCATACATATACAGACCCACTTGGGACATATACAGACACACACATTCAGACACATACAGAGACACATGAACACAGACACACACACACATACAGACACATGTACATACATAAACATACATAGACACGTGTACATGGTCACATAAATACACATATATTCACATACATGGCATGGAGGATTAAAGCTATGTAGATTTTAATTTAAGATCCTGTATGATGCTGAGCTGGACACCCAGACATGCATATTAACAAAGGAATCAGGGTTGGTGTAGGTGTAGTTTTTTGGGTTTTAATGTGTGTGTTCACCCCGAAATGTGGGATTTCTGGTGTATGTGAGTCTCAGAGTGCTTCTCAGTACTGCAACAGAATTGCAAGGCTGGGTAATTTATTTAAAAGCTGTAAGTCAGCTCGTCATTCCGGAGATCCCGGAGCAGAAATGGAGGGAAATGGAAGGCATTTGAGCCGGCACAGAAGAGAGAAGAACCAGATGAATGGCGCCGCTACGCAGTAAGCCATCTTGTCCACCTCCCAACAGCTTCCCAACATCGCTCTGTTGGGTAATTAAAACTTAACATGAGTTTTGATTGGAGCACACCATATTCAAACTGTAACAATGAGTGCAGGTGTCTTTCTTCACCCAGCCTATGTCATCTGAATGGAGTCCTTCTCTCCCCGAACTTCCAGTTTTAGGAATTGAACCTGGATCCTCACACAGGGTAGGCACATGCTCTAGTATAGAGCTAAAGATCCTAGGATTTTCCAGACATTTAGTGTCAGATCTGTAAGTGTGGAGCAGCCATAAATGGCTTTACTATTCGGCTGCTCAGAGCAGGGATGCCCACATTTTCCCTGAAGTCCTTTGTAGCCTTTTCTAGAGTGAAATTCTCTCTAAGGGCAGTGTTTACCCCTGCTGGCAGTTTTAAAGATGTAAAAATTTGGAGTATGAAACTCAAATTTATTTTTCAGTAGCGGTGTTCTGTGTTGATTCTCTGAATCTTTCAGAGCACAGCGATGGTGTGACCCGTGACCTTGTGCTCTTGGCTCCGTGCTCTGCTATGGGTTTGAAGTGTGAACTTTTGTGCCTCAGTGACTTGAGCACTTGTGACTATCTATACATTTGACTATACTGAGTAGATACATCAGGATGTGGTTTTGATATCCAGTTGTAC
Source organism: Micromys minutus (assembly GCF_963924665.1). Taxonomy (NCBI): domain Eukaryota; kingdom Metazoa; phylum Chordata; class Mammalia; order Rodentia; family Muridae; genus Micromys; species Micromys minutus. The sequence continues at coordinate 2,593,370 of NC_137954.1, forward strand.
TTTTAGCTGGATAGCGTGCTGACACTACTCTTCAACCGTCTAAGCCACAGCTTTAGAAGGTGGTAGTACCTGTGCCAGGTATGGTGGCACAGCCAGTACTTGGGAGGTTGAGGTCAGCCTGGGCTATGGAGTGAGTTGCAGGCCACATGGAACCACAGGAGACACTTTGTGTGTGTGTGTGTGTGTGTGTGTGTGTGTGTGTGTGTGTGTGTTCAGGGGGTGGATTAGGGAGGGAGACAGGAAGGCCTTCCGGTTTCACCAAGCTTGCTCCCTCTCATTGGTAAGTTTCCCAGATTTTAATTGTTTAATTTCTTCTGTGTATTTTTATTTCATCTCCTTTGGTTTACTCCAGTTTTTATTCCCAAGCTGCCGGATCAGAGCCGGAGCTGGGGTCCCAGCTGCTAGGATGTGCTATACCTTCCCCTCTCCGCCTTAGTGAGAACCCGTTTCCCCTTTGACTTGCCTGCTTTTATGTGTGACCTGAGCAGCTACACCAGACAGCTCTTGCTCTGTTAGTGTTTGTCACAACTAACCCAGATGGTGAGTTAAACATTCTTTTTGCTGTCTAAATCTGAAATGTCTCCCCCAAAACCCACGTGTTAACTGCTTGTTTGCCAGCCCGAGGCGCTCTTGGGAGAGGTTTTTGGCTACCACAGGGTGAACACAAACTTCTGCCGTGATGCACCACTCTAATCCTAAAGCCAGTGGGCTCGGTGAACATGGACAAAATCCTCTGAAACTGCCAGCCCAAATAAACTTTTCTTCTTTGAAGTTGCTTACCTCAGGCATTTTGATACAGTAACTGAAAGATGATGTAGAGCCATCACCGGAACATAGCATTTCCCCAGACTGAGGCCATCTGACGATTTGTCATTAGTAACGCTACAGTGTGGACAGAGAAGATGAGGCTCTGTCATAGTTCTCTTGACTCTCTCCTGCTCCCAGTACTCTGACAGTCCTTAGACTCCCAGCCTAGCCTCAGGATCTCTTTATTTTCTGTTGCATTGGTCACGAGGGCTGTACATGGCTGTCCTGCGTTGCCATTTCACATAGTGGCTCTTCCCTAAACGTCTTTTACTCTTGGGGCTTTAAAGGGTCCTCCTCCGTGGCCACACCCATGTCATCGTATGTCATCCAGGTGAAGTTTTGCCCTAAGCTCGCCTTCTCTGATCGGCCCGTGCCAGGCCAACTGCTCTTTTGCTCATTGTGAATGTAAGGCTATGCCCATATGCCTCATCTTGAGGTGAAGAGGCTGTGTAGTGTGCACACTGCTGATCGTGATTGTCCCAGCCTGATTGCAAACTGGTTTAACTTTAGTATCTGCTCTCTGTCTAGAATTCATCCATTTCCTCCAGATTTTCCAGCTTTGTTGAGTATAGGCTTTTGTAGTAGGATCTGATGATTTCTTGAATTTCCTCAGTTTTAGTTATTATGTCTCCACTTTCATTTCTGATTTTGTTAATTTGGATACTCTCTCTTTGCCCTCTAGTTAGTCTGGCTAAGGGATTATAGACCTTGTTAATTTTCTCAAAGAACCAGCTCCTGGTTTTGTTGATTCTTTGAATGGTTCTTTTTGTTTCTATTTGGTTAATTTCTGCCCTAAGTTTGATTATTTCCTGCCATCTACTCCTCTTGGGTGTATCTGCTTCCTTTTGTTCTAGAGCTTTCAGTTGTGCTGTCTAGTTGCTGATGTATGCTCTCTCCAGTTTCTTTTTGGAAGCACTCAGAGCTATGAGTTTTCCTGTCAGTACTGCTTTCATTGCATCCCATAGGTTTGGGTATGTTGTGTTTTCATTTTCATTAAATTCTAGAAAATCCTTAATTTCTTTCTTTATTTCTTCTTTGACCCTGCTATCGATGAGTAGAGCATTGTTCAGCTTCCATGTGTATGTGGGCTGTTGGTTGTCTTTGTTGTTATTAAGACCAGCCTTACTCCATGGTGATCTGAGAGGATGTATGGGAATATTCCAATCTTCTTATATCTGTTGAGGCTTGTTTTGTGACCGATTATATGGTCAGTTTTGGAGAAGGTGCCGTGAGGTGCTGAAAAGAAGGTGTATTCTTTTGTTTTAGGATGATATGTTCTGTATATATCTATTAATTCTAGTTGGTTCAAAGTCTCTGCTAGTTTTGCAGTGTCCTTGTTCAGTTTCTGTTTCCCTGATCTGTCCATTGGTGAGAGTGGGGTGTTAAAGTCTCCCACTATTATTGTGTGGGGTGCAATGTATGTTTTGAGCTTTAGTAGGGTTTCTTTTATGAATATGGGTGCTCTTGTATTTGGAGCATATATGTTAAGGATTGAGAATTAATCCTGATAAATTTTCCCTGTGAGTAAAAAGTGTCCTATAACTTTGATTCTTAAATACAGTGATACTTCTAACATTACAAGATAAAAAAAAAGAAAAAAAAAAAAAAAAGACCCAGAAGTTGATATAGAAAATATTTCCAAATTCTTATGTGGTTGTTGATTTTAATCGACTTAATGTGAATCAACACACTGTAGCAAGTTAGCTATTTTTTTTTTTTAAATTCTTTTCAGATTACAAAGTAGCTTTGTCTTCTGAATTTATATTATCGGGGGTCTTTGGGGGCAACATTTTAGCTATTTTTGTTTGATCGCTTCTCAACTAATAAACATTCATGAGATTCTAATGTAAATGTATAAACATCTCTCCCTTTGTTTACATATTTTATTAGACTTTATTTTAGTAGCTGACTGCTCAGGGAGTTTCTGAAGTTTTTTCTCTAAGAATTTTTCTTAGCCACAGCTACAGAGCCATTGCAGAAGTTGTACTTTCAAGGAATGTAATGTAACTTTTGCTAATATGCAAACTTACTAATTTGTAATTTTGATCTCATAATTAAGCTTTTTCATAACCAGATAGGCTTTAAAGGTAGCTAATGAATGTGTGGATAGCTGTAAACACACAGAATGGGTGTATGCCTGAGGAGCACCCTGTTTATCTTATGCATATCTTCCTGTGGTGTCCATAGTTAGACTTTTAATACATGTTTTTCATGACGAGTCCGAAACAGGCAGCTGCTTTCCTTTGCTTCTGAGAAAATGGCATTGAGATTTTTGTGGACTGGTATTTGCTGACTTTTTGGGTTTTTTTTTTTTTTTTAGAACATTCTTTAGAATTCCCCAAATGAAGGAAATCAGCCTTTTTAGAATTAATCATGTCAGCAATGATGGAAATGGGGACAGGAAACTCTAGGAGCAAACTTGGGGAGACTGAGGCTTGGAGAAGGGGTGTTGTGCATGGGCACACTGAGCTGGAGCTTGGCTCTTCTGGGTTGGAACGATCGGATGAAGTTGTTAAGGGAGCAGAAGGCTAGGATGTAGCTTCGTGGGAGATCATTGTTCTGTATTCAGTGGTCCCGGCTTAGGATGGACAGGTGATGTAAGCAGGGAGGGCGCCGGCAGGGCACTAGAGGACTTTGGTAGGATTTTTATCCTGTGGAACAAAATGAGCTTGGTACCTTCTGGTGAGTAAGTGGATTCTTCTGGAAGGGTAGTTAGTTTACTCGATGGCTGTATTCAGTTTATTAATTACTTGGCACTCTTGGCACCTGTGGATCCGCTGGGGCCAACGAGAGCTGTCAGCTTGCCAGTACCTTTGAGTAGTTTTACATTCACAACGGGGTTCCAGCGTTTGCCAATCTAAACATTTGACTTCTTGGAATCTTTTTATCCGCCTTGAGGTAATGGATCGAGGAGTCTAAGGGTTATAATTAGCGCATTCCTCTGTACAGCTGAGTTTGTGTTTCTGGACGGAACGGCAGTTTATGGTGTTTGGCTACCTTGTCCCGCAGGGATTGTAGCTCTTCAGACGTTAGCTCATTGATTCTTGTAATGTTGCTCCCTGTGAGTTGTGTGGCATGATTACAGGTTCCCTCTTAGCACGAGTGCTCTGCATCTCCTGGGCTTGTGGGAGGTGAGGGATGCTTCTGTGGGGTATGGGGAAGCAAAGGAGGGCAGGATGAGGTTTTTTGGTGAGCCTTGGTGAGATGTCTCTTCCTGATGTTCCTGACACTTAGCAGACGTAACTCTGGGAAGTGACAGTAGGGATATGGTGTTGGCTCCGCTTCCTTAGCTTTCTTCTGGGGGGGAATGTGTGTTGCTGCTGTCACAGAGTAGCAAGGGCTGCTTTAAAAAGAAGCATTTGTGTTGGCTTGCAGTTCAAGTGTGCAGTCTGTCACAGAGTAGTGACATAGTGAGGGAGCTGGACACCCTGCACCCACAGTCAGGAAGCAAAGAGTGAGGGATGCTGGTGCTCAGCTAAGCCTTGAACCCCAACTCTCGAACGGTGTGATACGCATGCAGAGTGTATTTTTCCATCTTTCACCTCTAGGTGATTCTGGATCCTGTTTGTTGGCAGAGAGACTAATCAAGACTAAAGGTAGGATTTCAGGAGATCAGAGGTCTTTTTGCAAATGAGGTGACTAGATTAGGTACCTGGACATTCTTGGGAAAAGACAGGCATTTCTCCTTTGCCAGTTTGTGTACACTTTGCTCCCAGCCTGAGTTTGGGGGGTCAGAAATTGGAATTCCAGAGGTGAATTCTTCTGGATTCCAGTCTGACTCTATGGTTTTCAAGCCTGAGACGGATGTACCAACTGTACCGGTATGAACCTGGCGTCTTTCCTTGTACCAGGTCCATCTAACCCACAGCCCGTGGGCCAGCTGTGGCCTAGGATAGCTATAAATATGCCCCAACACAAAGTTGTAAACTCATTTAAGTATAACCCCCCCCACACACAGTTTTTTGGTAACATAATTTTGCGGTTCCTGAGCATGACCTTTGTAGATGACATCACATTACATTATTTGTAGGTCATGTGCCAGGTGAGCTTATTTCTGCATGACTTGGGTAACGCACAGTGAGGCAGACATCTTACCTCTGGGTTGCTGTGAAGAGCTTGGCAATTTAGGACTCAGATTAAAGGGTGTGCGTATAATACAGCAAGTTCAGGGCGCTTCTAAGGCCCTTAGCATGGTTCATCTTTCCTGACTCTCACGGAGGAACAACCCTCTAGGAGCCAGTGTGTTTTTCTGTTGGGAGGTTTTGCCTGGGATGTGATGTCCGACTCGCTGCTCGTTATGAGCGGAGTTATTCTCTTCCAGCAGGAGATGTGGTGCGGATACTGTGGTTAGTAATCGAAAAACTTCACGGTTCCGCCACCTCCAGAATCCTTCGAATTAGTCTGGATGACATGTTAATCATCTTTGCTCTCCATAGCTGCAGACAGCCCCCTTGCCTCCCAGGGCTCCATCTTTTTATGAACTGCAGGGTCTAGATGCTGTTTTCCTGTCCCCTGGGGACGAGTGGACACTGGCTCCTAGGCAGCTCTTGTTGATCGAACCAGGTAACATGCTCAGGTGGAAACCACCCTTGACCTTGGTCAGTGGTGATTTTGTCCATTTCTGGTTTTGCAGACACCCTCTGGGGTGTTAACCCTGAGATAACCACAGTGTCCCAGTCTTACTTGTGTTCAGGGCTGTCAGCGTATGGGTTTACTCTCAGCCCTTGTAGTTATTTGATCCTCACTGCCTGTTCCCTAGCTGAGAACTCCAATGAGAGCCCTCTGGGCGGCAATCTAGTAGCCTTAGCAGAAGGCCTTAGACGAAGGCTGGTGGTGGGCCTCCTTCCCATGTACTGGCTTTGCCAATGAAATACAAGACTGGGAAGTCATTATATATTAATGAATAAATTATATATTAACTACAATTTGTAATATACAGGAGATAGACAGTACACATACACATTTCTCTTAGCCAAGCATGTTAGTAGGAGCAAACCTTGTCCCAAATGCTTGTCAACCCTCTTCCTCACATACACCAAACAACACCCCTGTGGTCACGTGGGCCACCAAATCCCAGCTCTGCAGAGAACTACACATGGCAGGACCTGTCTGCATGGAGAGTGCCAGCCTGCCTTACTCGGAGGAGCAGGGACACACACTCACGGTATCATTGTTGAGTCACAGCGCCTGAGATGCTTCGACGCACACTGTAGACAGAGTTGGCTTAAGCAGCGGACCTTTGTCTCTTATAGCTCTGGAAGTTACGTTTGGTTGCCGCTGAGTCTCCTCTTGCCAGCTTGCAGGAACCTTGGTGTCTCCACATTTATGTCTTTTGTAAAGGCAAACATCTCCTTATGTCCTTCCTGGTGGCCTTTAGAGGTGGCTTTTGCTTTTCAAAGGCCTCACCTCTAGTACTGCGGAACAGGGAAATAGAGCTTCAGGCGGGAGAACACAGAACATTCAGCCCCTAAGAGCTGGCTTGCTAGGAGTGTGGGCTGCCTGGGGTCAGTGACTCCTCACACGGGGCTAAATCAGGCCAGGTCATGCTTAAGTCAAGAAGCCCAGCCGCACCTCCTGAGGCTCAGAACTGGACTACCCCTGGCTCTGAAGCTTTGCTTTCTGCCCACATGCTGTCTTCAGACACCATTCTTTCCTTCAGAAGGGTGGTCTCTTCAGGGTTCCCCTAAATGAAACGTGTTCTCAGCATCTCCACAAATTTCTCCGTCAGTACTTGCAGCCTCTTGACCACGGTTTATGTGTCCTGGTCCCAGGGCCATGGACGCTGGCATTGTTCAGTTAGCTGTGGCCTGGTTGAAGATGCTGCTGTTGGAGACCTTTGGAAGCTTTGGCATGCTTATGCATTGTGTGGGATGTGTCCTAGAGTGGAGGGACTTCAGAAGAGGAGATTAAGGAGGAAGGCAGAAGAGTTATGAGGTCATGGGTTCTCTGCCAAGAAATCTGTTTGTTTTTGAAGTAAAATGTACATAAATAAAATTTATGAGTTTAGTTTTTCATAAGAATTCTAGTAAATTAAGGATTTAGGCCAAAGTAAGCATCTTGGTTTGAGTTTTTTATTTCTTGCTCATCTGCATTTTCTATTTTTTTTTCCTATAGTGGGCACAGACTTCTCTTAGTCATTAGAAAGGTCATTTGAAGTGTCAAAAGTGGACTGTTTGGGATGGAAGGTTGCTCAGTGAGTAGAAGCGTTTGTCACTAATTCTGGTGCTCTGAGTTCCATTCCTGACCCATGTGGTCAAACGAGAGAGCAGACTCCCACGGTTGTCCTCTGACCTCTACATGTGTGCCCTGGCATGCTCACCTGCACACTAAATAAATGTAATCAAAAGACTTTAAAGTGGGGTGTTCTGTTGCTGTTCCTGCTTAAGCTTCTGGGGGTGCTGTGGGGGAAAGGTAGAGGGGGTACTGTGATTGCTCCTGTGGCCATTCATACAGTGCCAGTACCTCATCAGGATTAGTTCTATACATGTTGCTGGGACTGAATGAAATAGACATGAATCTACCTCCACCCCCATCCCCACCCCCAGAGGATGTTTGGTGCTATTTTAAAAGGTTGAGGAAGTAAATTCCAGTTCTCAGTAATTGGCTCCAGTTAGGTTCCGATCCTCGAGGTAGAGCTTTCGGTCTCTCTCTTGCCTTTGTTTTGGGGATTTGATGAGGGTTATTTTGCTCATTGCATTTCGTCATATTGGCCCGGTTTTCTTTCTTTCTTTCTTTCTTTCTTCCTTCCTTCCTTCCTTCCTTCCTTCCTTTCTTTCTTTCTTTCTTTCTTTCTTTCTTTTTCTTTCTTTCTTAAGATTTATTTATTTTTATGTATATTAGTTACACTGTCGCTGTCTTCAGACACACTGGAAGAAGGCATCAGATCCCATTACAGATGGTCGTGAGCCACCATGTGGGTGCTGGGATTTGAACTCAGGACCTCTGGAAGAACAGCCAGTGCTCTTAACCACGGAGCCATCTCTCCAGCTCACGTGTCATTCTTAAAAGCATTAATGGCTTCATTTGGGGCTTGGTGCTTGGTTTTATTTCCTGTCCTATTGATGGGATTGTGACTTTGGGGGAAATCCTCAAGTGTCTCGAAGCTCTTATTCGGCCTCCTCACTGTGACAGAACTTAGACGGGGGCAGCTGTGAGACTGCCCATTGCTGTGTGACTCAGACATTGATAGTTGCCTGCACCTGTGTGTGCTGTTTGTATTGTATTGAATGCCCTCCGTGTACATGAGGGCGGTGCCGTAGACTTTGGGGGAAATACCGAGGAATAAGACATGATACCGGGCCACTGTACCTGGAGGTTAATGAGTGGAACCAGAGTCATTTAAAGACAGCACTGCTGTTAGGAAGCCCTCTTGTAGCCACTGCGGCTGGGGCTTGCTTCTAAAGATGCTACAGTGACGTCAGTACAGTTGCTACAATACAATCCTAAAGATGCTCTTTTTTGTAAATGCCCTTCTCTTTCTGTTAGCAAGCAGAAGATAACTTTCCAGTGCTTTCCTATACATAAGTTGTTTTCGGCTTTGCTGTAGTTGCTGTTTTGGATTTAAAATACTATGACTTCATATTCTTGTTACTCACTGAGATGTTAGCTCTAATTTGTTCCTGCTCTGTCAAATGCAGAAGTGTTTCTGCTGAAAGTATTCATTGCTGCTGGCCTGTGGTACTTGGAAAACTACAATTCATTGCGGGGGCAGTAAGATATCTTTCTGTGTTTCCTCCATTTCTTGTTAACTGATAACTATTGATTATTAATTTGGAATAGCTTTCTGTATTATTGTTTTGGCATCGAGTGGTGGAATGCTCATGTACTAACTGAGTTCTTTTGTCCCCATCTATGCATGTGGTTGACAGCTAGAGGGATGGCTGTCTCTGAATCTGCAGTATTCATAGTGACGGTGAGTTGCGTAGTGGGTAGCTTGTAATGTAAGGTGAATGAGGGGTAGACTAGTTTGTTGAACTGTTAGGTTACAGTGGTTCTAAAGACGCTTTAGGGTATCTTATCCTACATTCTCTTTTGATTTTGGAGACAGTTTGAAATGATGCTTTCAATGTTTTTACCTGTGCTTTGTACTGTATAGGTTTCCAAAAACAAGCTGCTAACATTGAGATGAGCAGTAGTCATTTTAGAAGCACTTGAGAGCAGCCAGGGGAGAGCAGCTGCCTCATATACATGGACAGTGGCTGTAAAGAGCTCACGCAGTCATGGGGTCATACAGCACTGGTTAGTTAGTTAGTGAGTTGGTTGCTGGGCTAATTACTCTGTGATTCAGGGGCCTTGCTTCCTGTGGCCCCTCAGAAAGTCCCCTAGGCGTTGTGTTTTTCAGATGGCCTCAAGTTAGGGAGGAAGGTTAGATTTTATAAAATAATAAAATCTATTGGAGGCTTGGCACTGTGCATTCAGGACACTCAGTTTCATGTTAGCTATGGGTTTGGTTTGAAAGACATTGAGAATTGCAGAGAGGTCATGAGATAAACAGGGACGCAGTGGGCAGAGAGCAGCAGGAGCTGAGCTGCTGAAGGGTCTTCACATTGTGTGTGTGGTTGAGTGTAGTCCTGGCCCTGACCATCTGGTGCCCGCACTCCCAGGAGTGTTAGGTGGACGTGCACAAGCTGTGTCCCCACCTCCTGCTTATGCTGGGACTGGGAGGTTGTAGATCTGCCAGGAACTGGCATTAACTCCCCACAAAAGTCAGTGAAGCTGGGAACTCCCTGAACAGTGGATCAGGGCAAGTAGGATTAGGCCTACTTGTTGAATGGCCAACAGAGCCTGCAAGAGCCACGTCTCCTGTGGAGATCAGCCGACCTCACACGGACACTTTACTTGTTTTGGATCAGGTTTGTTTGTTGTTTGAGATAGGGTCTTGCTATGTAGTCAGCCAGTCTATACATTGTCTTGCCCTAACCTTGTGACTTCATATACACCGTTCTCATCATACCTACATGTAGGCAAATAAAATGCCCCAGACAAAATCACACATCTCTTCACTGCGTGGCTAAAACCGTGGTGACCCACTGTTCTCCGGGAAGGGCTTTTCTGTGCGTTTGACTTACATGGCCTCCTCTGAGGGAATCACTGGGGAGGAGACTTTGTGAGGCTTCTGTACTTAAGCATTTCTTGTGAGTGAGGCGTCTTGAGGGCTGGGAAGGGTCGAAAAATCATAAATTACTATCAGTCCGAGTTCTCCTTAAAGATGGAACTGTTTTTAAAGGTAGACTTGTTTCCATGGGCTGGTGACTCACACTGAGAATACCGCCAAGCCTTAGGAAACTAACCTGGGAATTTGCCTCTGGGCCTTGAGTTCTTCCCTGCAGAGAGCTGGCCGTGTTGGCTGACCGTTGGTTCTGGGTCATTAGGAACCGGAAGAAACAGTGTGGTGGTAACTCCTGGCGTCTACCTCTTTGCAGCCCACTTCGCAGGTACTGGAAGCCAAACAGGCTTTAGCTGGGCTGCTGCAGGCACAGTGACCCTTCTGAGTAGAAAATTCCTCTCTTGTTGGCCTTTCAGACAGGCCATTTTCATGAGCACGTGACTAGTATTCTGAGTTTCCTGTATTCAAATCCTCTAATGTTACAGGTATGAGGTCTGAGTCCCAGGGGCATGGTTCCGCGGGGCTCCAGTAATAGCTGTGAAGTACCATCCGGTCTTGTTGGTCTTTGATGTGCAGACTGGCATCTTCCACCTCATACCCCATACCTTAGCTCTGCTGGGCAAGCCTTGGTTCTGACATTCCAGTTTCTGGCACCAGTTTCTTTGCTTGCTTCGGGGTAAGATGCTTTCGGGTGCAAATGTTAAGAGAGCTAAGGGGGGGGGGGGCTCACATCATGGAATCCTTGAGGAATGAGGTGTCAGGGACCTTAAGTGCAGTTCGATCCGGAGATTTATGGTGTCAGTAGAATTCCTTCACTCATAATTTTCAGTAATTTTCCTGCCTTGCCTCCTCCATGCGTGGTTTCCCCCCTGGGACTAGCCTGTTTGGTGCGAGCAGGGGCGGTTGACATCCCAAGTGTCCAATCTGCAAACCTGCCCATCAGAGGTAGACGGCATCAGATCCAGAGTCAGCCTTGAGTCGGATATTGCGAGTGGGGGATTGTGGGCTGGTGTTGGTGTTGGTTGATTTAATGTATATATGATATGTATGTGCTCATATGTATGTGCTAATACCTGGAGTTGAAAGCACACACACGCACACAGGCATACATCACAGCCCTGTTGTTTGATGATCACACACACACATTTGTGTATCACAGTGCACTACATACCTCACCGTTTTCCTATATAAAACTATGGCACTTCTTTTGAAGTTTTAAGGAAACATCGTGTTGGCAAATGCTTCTGAAATTTGTTTTCATGGCTAGTCATAACACTGTCAGAGAAGGGAAAAAATCATATTTTTCTTGGTAGAGCACATATGTCAGACATTTATATTAAGATCTCAAAGTGAATTCAACTTATGCTAGAGGTAATGGCTCTAATATACTTGATCTTTCTTGTACCCTCTTTTTACCTTGGATGATGGGAACCAACATGACGGCATGCCCCCCCCCCCCCCCCCCGATGCTAAAAAGACAAACTCGTAATGAAACACAGTTTATATCGACTTTTCAGTTTGGTTGGTCCTATTGGTATATTATATTCTGCAAAAACTGTATTCTCAGTTCTTATCAGTTTTTTGAATTGATTTGTACCTGCGTGTGGTTATGAAGTTAGGATAGAATGTCAAACCCGGCTGACTGTAAACTTCTTGAAACTTGTAGAGATGGAGAAGCAGGCTTAGGTACTTACAGGCCGGCTGCTTAATTACAGTCACCTGCAGCCGGCGGTGTTGGCTTTCCAGCTGCTTCTATAAATAGACTATATTCAGAAAGCCACCCAGGGCAGAGTTCCGCATTCAGCCTCCTCACTCCTTCAAGTTGCCGGTTTAAGGTGGTTATTTTTACAACCCCTTTCAAACCGACTTCTCCCTTAATCCCTAAGCCCTCTTCTCTTGCTTGCCAAATTAGGTGTAATGCGTTCATTGACCGAGTGGTTTTGGCACTGTCGGAGTCTGAGAGCTTGGAACTTGATTTAAATGTTAATTTATTGTGACAAAGTTGGGCGTTCCCAGTCCTTCTGTGGGTGTCTCCTGGCTGCTGCTGGGTCCCTCCGTGCAGGAGGGAGCTCAGTGCAGGAGCCATTGCTTGCTCTTTGGTTGTTGGGTTTTAGTGGTGCCTGGCACTAGTTATTGCAGGTGTGCTTGCAATATAATATAAATTATACAATACAAATAACATAATATATTTACATATTAGTAAATAAAATGAAATAAAATAGTTCTTTTCTTGAGTCTTAAGTACTTACTGATTCAAACATTGGAGAAATCTTGGTTCTTTCATGGTCCTTTTTTTGGTTTTTCAAGGCTTTTTGTTTGTTTGTTCTGCTTTGTTTTTAAAAACAGAAATAACAGACATGCTTATGGATATATGTAGGTTGATAACAATGAATTACTCAATTACTAGGTCTTTCTGTTTCTCTTTATAATTTCAAGAAGGTGGGTTTTCTCTTGCCTCTAAGGGACTTGGCTATTTACACCAGAAGGTGAGGATTTACTTACATTGCTAAGATTTAAGCAAGCAGACCTTCCTATGGTCTAGTGTGAAGCAGGCCCACCATATGGAAAGAATCAAGTAGACTTTGCACTTAGTGCCAGGGGCATTCATATACACATTATACATACAATGCAATATTCACAATTATTGTGGCTATGAGTACCTTGATGTCAATTTAAGCTTGACTTTTGTTCCAGATACACTTTTTTGGAATGGGACAGTGAGCGTATCTGGTAATGGAAAAGCTGACAACATCTGTGACCTAAGAGACACGTTGCATCCTTTCCTCAGTTAAGACAATGAAGGGACTTTGGTCCTCTTGACAGCACAGAGGTTGGGAGCTCTGCTGGTTTAGCATTTCTCTGTGGGCTGTGGGTAGCATCCTACATACAAGGTGAAGAAGGCCACCGTTACACGGCACCTTTGTTTCCACACGGGTAGCTTTTCCCACTGAGCCAAAGGAAGATAGTATTCGGGTCTAGCCACGTGGATTAAACTTTTTCACGTTTGGGTCGGCTAGTCAAGATGAAAATTGAGAATACAGTGTTTGCTCTTGGCAGATTGCATTGGCTAGGCAGCCTCTGTTTACCAGTGGGTTGTGCTCTTCGTAAGTCAGCTTCCGGTACCTGGGATGATAGTTCCTGGATGTGGCTACTTCTTCCCGTAGCTACAGTATCCAGGTAACAGTGGGATTCTTTTTGTTGGTTTGCTTTGAGACAAGGTTTTATTGTGTAGCTTTGGCTGAGCTGGAACTCAGTGTGTAGACCAAGCTGGTCTCAGACACACAGAGATAAGCCTGCCTCTCTGCCTATGCCATCATGCTATGGGATGCTTTAACGTCACATACAGAGCATTTATAAGAAGTCACATTTGAGCTTCAAGTTTTCTTCTCACTTAGAAAAACCCATTTATTTGCTTTTGCATGTATCTTGGCGACACGGTGAGCGTGTGCTAACCGTGTAGCGTGCAGATCAGATGACAGCTGCTCAGTACCGCTCTTCTCAGGTCCTGGGAACCGAACTCATTGTCCCACTGGGTGGCAAATGCTTTCACCCACTGAGGCATCTTTAAAATCGGTATGTTTTCGGGTGTGTATGTGCCTGTCATGGTATGTGTGTACAGGAGTCAGGTGAGAAGTTACAGGAGTTGGTTCCCTCCTTCCATCTTATGGTTCTGGGATTGACCTCCGGTTAGCTGGCTCGGTGGCCAGTCTTCTGCTCACTCAGCCATCTCACCAGCCCAGGAGAGCTTATACTAACATCGAGTTAGCCCTATCCCTAGTGGAGTTATTGTGAGTTCTTTGGTGAGCAGTAAGGGTTACTGGCATCTTTTAAAAATGCATTTTCTTGGGGGAAATGCCCTGTAAATTATTCTTGGAAAGCTGAGGCTTGTCATCCTAAAGGAACCCGGTTCATATAAGGTCCAGTCTGACATCACTATGCAAGGGCTGGCGGCAAGGGTGGTTTGGACTGGAAAGAGATTCTGCTGGAGTGCACCGGTGTTGGTTGAAGACAGATAGCACAGGGCAACAGTGACTTTGGCTTCCAGTTGGCATTTTGTAGTTGAACTTTGCCTGGGAGGATGGACAGGGAATAGGTTTGTTTTGGCAGCAGGCTGGCATCGACTTCAGCAATTTGGATTGCCTGGCCGGTGGAGGTCATTTCTCTGGTCGTACACAGAACTCATCTGAAAGAGTTTTGCTTGCCGACCTGACTCCTTTTTCTCTTTCTTCCAGCTGGAAACCATGGCCAAAATGGAGGTGAAATCCTCACTTCTGGACAACATGATCGGCGTTGGAGATATGGTTCTTTTAGAGCCTCTCAATGAGGAGACGTTCATCGACAACCTGAAGAAGCGCTTCGATCACAATGAGATATATGTGAGTGTGTGGAGGCGTCTCTGCCTCACACATGCTTTCTTTGCTCTTTGTTTCTAAGCACTCAGTCTTTTGAGTGTTTACTAGCTTGGCATAAGGCACGGCACCGATGAGCCTAGCGTTTCCCAACGAGTTTAAACAGCAGCTGTGCGCAAGGTATTGCACATGGGCTGAGGTCACGGCAGCACAAGAGTGGGTGTTTCAGTTACTCCCTCTGAGGACAGCAGTTCAGAGAGTGCTGAGATCTGCCGGCATCTTGGCTGCCTTCAGAGGAGTGAAACACCGGTCTCTCAGAAGCTTTCACCAGAACAGGGCAGTGGGTTCTCAGAAAAGGGGCTGCAGTAGATTAGGGTATGCTTCCTGGAGACCGGCATCATGGCTGCCGTCAGTGTCACGGCGTGCACGGAAAGGCAGCTGCAAACACATTCACTGGTAGACAATGTTTTCAAGGTTTTCTGTAAAGGACTTTGCAGTGCTACTGGGTCAATATATTTAAAACATGAGCTAGAAAAAAGAAATAGATTAATCTCCAGCCCTTGTGTGTGAGAACCTAAAGGTGTGGTGTGAATTCAACCAATGAAATGGGGTATTGATTTTAAGTGTGAGGGGACGA